>NC_133955.1:623228-934843 GCF_031877795.1 Strix aluco | reverse complement strand
CGAAGCAATGTGAACTCTTCTGCTTCCCAGGCACAGAGAAGGTGCTAGCAGGGAATTCTCTGCCTGCCTTTCCCCAGTGCTCTGCAAGCTCTCCAGGACAACATAAAATCTGGGGCTCTGTGCTTTCTTTAGTTCTGAACAAGTGTTAGTTTTTTCTGCACAAAAGCGAATCTGCGAAGCAATGTGAACACTTCTGCTTCCCAGGCACAGAGAAGGTGCTAGCAGGGAATTCTCTGCCTGCCTTTCCCCAGTGCTCTGCAAGCTCTCCAGGACAACATAAAATCTGGGGCTCTGTGCTTTCTTTCGTTCTGAACAAGTGTTAGTGTTTTCTTCAGAAAAGCGATTCTGCGAAGCAATGTGAACTCTTCTGCTTCCCAGGCACAGAGAAGGTGCTAGCAGGGAATTCTCTGCCTGCCTTTCCCCAGTGCTCTGCAAGCTCTCCAAAACAACAACAGATCTGGGGCTCTGTGCTTTCTTTTGTTCTGAACAAGTGTTAGTGTTTTCTGCAGAAAAGCGATTCTGCGAAGCAATGTGAACACTTCTGCTTCCCAGGCACAGAGAAGGTGCTAGCAGGGAATTCTCTGCCTGCCTTTCCCCAGTGCTCTGCAAGCTCTCCAGAACAACAGCAAATCTGGGGCTCTGTGCTTTCTTTTGTTCTGAACAAGTGTTAGTGTTTTCTGCAGAAAAGCGATTCTTGCGAAGTAATGTGAACACTTCTGCTTCCCAGGCACAGAGAAGGTGCTAGCAGGGAATTCTCTGCCTGCCTTTCCCCAGTGCTCTGCAAGCTCTCCAGGACAACATAAAATCTGGGGCTCTGTGCTTTCTTTTGTTCTGAACAAGTGTTAGTGTTTTCTGCAGAAAAGCGGTTCTGCGAAGCAATGTGAACACTTCTGCTTCCCAGGCACAGAGAAGCTGCTAGCAGGGAATTCTCTGCCTGCCTTTCCCCAGTGCTCTGCAAGCTCTCCAGGACAACATAAAATCTGGGGCTCTGTGCTTTCTTTCCTTCTGAACAAGTGTTAGTGTTTTCTGCACAAAAGCGATTCTGCGAAGCAATGTGAACTCTTCTGCTTCCCAGGCACAGAGAAGGTGCTAGCAGGGAATTCTCTGCCTGCCTTTCCCCAGTGCTCTGCAAGCTCTCCAGGACAACATAAAATCTGGGGCTCTGTGCTTTCTTTAGTTCTGAACAAGTGTTAGTTTTTTCTGCACAAAAGCGATTCTGCGAAGCAATGTGAACACTTCTGCTTCCCAGGCACAGAGAAGGTGCTAGCAGGGAATTCTCTGCCTGCCTTTCCCCAGTGCTCTGCAAGCTCTCCAGGACAACATAAAATCTGGGGCTCTGTGCTTTCTTTTGTTCTGAACAAGTGTTAGTGTTTTCTGCAGAAAAGCGATTCTGCGAAGCAATGTGAACACTTCTTCTTCCCAGGCACAGAGAAGGTGCTAGCAGGGAATTCTCTGCCTGCCTTTCCCCAGTGCTCTGCAAGCTCTCCAGAACAACAGCAAATCTGGGGCTCTGTGCTTTCTTTTGTTCTGAACAAGTGTTAGTGTTTTCTGCACAAAAGCGATTCTGCGAAGCAATGTGAACACTTCTGCTTCCCAGGCACAGAGAAGGTGCTAGCAGGGAATTCTCTGCCTGCCTTTCCCCAGTGCTCTGCAAGCTCTCCAGGACAACATAAAATCTGGGGCTCTGTGCTTTCTTTCGTTCTGAACAAGTGTTAGTGTTTTCTGCACAAAAGCGATTCTTGCGAAGCAATGTGAACACTTCTGCTGCCCAGGCACAGAGAAGGTGCTAGCAGGGAATTCTCTGCCTGCCTTTCCCCAGTGCTATGCAAGCTCTCCAGAACAACAGCAAATCTGGGGCTCTGTGCTTTCTTTAGTTGTGAACAATTGTTAGTGTTTTCTGCACAAAAGCGATTCTGCGAAGCAATGTAAACACTTCTGCTTCCCAGGCACAGAGAAGGTGCTAGCAGGGAATTCTCTGCCTGCCTTTCCCCAGTGCTCTGCAAGCTCTCCAGAACAACAGCAAATCTGGGGCTCTGTGCTTTCTTTTGTTCTGAACAAGTGTTAGTGTTTTCTGCACAAAAGCGATTCTGCGAAGCAATGTAAACACTTCTGCTTCCCAGACACAGAGAAGGTGCTAGCAGGGAATTCCCTGCCTGCCTTTCCCCAGTGCTCTGCAAGCTCTCCAGGACAACATAAAATCTGGGGCTCTGTGCTTTCTTTTGTTCTGAACAAGTGTTAGTGTTTTCTGCACAAAGGCGATTCTGCGAAGCAATGTGAACACTTCTGCTTCCCAGGCACAGAGAAGGTGCTAGCAGGGAATTCTCTGCCTGCCTTTCCCCAGTGCTCTGCAAGCTCTCCAGAACAACAGCAAATCTGGGGCTCTGTGCTTTCTTTAGTTCTGAACAATTGTTAGTGTTTTCTGCACAAAAGCGATTCTGCGAAGCAATGTAAACACTTCTGCTTCCCAGACACAGAGAAGGTGCTAGCAGGGAATTCTCTGCCTGCCTTTCCCCAGTGCTCTGCAAGCTCTCCAGAACAACAGCAAATCTGGGGCTCTGTGCTTTCTTTTGTTCTGAACAAGTGTTAGTGTTTTCTGCACAAAAGCGATTCTGCGAAGCAATGTAAACACTTCTGCTTCCCAGACACAGAGAAGGTGCTAGCAGGGAATTCCCTGCCTGCCTTTCCCCAGTGCTCTGCAAGCTCTCCAGGACAACATAAAATCTGGGGCTCTGTGCTTTCTTTTGTTCTGAACAAGTGTTAGTGTTTTCTGCAGAAAAGCGGTTCTGCGAAGCAATGTGAACACTTCTGCTTCCCAGGCACAGAGAAGGTGCTAGCAGGGAATTCTCTGCCTGCCTTTCCCCAGTGCTCTGCAAGCTCTCCAGGACAACATAAAATCTGGGGCTCTGTGCTTTCTTTAGTTCTGAACAAGTGTTAGTGTTTTCTGCACAAAACCGATTCTGCGAAGCAATGTGAACACTTCTGCTTCCCAGGCACAGAGAAGGTGCTAGCAGGGAATTCTCTGCCTGCCTTTCCCCAGTGCTCTGCAAGCTCTGCAGGACAACATAAAATCTGGGGCTCTGTGCTTTCTTTTGTTCTGAACAAGTGTTACTGTTTTCTGCAGAAAAGCGATTCTGCGAAGCAATGTGAACACTTCTGCTTCCCAGGCACAGAGAAGGTGCTAGCAGGGAATTCTCTGCCTGCCTTTCCCCAGTGCTCTGCAAGCTCTCCAGAACAACAGCAAATCTGGGGCTCTGTGCTTTCTTTTGTTCTGAACAAGTGTTAGTGTTTTCTGCACAAAAGCGATTCTGCGAAGCAATGTGAACACTTCTGCTTCCCAGGCACAGAGAAGGTTCTAGCAGGGAATTCTCTGCCTGCCTTTCCCCAGTGCTCTGCAAGCTCTCCAGACCAACAGCAAATCTGGGGCTCTGTGCTTTTTTTTGTTCTGAACAAGTGTTAGTGTTTTCTGCTGAAAAGCGATTCTTGCGAAGTAAAGTGAACACTTCTGCTGCCCAGGCACAGAGAAGGTGCTAGCAGGGAATTCTCTGCCTGCCTTTCCCCAGTGCTCTGCAAGCTCTCCAGGACAACATAAAATCTGGGGCTCTGTGCTTTCTTTTGTTCTGAGCAAGTGTTAGTGTTTTCTGCAGAAAAGCGGTTCTGCGAAGCAATGTGAACACTTCTGCTTCCCAGGCACAGAGAAGGTGCTAGCAGGGAATTCTCTGCCTGCCTTTCCCCAGTGCTATGCAAGCTCTCCAGAACAACAGCAAATCTGGGGCTCTGTGCTTTCTTTAGTTCTGAACAAGTGTTAGTGTTTTCTGCACAAAAGCGATTCTGCGAAGCAATGTGAACACTTCTGCTTCCCAGACACAGAGAAGGTGCTAGCAGGGAATTCCCTGCCTGCCTTTCCCCAGTGCTCTGCAAGCTCTCCAGGACAACATAAAATCTGGGGCTCTGTGCTTTCTTTCGTTCTGAACAAGTGTTAGTGTTTTCTGCAGAAAAGCGATTCTTGCGAAGCAATGTGAACACTTCTGCTGCCCAGGCACAGAGAAGGTGCTAGCAGGGAATTCTCTGCCTGCCTTTCCCCAGTGCTCTGCAAGCTCTCCAGGACAACATAAAATCTGGGGCTCTGTGCTTTCTTTTGTTCTGAACAAGTGTTAGTGTTTTCTGCACAAAAGCGGTTCTGCGAAGCAATGTGAACACTTCTGCTTCCCAGGCACAGAGAAGCTGCTAGCAGGGAATTCTCTGCCTGCCTTTCCCCAGTGCTATGCAAGCTCTCCAGAACAACAGCAAATCTGGGGCTCTGTGCTTTCTTTAGTTCTGAACAAGTGTTAGTGTTTTCTGCAAAAAACCGATTCTGCGAAGCAATGTGAACTCTTCTGCTTCCCAGGCACAGAGAAGGTGCTAGCAGGGAATTCTCTGCCTGCCTTTCCCCAGTGCTCTGCAAGCTCTCCAGGACAACATAAAATCTGGGGCTCTGTGCTTTCTTTAGTTCTGAACAAGTGTTAGTTTTTTCTGCACAAAAGCGATTCTGCGAAGCAATGTGAACACTTCTGCTTCCCAGGCACAGAGAAGGTGCTAGCAGGGAATTCTCTGCCTGCCTTTCCCCAGTGCTCTGCAAGCTCTCCAGAACAACAGCAAATCTGGGGCTCTGTGCTTTCTTTTGTTCTGAACAAGTGTTAGTGTTTTCTGCACAAAAGCGATTCTGCGAAGCAATGTGAACACTTCTGCTTCCCAGGCACAGAGAAGGTGCTAGCAGGGAATTCTCTGCCTGCCTTTCCCCAGTGCTCTGCAAGCTCTCCAGGACAACATAAAATCTGGGGCTCTGTGCTTTCTTTCGTTCTGAACAAGTGTTAGTGTTTTCTGCAGAAAAGCGGTTCTGCGAAGCAATGTGAACACTTCTGCTTCCCAGGCACAGAGAAGGTGCTAGCAGGGAATTCTCTGCCTGCCTTTCCCCAGTGCTATGCAAGCTCTCCAGAACAACAGCAAATCTGGGGCTCTGTGCTTTCTTTAGTTCTGAACAATTGTTAGTGTTTTCTGCACAAAAGCGAATCTGCGAAGCAATGTGAACTCTTCTGCTTCCCAGGCACAGAGAAGGTGCTAGCAGGGAATTCTCTGCCTGCCTTTCCCCAGTGCTCTGCAAGCTCTCCAGGACAACATAAAATCTGGGGCTCTGTGCTTTCTTTTGTTCTGAACAAGTGTTAGTGTTTTCTGCACAAAAGCGGTTCTGCGAAGCAATGTGAACACTTCTGCTTCCCAGGCACAGAGAAGGTGCTAGCAGGGAATTCTCTGCCTGCCTTTCCCCAGTGCTCTGCAAGCTCTCCAGGACAACATAAAATCTGGGGCTCTGTGCTTTCTTTCGTTCTGAACAAGTGTTAGTGTTTTCTGCAGAAAAGCGATTCTGCGAAGCAATGTGAACACTTCTGCTTCCCAGGCACAGAGAAGGTGCTAGCAGGGAATTCTCTGCCTGCCTTTCCCCAGTGCTATGCAAGCTCTCCAGAACAACAGCAAATCTGGGGCTCTGTGCTTTCTTTCGTTCTGAACAATTGTTAGTGTTTTCTGCACAAAACCGATTCTGCGAAGCAATGTGAAATCTTCTGCTTCCCAGGCACAGAGAAGGTGCTAGCAGGGAATTCTCTGCCTGCCTTTCCCCAGTGCTCTGCAAGCTGTCCAGGACAACATAAAATCTGGGGCTCTGTGCTTTCTTTTGTTCTGAACAAGTGTTAGTGTTTTCTGCACAAAGGCGATTCTGCGAAGCAATGTGAACACTTCTGCTTCCCAGGCACAGAGAAGGTGCTAGCAGGGTATTCTCTGCCTGCCTTTCCCCAGTGCTCTGCAAGCTCTCCAGGACAACATAAAATCTGGGGCTCTGTGCTTTCTTTTGTTCTGAAGAAGTGTTAGTGTTTTCTGCAGAAAAGCGGTTCTGCGAAGCAATGTGAACACTTCTGCTTCCCAGGCACAGAGAAGGTGCTAGCAGGGAATTCTCTGCCTGCCTTTCCCCAGTGCTCTGCAAGCTCTCCAGGACAACATAAAATCTGGGGCTCTGTGCTTTCTTTTGTTCTGAACAAGTGTTAGTGTTTTCTGCAGAAAAGCGGTTCTGCGAAGCAATGTGAACACTTCTGCTTCCCAGGCACAGAGAAGGTGCTAGCAGGGAATTCTCTGCCTGCCTTTCCCCAGTGCTCTGCAAGCTCTCCAGAACAACAGCAAATCTGGGGCTCTGTGCTTTCTTTTGTTCTGAACAAGTGTTAGTGTTTTCTGCAGAAAAGCGGTTATGCGAAGCAATGTGAACACTTCTGCTTCCCAGGCACAGAGAAGGTGCTAGCAGGGAATTCTCTGCCTGTCTTTCCCCAGTGCTATGCAAGCTCTCCAGAGCAACAGCAAAACTGGGGCTCTGTGCTTTCTTTAGTTCTGAACAATTGTTAGTGTTTTCTGCACAAAACCGATTCTGCGAAGCAATGTGAACTCTTCTGCTTCCCAGGCACAGAGAAGGTGCTAGCAGGGAATTCTCTGCCTGCCTTTCCCCAGTGCTCTGCAAGCTCTCCAGGACAACATAAAATCTGGGGCTCTGTGCTTTCTTTTGTTCTGAACAAGTGTTAGTGTTTTCTGCAGAAAAGCGGTTCTGCGAAGCAATGTGAACACTTCTGCTTCCCAGGCACAGAGAAGGTGCTAGCAGGGAATTCTCTGCCTGCCTTTCCCCAGTGCTCTGCAAGCTCTCCAGGACAACATAAAATCTGGGGCTCTGTGCTTTCTTTTGTTCTGAACAAGTGTTAGTGTTTTCTGCAGAAAAGCGGTTCTGCGAAGCAATGTGAACACTTCTGCTTCCCAGGCACAGAGAAGGTGCTAGCAGGGAATTCTCTGCCTGCCTTTCCCCAGTGCTATGCAAGCTCTCCAGAACAACAGCAAATCTGGGGCTCTGTGCTTTCTTTAGTTGTGAACAATTGTTAGTGTTTTCTGCACAAAAGCGATTCTGCGAAGCAATGTAAACACTTCTGCTTCCCAGACACAGAGAAGGTGCTAGCAGGGAATTCTCTGCCTGCCTTTCCCCAGTGCTCTGCAAGCTCTCCAGAACAACAGCAAATCTGGGGCTCTGTGCTTTCTTTTGTTCTGAACAAGTGTTAGTGTTTTCTGCACAAAAGCGATTCTGCGAAGCAATGTAAACACTTCTGCTTCCCAGACACAGAGAAGGTGCTAGCAGGGAATTCCCTGCCTGCCTTTCCCCAGTGCTCTGCAAGCTCTCCAGGACAACATAAAATCTGGGGCTCTGTGCTTTCTTTTGTTCTGAACAAGTGTTAGTGTTTTCTGCAGAAAAGCGGTTCTGCGAAGCAATGTGAACACTTCTGCTTCCCAGGCACAGAGAAGGTGCTAGCAGGGAATTCTCTGCCTGCCTTTCCCCAGTGCTCTGCAAGCTCTCCAGGACAACATAAAATCTGGGGCTCTGTGCTTTCTTTCCTTCTGAACAAGTGTTAGTGTTTTCTGCACAAAAGCGATTCTGCGAAGCAATGTGAACAGGCACAGAGAAGGTGCTATCAGGGAATTCTCTGCCTGCCTTTCCCCAGTGCTCTGCAAGCTCTGCAGGACAACATAAAATCTGGGGCTCTGTGCTTTCTTTCCTTCTGAACAAGTGTTACTGTTTTCTGCACAAAAGCGATTCTGCGAAGCAATGTGAACACTTCTGCTTCCCAGGCACAGAGAAGGTGCTAGCAAGGAATTCTCTGCCTGCCATTCCCCAGTGCTCTGCAAGCTCTCCAGGACAACAGCAAATCTGGGGGTCTGTGCTTTCTTTCCTTCTGAACAAGTGTTAGTGTTTTCTGCACAAAAGCGATTCTTGCGAAGCAATGTGAACAGGCACAGAGAAGGTGCTATCAGGGAATTCTCTGCCTGCCTTTCCCCAGTGCTGTGCAAGCTCTCCAGGACAACATAAAATCTGGGGCTCTGTGCTTTCTTTCCTTCTGAACAAGTGTTACTGTTTTCTGCACAAAAGCGATTCTGCGAAGCAATGTGAACACTTCTGCTTCCCAGGCACAGAGAAGGTGCTAGCAGGGAATTCTCTGCCTGCCTTTCCCCAGTGCTCTGCAAGCTCTCCAGGACAACATAGAATCTGGGGCTCTGTGCTTTCTTTCCTTCTGAACAAGTGTTACTGTTTTCTGCACAAAAGCGATTCTGCGAAGCAATGTGAACAGGCACAGAGAAGGTGCTATCAGGGAATTCTCTGCCTGCCTTTCCCCAGTGCTCTGCAAGCTCTCCAGGACAACATAAAATCTGGGGCTCTGTGCTTTCTTTCCTTCTGAACAAGTGTTAGTGTTTTCTGCACAAAAGCGATTCTGCGAAGCAATGTGAACACTTCTGCTTCCCAGGCACAGAGAAGGTGCTAGGAAGGAATTCTCTGCCTGCCTTTCCCCAGTGCTCTACAAGCTCTGCAGGACAACATAAAATCTGGGGCTCTGTGCTTTCTTTCGTTCTGAACAACTGTTACTGTTTTCTGCACAAAAGCGATTCTGCGAAGCAATGTGAACAGGCACAGAGAAGGTGCTATCAGGGAATTCTCTGCCTGCCTTTCCCCAGTGCTCTGCAAGCTCTCCAGGACAACATAGAATCTGGGGTTCTGTGCTTTCTTTCGTTCTGAACAAGTGTTACTGTTTTCTGCACAAAAGCGATTCTTGCGAAGCAATGTGAACACTTCTGCTTCCCAGGCACAGAGAAGGTGCTATCAGGGAATTCTCTGCCTGCCTTTCCCCAGTGCTCTGCAAGCTCTCCAGGACAACATAGAATCTGGGGCTCTGTGCTTTCTTTCGTTCTGAACAAGTGTTACTGTTTTCTGCACAAAAGCGATTCTTGCGAAGCAATGTGAACAGGCACAGAGAAGGTGCTATCAGGGAATTCTCTGCCTGCCTTTCCCCAGTGCTCTGCAAGCTCTCCAGGACAACATAGAATCTGGGGCTCTGTGCTTTCTTTCCTTCTGAACAAGTGTTACTGTTTTCTGCACAAAAGTGATTCTTGCGAAGCAATGTGAACACTTCTGCTTCCCAGGCACAGAGAAGGTGCTATCAGGGAATTCTCTTCCTGCCTTTCCCCAGTGCTCTGCAAGCTCTCCAGGACAACATAAAATCTGGGGCTCTGTGCTTTCTTTCCTTCTGAACAAGTGTTACTGTTTTCTGCACAAAAGCGATTCTGCGAAGCAATGTGAACACTTCTGCTTCCCAGGCACAGAGAAGGTGCTAGCAAGGAATTCTCTGCCTGCCTTTCCCCAGTGCTCTGCAAGCTCTCCAGGACAACATAAAATCTGGGGCTCTGTGCTTTCTTTCCTTCTGAACAAGTGTTACTGTTTTCTGCACAAAAGCGATTCTGCGAAGCAATGTGAACAGGCACAGAGAAGGTGCTATCAGGGAATTCTCTGCCTGCCTTTCCCCAGTGCTCTGCAAGCTCTCCAGGACAACAGCAAATCTGGGGCTCTGTGCTTTCTTTCGTTCTGAAAAACTGTTATTGTTTTCTGCACAAAAGCGATTCTGCGAAGCAATGTGAACACTTCTGCTTCCCAGGCACAGAGAAGGTGCTAGCAAGGAATTCTCTGCCTGCCTTTCCCCAGTGCTCTGCAAGCTCTCCAGGACAACATAAAATCTGGGGCTCTGTGCTTTCTTTCCTTCTGAACAAGTGTTACTGTTTTCTGCACAAAAGCGATTCTGCGAAACAATGTGAACAGGCACAGAGAAGGTGCTATCAGGGAATTCTCTGCCTGCCTTTCCCCAGTGCTCTGCAAGCTCTCCAGGACAACATAGAATCTGGGGCTCTGTGCTTTCTTTCCTTCTGAACAACTGTTACTGTTTTCTGCACAAAAGCGATTCTTGCGAAGCAATGCGAACACTTCTGCTTCCCTGGCACAGAGAAGGTGCTAGCAGGGAATTCTCTGCCTGCCTTTCCCCAGTGCTCTGCAAGCTCTCCAGGACAACATAGAATCTGGGGCTCTGTGCTTTCTTTCCTTCTGAACAAGTGTTACTGTTTTCTGCACAAAAGCGATTCTGCGAAGCAATGTGAACAGGCACAGAGAAGGTGCTATCAGGGAATTCTCTGCCTGCCTTTCCCCAGTGCTCTGCAAGCTCTCCAGGACAACATAAAATCTGGGGCTCTGTGCTTTCTTTCCTTCTGAACAAGTGTTACTGTTTTCTGCACAAAAGCGATTCTTGCGAAGCAATGTGAACACATCTGCTTCCCAGGCACAGAGAAGGTGCTAGCAGGGAATTCTCTGCCTGCCTTTCCCCAGTGCTCTGCAAGCTCTCCAGGACAACATAGAATCTGGGGCTCTGTGCTTTCTTTCGTTCCGAACAAGTGTTACTGTTTTCTGCACAAAAGCGATTCTTGCGAAGCAATGTGAACAGGCACAGAGAAGGTGCTATCAGGGAATTCTCTGCCTGCCTTTCCCCAGTGCTCTGCAAGCTCTCCAGGACAACATAGAATCTGGGGCTCTGTGCTTTCTTTCCTTCTGAACAAGTGTTACTGTTTTCTGCACAAAAGCGAATCTGCGAAGCAATGTGAACACTTCTGCTTCCCAGGCACAGAGAAGGTGCTATCAGGGAATTCTCTGCCTGCCTTTCCCCAGTGCTCTGCAAGCTCTCCAGGACAACATAAAATCTGGGGCTCTGTGCTTTCTTTCCTTCTGAACAAGTGTTACTGTTTTCTGCACAAAAGTGATTCTGCGAAGCAATGTGAACACTTCTGCTTCCCAGGCACAGAGAAGGTGCTAGCAAGGAATCCTCTGCCTGCCTTTCCCCAGTGCTCTGCAAGCTCTCCAGGACAACATAAAATCTGGGGCTCTGTGCTTTCTTTCCTTCTGAACAAGTGTTAGTGTTTTCTGCACAAAGGCGATTCTGCGAAGCAATGTGAACACTTCTGCTTCCCAGGCACAGAGAAGGTGCTAGCAGGGAATTCTCTGCCTGCCTTTCCCCACTGCTCTGCAAGCTCTCCAGGACAACATAGAATCTGGGGCTCTGTGCTTTCTTTCCTTCTGAACAAGTGTTACTGTTTTCTGCACAAAAGCGATTCTGCAAAGCAATGTGAACACCTCTGCTTCCCAGGCACAGAGAAGGTGCTAGCAAGGAATGCTCTGCCTGCCTTTCCCCAGTGCTCTGCAAGCTCTCCAGGACAACATAAAATCTGGGGCTCTGTGCTTTCTTTCGTTCTGAACAAGTGTTAGTGTTTTCTGCACAAAAGCGATTCTGCGAAGCAATGTGAACAGGCACAGAGAAGGTGCTAGCAGGGAATTCTCTGCCTGCCTTTCCGCAGTGCTCTGCAAGCTCTCCAGGACAACATAGAATCTGGGGCTCTGTGCTTTCTTTCCTTCTGAACAAGTGTTACTGTTTTCTGCACAAAAGCGATTCTGCGAAGCAATGTGAACACTTCTGCTTCCCAGGCACAGAGAAGGTGCTAGCAAGGAATTCTCTGCCTGCCATTCCCCAGTGCTCTGCAAGCTCTCCAGGACAACAGCAAATCTGGGGGTCTGTGCTTTCTTTCCTTCTGAACAAGTGTTAGTGTTTTCTGCACAAAAGCGATTCTTGCGAAGCAATGTGAACAGGCACAGAGAAGGTGCTATCAGGGAATTCTCTGCCTGCCTTTCCCCAGTGCTGTGCAAGCTCTCCAGGACAACATAAAATCTGGGGCTCTGTGCTTTCTTTCGTTCTGAACAAGTGTTACTGTTTTCTGCACAAAAGCGATTCTGCGAAGCAATGTGAACACTTCTGCTTCCCAGGCACAGAGAAGGTGCTAGCAGGGAATTCTCTGCCTGCCTTTCCCCAGTGCTCTGCAAGCTCTCCAGGACAACATAGAATCTGGGGCTCTGTGCTTTCTTTCGTTCTGAACAAGTGTTACTGTTTTCTGCACAAAAGCGATTCTTGCGAAGCAATGTGAACAGGCACAGAGAAGGTGCTATCAGGGAATTCTCTGCCTGCCTTTCCCCAGTGCTCTGCAAGCTCTCCAGGACAACATAGAATCTGGGGCTCTGTGCTTTCTTTCCTTCTGAACAAATGTTAGTGTTTTCGGCACAAAAGCGATTCTGCGAAGCAATGTGAACAGGCACAGAGAAGGTGCTATCAGGGAATTCTCTGCCTGCCTTTCCCCAGTGCTCTGCAAGCTCTCCAGGACAACATAGAATCTGGGGCTCTGTGCTTTCTTTCCTTCTGAACAAGTGTTACTGTTTTCTGCACAAAAGTGATTCTTGCGAAGCAATGTGAACACTTCTGCTTCCCAGGCACAGAGAAGGTGCTATCAGGGAATTCTCTTCCTGCCTTTCCCCAGTGCTCTGCAAGCTCTCCAGAACAACAGCAAATATGGGGCTCTGTGCTTTCTTTCCTTCTGAACAAGTCTTACTGTTTTCTGCACAAAAGCGATTCTGCGAAGCAATGTGAACACTTCTGCTTCCCAGGCACAGAGAAGGTGCTAGGAAGGAATTCTCTGCCTGCCTTTCCCCAGTGCTCTACAAGCTCTGCAGGACAACATAAAATCTGGGGCTCTGTGCTTTCTTTCGTTCTGAACAAGTGTTACTGTTTTCTGCACAAAAGCGATTCTGCGAAGCAATGTGAACAGGCACAGAGAAGGTGCTATCAGGGAATTCTCTGCCTGCCTTTCCCCAGTGCTCTGCAAGCTCTCCAGGACAACATAGAATCTGGGGTTCTGTGCTTTCTTTCGTTCTGAACAAGTGTTACTGTTTTCTGCACAAAAGCGATTCTTGCGAAGCAATGTGAACACTTCTGCTTCCCAGGCACAGAGAAGGTGCTAGCAAGGAATTCTCTGCCTGCCTTTCCCCAGTGCTCTGCAAGCTCTCCAGGACAACATAGAATCTGGGGCTCTGTGCTTTCTTTCGTTCTGAACAAGTGTTACTGTTTTCTGCACAAAAGCGATTCTTGCGAAGCAATGTGAACAGGCACAGAGAAGGTGCTATCAGGGAATTCTCTGCCTGCCTTTCCCCAGTGCTCTGCAAGCTCTCCAGGACAACATAGAATCTGGGGCTCTGTGCTTTCTTTCCTTCTGAACAAATGTTAGTGTTTTCGGCACAAAAGCGATTCTGCGAAGCAATGTGAACAGGCACAGAGAAGGTGCTATCAGGGAATTCTCTGCCTGCCTTTCCCCAGTGCTCTGCAAGCTCTCCAGGACAACATAGAATCTGGGGCTCTGTGCTTTCTTTCCTTCTGAACAAGTGTTACTGTTTTCTGCACAAAAGTGATTCTTGCGAAGCAATGTGAACACTTCTGCTTCCCAGGCACAGAGAAGGTGCTATCAGGGAATTCTCTTCCTGCCTTTCCCCAGTGCTCTGCAAGCTCTCCAGAACAACAGCAAATATGGGGCTCTGTGCTTTCTTTCCTTCTGAACAAGTCTTACTGTTTTCTGCACAAAAGCGATTCTGCGAAGCAATGTGAACACTTCTGCTTCCCAGGCACAGAGAAGGTGCTAGCAAGGAATTCTCTGCCTGCCTTTCCCCAGTGCTCTGCAAGCTCTCCAGGTCAACATCAAATCTGGGGCTCTGTGCTTTCTTTCCTTCTGAACAAGTGTTACTGTTTTCTGCACAAAAGCGATTCTGCGAAGCAATGTGAACAGGCACAGAGAAGGTGCTATCAGGGAATTCTCTGCCTGCCTTTCCCCAGTGCTCTGCAAGCTCTCCAGGACAACAGCAAATCTGGGGCTCTGTGCTTGCTTTCGTTCTGAAAAACTGTTATTGTTTTCTGCACAAAAGCGATTCTGCGAAGCAATGTGAACACTTCTGCTTCCCAGGCACAGAGAAGGTGCTAGCAAGGAATTCTCTGCCTGCCTTTCCCCAGTGCTCTGCAAGCTCTCCAGGACAACATAAAATCTGGGGCTCTGTGCTTTCTTTCCTTCTGAACAAGTGTTACTGTTTTCTGCACAAAAGCGATTCTGCGAAACAATGTGAACAGGCACAGAGAAGGTGCTATCAGGGAATTCTCTGCCTGCCTTTCCCCAGTGCTCTGCAAGCTCTCCAGGACAACATAAAATCTGGGGCTCTGTGCTTTCTTTTGTTCTGAACAAGTGTTAGTGTTTTCTGCAGAAAAGCGGTTCTGCGAAGCAATGTGAACACTTCTGCTTCCCAGGCACAGAGAAGGTGCTAGCAGGGAATTCTCTGCCTGCCTTTCCCCAGTGCTCTGCAAGCTCTCCAGGACAACATAAAATCTGGGGCTCTGTGCTTTCTTTTGTTCTGAACAAGTGTTAGTGTTTTCTGCAGAAAAGCGGTTCTGCGAAGCAATGTGAACACTTCTGCTTCCCAGGCACAGAGAAGGTGCTAGCAGGGAATTCTCTGCCTGCCTTTCCCCAGTGCTATGCAAGCTCTCCAGAACAACAGCAAATCTGGGGCTCTGTGCTTTCTTTAGTTGTGAACAATTGTTAGTGTTTTCTGCACAAAAGCGATTCTGCGAAGCAATGTAAACACTTCTGCTTCCCAGACACAGAGAAGGTGCTAGCAGGGAATTCTCTGCCTGCCTTTCCCCAGTGCTCTGCAAGCTCTCCAGAACAACAGCAAATCTGGGGCTCTGTGCTTTCTTTTGTTCTGAACAAGTGTTAGTGTTTTCTGCACAAAAGCGATTCTGCGAAGCAATGTAAACACTTCTGCTTCCCAGACACAGAGAAGGTGCTAGCAGGGAATTCCCTGCCTGCCTTTCCCCAGTGCTCTGCAAGCTCTCCAGGACAACATAAAATCTGGGGCTCTGTGCTTTCTTTTGTTCTGAACAAGTGTTAGTGTTTTCTGCAGAAAAGCGGTTCTGCGAAGCAATGTGAACACTTCTGCTTCCCAGGCACAGAGAAGGTGCTAGCAGGGAATTCTCTGCCTGCCTTTCCCCAGTGCTCTGCAAGCTCTCCAGGACAACATAAAATCTGGGGCTCTGTGCTTTCTTTCCTTCTGAACAAGTGTTAGTGTTTTCTGCACAAAAGCGATTCTGCGAAGCCATGTGAACAGGCACAGAGAAGGTGCTATCAGGGAATTCTCTGCCTGCCTTTCCCCAGTGCTCTGCAAGCTCTGCAGGACAACATAAAATCTGGGGCTCTGTGCTTTCTTTCCTTCTGAACAAGTGTTACTGTTTTCTGCACAAAAGCGATTCTGCGAAGCAATGTGAACACTTCTGCTTCCCAGGCACAGAGAAGGTGCTAGCAAGGAATTCTCTGCCTGCCATTCCCCAGTGCTCTGCAAGCTCTCCAGGACAACAGCAAATCTGGGGGTCTGTGCTTTCTTTCCTTCTGAACAAGTGTTAGTGTTTTCTGCACAAAAGCGATTCTTGCGAAGCAATGTGAACAGGCACAGAGAAGGTGCTATCAGGGAATTCTCTGCCTGCCTTTCCCCAGTGCTGTGCAAGCTCTCCAGGACAACATAAAATCTGGGGCTCTGTGCTTTCTTTCCTTCTGAACAAGTGTTACTGTTTTCTGCACAAAAGCGATTCTGCGAAGCAATGTGAACACTTCTGCTTCCCAGGCACAGAGAAGGTGCTAGCAGGGAATTCTCTGCCTGCCTTTCCCCAGTGCTCTGCAAGCTCTCCAGGACAACATAGAATCTGGGGCTCTGTGCTTTCTTTCCTTCTGAACAAGTGTTAGTGTTTTCTGCACAAAAGCGATTCTGCGAAGCAATGTGAACAGGCACAGAGAAGGTGCTATCAGGGAATTCTCTGCCTGCCTTTCCCCAGTGCTCTGCAAGCTCTCCAGGACAACATAAAATCTGGGGCTCTGTGCTTTCTTTCCTTCTGAACAAGTGTTAGTGTTTTCTGCACAAAAGCGATTCTGCGAAGCAATGTGAACACTTCTGCTTCCCAGGCACAGAGAAGGTGCTAGGAAGGAATTCTCTGCCTGCCTTTCCCCAGTGCTCTACAAGCTCTGCAGGACAACATAAAATCTGGGGCTCTGTGCTTTCTTTCGTTCTGAACAACTGTTACTGTTTTCTGCACAAAAGCGATTCTGCGAAGCAATGTGAACAGGCACAGAGAAGGTGCTATCAGGGAATTCTCTGCCTGCCTTTCCCCAGTGCTCTGCAAGCTCTCCAGGACAACATAGAATCTGGGGTTCTGTGCTTTCTTTCGTTCTGAACAAGTGTTACTGTTTTCTGCACAAAAGCGATTCTGCGAAGCAATGTGAACACTTCTGCTTCCCAGGCACAGAGAAGGTGCTATCAGGGAATTCTCTGCCTGCCTTTCCCCAGTGCTCTGCAAGCTCTCCAGGACAACATAGAATCTGGGGCTCTGTGCTTTCTTTCGTTCTGAACAAGTGTTACTGTTTTCTGCACAAAAGCGATTCTTGCGAAGCAATGTGAACAGGCACAGAGAAGGTGCTATCAGGGAATTCTCTGCCTGCCTTTCCCCAGTGCTCTGCAAGCTCTCCAGGACAACATAGAATCTGGGGCTCTGTGCTTTCTTTCCTTCTGAACAAGTGTTACTGTTTTCTGCACAAAAGTGATTCTTGCGAAGCAATGTGAACACTTCTGCTTCCCAGGCACAGAGAAGGTGCTATCAGGGAATTCTCTTCCTGCCTTTCCCCAGTGCTCTGCAAGCTCTCCAGGACAACATAAAATCTGGGGCTCTGTGCTTTCTTTCCTTCTGAACAAGTGTTACTGTTTTCTGCACAAAAGCGATTCTGCGAAGCAATGTGAACACTTCTGCTTCCCAGGCACAGAGAAGGTGCTAGCAAGGAATTCTCTGCCTGCCTTTCCCCAGTGCTCTGCAAGCTCTCCAGGACAACATAAAATCTGGGGCTCTGTGCTTTCTTTCCTTCTGAACAAGTGTTACTGTTTTCTGCACAAAAGCGATTCTGCGAAGCAATGTGAACAGGCACAGAGAAGGTGCTATCAGGGAATTCTCTGCCTGCCTTTCCCCAGTGCTCTGCAAGCTCTCCAGGACAACAGCAAATCTGGGGCTCTGTGCTTTCTTTCGTTCTGAAAAACTGTTATTGTTTTCTGCACAAAAGCGATTCTGCGAAGCAATGTGAACACTTCTGCTTCCCAGGCACAGAGAAGGTGCTAGCAAGGAATTCTCTGCCTGCCTTTCCCCAGTGCTCTGCAAGCTCTCCAGGACAACATAAAATCTGGGGCTCTGTGCTTTCTTTCCTTCTGAACAAGTGTTACTGTTTTCTGCACAAAAGCGATTCTGCGAAACAATGTGAACAGGCACAGAGAAGGTGCTATCAGGGAATTCTCTGCCTGCCTTTCCCCAGTGCTCTGCAAGCTCTCCAGGACAACATAGAATCTGGGGCTCTGTGCTTTCTTTCCTTCTGAACAACTGTTACTGTTTTCTGCACAAAAGCGATTCTTGCGAAGCAATGCGAACACTTCTGCTTCCCTGGCACAGAGAAGGTGCTAGCAGGGAATTCTCTGCCTGCCTTTCCCCAGTGCTCTGCAAGCTCTCCAGGACAACATAGAATCTGGGGCTCTGTGCTTTCTTTCCTTCTGAACAAGTGTTACTGTTTTCTGCACAAAAGCGATTCTGCGAAGCAATGTGAACAGGCACAGAGAAGGTGCTATCAGGGAATTCTCTGCCTGCCTTTCCCCAGTGCTCTGCAAGCTCTCCAGGACAACATAAAATCTGGGGCTCTGTGCTTTCTTTCCTTCTGAACAAGTGTTACTGTTTTCTGCACAAAAGCGATTCTTGCGAAGCAATGTGAACACATCTGCTTCCCAGGCACAGAGAAGGTGCTAGCAGGGAATTCTCTGCCTGCCTTTCCCCAGTGCTCTGCAAGCTCTCCAGGACAACATAGAATCTGGGGCTCTGTGCTTTCTTTCGTTCCGAACAAGTGTTACTGTTTTCTGCACAAAAGCGATTCTTGCGAAGCAATGTGAACAGGCACAGAGAAGGTGCTATCAGGGAATTCTCTGCCTGCCTTTCCCCAGTGCTCTGCAAGCTCTCCAGGACAACATAGAATCTGGGGCTCTGTGCTTTCTTTCCTTCTGAACAAGTGTTACTGTTTTCTGCACAAAAGCGAATCTGCGAAGCAATGTGAACACTTCTGCTTCCCAGGCACAGAGAAGGTGCTATCAGGGAATTCTCTGCCTGCCTTTCCCCAGTGCTCTGCAAGCTCTCCAGGACAACATAAAATCTGGGGCTCTGTGCTTTCTTTCCTTCTGAACAAGTGTTACTGTTTTCTGCACAAAAGTGATTCTGCGAAGCAATGTGAACACTTCTGCTTCCCAGGCACAGAGAAGGTGCTAGCAAGGAATCCTCTGCCTGCCTTTCCCCAGTGCTCTGCAAGCTCTCCAGGACAACATAAAATCTGGGGCTCTGTGCTTTCTTTCCTTCTGAACAAGTGTTAGTGTTTTCTGCACAAAGGCGATTCTGCGAAGCAATGTGAACACTTCTGCTTCCCAGGCACAGAGAAGGTGCTAGCAGGGAATTCTCTGCCTGCCTTTCCCCACTGCTCTGCAAGCTCTCCAGGACAACATAGAATCTGGGGCTCTGTGCTTTCTTTCCTTCTGAACAAGTGTTACTGTTTTCTGCACAAAAGCGATTCTGCAAAGCAATGTGAACACCTCTGCTTCCCAGGCACAGAGAAGGTGCTAGCAAGGAATGCTCTGCCTGCCTTTCCCCAGTGCTCTGCAAGCTCTCCAGGACAACATAAAATCTGGGGCTCTGTGCTTTCTTTCGTTCTGAACAAGTGTTAGTGTTTTCTGCACAAAAGCGATTCTGCGAAGCAATGTGAACAGGCACAGAGAAGGTGCTAGCAGGGAATTCTCTGCCTGCCTTTCCGCAGTGCTCTGCAAGCTCTCCAGGACAACATAGAATCTGGGGCTCTGTGCTTTCTTTCCTTCTGAACAAGTGTTACTGTTTTCTGCACAAAAGCGATTCTGCGAAGCAATGTGAACACTTCTGCTTCCCAGGCACAGAGAAGGTGCTAGCAAGGAATTCTCTGCCTGCCATTCCCCAGTGCTCTGCAAGCTCTCCAGGACAACAGCAAATCTGGGGGTCTGTGCTTTCTTTCCTTCTGAACAAGTGTTAGTGTTTTCTGCACAAAAGCGATTCTTGCGAAGCAATGTGAACAGGCACAGAGAAGGTGCTATCAGGGAATTCTCTGCCTGCCTTTCCCCAGTGCTGTGCAAGCTCTCCAGGACAACATAAAATCTGGGGCTCTGTGCTTTCTTTCGTTCTGAACAAGTGTTACTGTTTTCTGCACAAAAGCGATTCTGCGAAGCAATGTGAACACTTCTGCTTCCCAGGCACAGAGAAGGTGCTAGCAGGGAATTCTCTGCCTGCCTTTCCCCAGTGCTCTGCAAGCTCTCCAGGACAACATAGAATCTGGGGCTCTGTGCTTTCTTTCGTTCTGAACAAGTGTTACTGTTTTCTGCACAAAAGCGATTCTTGCGAAGCAATGTGAACAGGCACAGAGAAGGTGCTATCAGGGAATTCTCTGCCTGCCTTTCCCCAGTGCTCTGCAAGCTCTCCAGGACAACATAGAATCTGGGGCTCTGTGCTTTCTTTCCTTCTGAACAAATGTTAGTGTTTTCGGCACAAAAGCGATTCTGCGAAGCAATGTGAACAGGCACAGAGAAGGTGCTATCAGGGAATTCTCTGCCTGCCTTTCCCCAGTGCTCTGCAAGCTCTCCAGGACAACATAGAATCTGGGGCTCTGTGCTTTCTTTCCTTCTGAACAAGTGTTACTGTTTTCTGCACAAAAGTGATTCTTGCGAAGCAATGTGAACACTTCTGCTTCCCAGGCACAGAGAAGGTGCTATCAGGGAATTCTCTTCCTGCCTTTCCCCAGTGCTCTGCAAGCTCTCCAGAACAACAGCAAATATGGGGCTCTGTGCTTTCTTTCCTTCTGAACAAGTCTTACTGTTTTCTGCACAAAAGCGATTCTGCGAAGCAATGTGAACACTTCTGCTTCCCAGGCACAGAGAAGGTGCTAGGAAGGAATTCTCTGCCTGCCTTTCCCCAGTGCTCTACAAGCTCTGCAGGACAACATAAAATCTGGGGCTCTGTGCTTTCTTTCGTTCTGAACAAGTGTTACTGTTTTCTGCACAAAAGCGATTCTGCGAAGCAATGTGAACAGGCACAGAGAAGGTGCTATCAGGGAATTCTCTGCCTGCCTTTCCCCAGTGCTCTGCAAGCTCTCCAGGACAACATAGAATCTGGGGTTCTGTGCTTTCTTTCGTTCTGAACAAGTGTTACTGTTTTCTGCACAAAAGCGATTCTTGCGAAGCAATGTGAACACTTCTGCTTCCCAGGCACAGAGAAGGTGCTAGCAAGGAATTCTCTGCCTGCCTTTCCCCAGTGCTCTGCAAGCTCTCCAGGACAACATAGAATCTGGGGCTCTGTGCTTTCTTTCGTTCTGAACAAGTGTTACTGTTTTCTGCACAAAAGCGATTCTTGCGAAGCAATGTGAACAGGCACAGAGAAGGTGCTATCAGGGAATTCTCTGCCTGCCTTTCCCCAGTGCTCTGCAAGCTCTCCAGGACAACATAGAATCTGGGGCTCTGTGCTTTCTTTCCTTCTGAACAAATGTTAGTGTTTTCGGCACAAAAGCGATTCTGCGAAGCAATGTGAACAGGCACAGAGAAGGTGCTATCAGGGAATTCTCTGCCTGCCTTTCCCCAGTGCTCTGCAAGCTCTCCAGGACAACATAGAATCTGGGGCTCTGTGCTTTCTTTCCTTCTGAACAAGTGTTACTGTTTTCTGCACAAAAGTGATTCTTGCGAAGCAATGTGAACACTTCTGCTTCCCAGGCACAGAGAAGGTGCTATCAGGGAATTCTCTTCCTGCCTTTCCCCAGTGCTCTGCAAGCTCTCCAGAACAACAGCAAATATGGGGCTCTGTGCTTTCTTTCCTTCTGAACAAGTCTTACTGTTTTCTGCACAAAAGCGATTCTGCGAAGCAATGTGAACACTTCTGCTTCCCAGGCACAGAGAAGGTGCTAGCAAGGAATTCTCTGCCTGCCTTTCCCCAGTGCTCTGCAAGCTCTCCAGGTCAACATCAAATCTGGGGCTCTGTGCTTTCTTTCCTTCTGAACAAGTGTTACTGTTTTCTGCACAAAAGCGATTCTGCGAAGCAATGTGAACAGGCACAGAGAAGGTGCTATCAGGGAATTCTCTGCCTGCCTTTCCCCAGTGCTCTGCAAGCTCTCCAGGACAACAGCAAATCTGGGGCTCTGTGCTTGCTTTCGTTCTGAAAAACTGTTATTGTTTTCTGCACAAAAGCGATTCTGCGAAGCAATGTGAACACTTCTGCTTCCCAGGCACAGAGAAGGTGCTAGCAAGGAATTCTCTGCCTGCCTTTCCCCAGTGCTCTGCAAGCTCTCCAGGACAACATAAAATCTGGGGCTCTGTGCTTTCTTTCCTTCTGAACAAGTGTTACTGTTTTCTGCACAAAAGCGATTCTGCGAAACAATGTGAACAGGCACAGAGAAGGTGCTATCAGGGAATTCTCTGCCTGCCTTTCCCCAGTGCTCTGCAAGCTCTCCAGGACAACATAGAATCTGGGGCTCTGTGCTTTCTTTCCTTCTGAACAACTGTTACTGTTTTCTGCACAAAAGCGATTCTTGCGAAGCAATGCGAACACTTCTGCTTCCCTGGCACAGAGAAGGTGCTAGCAGGGAATTCTCTGCCTGCCTTTCCCCAGTGCTCTGCAAGCTCTCCAGGACAACATAGAATCTGGGGCTCTGTGCTTTCTTTCGTTCTGAACAAATGTTACTGTTTTCTGCACAAAAGCGATTCTGCGAAGCAATGTGAACAGGCACAGAGAAGGTGCTATCAGGGAATTCTCTGCCTGCCTTTCCCCAGTGCTCTGCAAGCTCTCCAGGACAACATAAAATCTGGGGCTCTGTGCTTTCTTTTGTTCTGAACAAGTGTTAGTGTTTTCTGCAGAAAAGCGATTCTGCGAAGCAATGTGAACACATCTGCTTCCCAGGCACAGAGAAGGTGCTAGCAGGGAATTCTCTGCCTGCCTTTCCCCAGTGCTCTGCAAGCTCTCCAGGACAACATAGAATCTGGGGCTCTGTGCTTTCTTTCGTTCCGAACAAGTGTTACTGTTTTCTGCACAAAAGCGATTCTTGCGAAGCAATGTGAACAGGCACAGAGAAGGTGCTATCAGGGAATTCTCTGCCTGCCTTTCCCCAGTGCTCTGCAAGCTCTCCAGGACAACATAGAATCTGGGGCTCTGTGCTTTCTTTCCTTCTGAACAAGTGTTACTGTTTTCTGCACAAAAGCAATTCTGCGAAGCAATGTGAACACTTCTGCTTCCCAGGCACAGAGAAGGTGCTAGCAGGGAATTCTCTGCCTGCCTTTCCCCAGTGCTCTGCAAGCTCTCCAGGACAACATAAAATCTGGGGCTCTGTGCTTTCTTTCCTTCTGAACAAGTGTTACTGTTTTCTGCACAAAAGCGATTCTGCGAAGCAATGTGAACACTTCTGCTTCCCAGGCACAGAGAAGGTGCTAGCAGGGAATTCTCTGCCTGCCTTTCCCCAGTGCTCTGCAAGCTCTCCAGGACAACATAGATTCTGGGGCTCTGTGCTTTCTTTCCTTCTGAACAAGTGTTACTGTTTCCTGCACAAAAGCGATTCTGCGAAGCAATGTGAACAGGCACAGAGAAGGTGCTATCAGGGAATTCTCTGCCTGCCTTTCCCCAGTGCTCTGCAAGCTCTCCAGGACAACATAGAATCTGGGGCTCTGTGCTTTCTTTCCTTCTGAACAAGTGTTACTGTTTTCTGCACAAAAGCGATTCTTGCGAAGCAATGTGAACACTTCTGCTTCCCAGGCACAGAGAAGGTGCTAGCAGGGAATTCTCTGCCTGCCTTTCCCCAGTGCTCTGCAAGCTCTCCAGAACAACAGCAAATCTGGGGCTCTGTGCTTTCTTTTGTTCTGAACAAGTGTTAGTGTTTTCTGCAGAAAAGCGGTTATGCGAAGCAATGTGAACACTTCTGCTTCCCAGGCACAGAGAAGGTGCTAGCAGGGAATTCTCTGCCTGCCTTTCCCCAGTGCTATGCAAGCTCTCCAGAGCAACAGCAAAACTGGGGCTCTGTGCTTTCTTTAGTTCTGAACAATTGTTAGTGTTTTCTGCACAAAACCGATTCTGCGAAGCAATGTGAACACTTCTGCTTCCCAGGCACAGAGAAGGTGCTAGCAGGGAATTCTCTGCCTGCCTTTCCCCAGTGCTCTGCAAGCTCTCCAGGACAACATAAAATCTGGGGCTCTGTGCTTTCTTTTGTTCTGAACAAGTGTTAGTGTTTTCTGCAGAAAAGCGGTTCTGCGAAGCAATGTGAACACTTCTGCTTCCCAGGCACAGAGAAGGTGCTAGCAGGGAATTCTCTGCCTGCCTTTCCCCAGTGCTATGCAAGCTCTCCAGGACAACATAAAATCTGGGGCTCTGTGCTTTCTTTTGTTCTGAACAAGTGTTAGTGTTTTCTGCAGAAAAGCGGTTCTGCGAAGCAATGTGAACACTTCTGCTTCCCAGGCACAGAGAAGGTGCTAGCAGGGAATTCTCTGCCTGCCTTTCCCCAGTGCTATGCAAGCTCTCCAGAACAACAGCAAATCTGGGGCTCTGTGCTTTCTTTAGTTCTGAACAATTGTTAGTGTTTTCTGCACAAAAGCGATTCTGCGAAGCAATGTAAACACTTCTGCTTCCCAGACACAGAGAAGGTGCTAGCAGGGAATTCTCTGCCTGCCTTTCCCCAGTGCTCTGCAAGCTCTCCAGAACAACAGCAAATCTGGGGCTCTGTGCTTTCTTTTGTTCTGAACAAGTGTTAGTGTTTTCTGCACAAAAGCGATTCTGCGAAGCAATGTAAACACTTCTGCTTCCCAGACACAGAGAAGGTGCTAGCAGGGAATTCCCTGCCTGCCTTTCCCCAGTGCTCTGCAAGCTCTCCAGGACAACATAAAATCTGGGGCTCTGTGCTTTCTTTTGTTCTGAACAAGTGTTAGTGTTTTCTGCACAAAGGCGATTCTGCGAAGCAATGTGAACACTTCTGCTTCCCAGGCACAGAGAAGGTGCTAGCAGGGAATTCTCTGCCTGCCTTTCCCCAGTGCTCTGCAAGCTCTCCAGAACAACATAAAATCTGGGGCTCTGTGCTTTCTTTTGTTCTGAACAAGTGTTAGTGTTTTCTGCAGAAAAGCGATTCTTGCGAAGCAATGTGAACACCTCTGCTTCCCAGACACAGAGAAGGTGCTAGCAAGGAATGCTCTGCCTGCCTTTCCCCAGTGCTCTGCAAGCTCTCCAGGACAACATAAAATCTGGGGCTCTGTGCTTTCTTTCCTTCTGAACAAGTGTTAGTGTTTTCTGCACAAAAGCGATTCTGCGAAGCAATGTGAACAGGCACAGAGAAGGTGCTATCAGGGAATTCTCCGCCTGCCTTTCCCCAGTGCTCTGCAAGCTCTGCAGGACAACATAAAATCTGGGGCTCTGTGCTTTCTTTCCTTCTGAACAAGTGTTACTGTTTTCTGCACAAAAGCGATTCTGCGAAGCAATGTGAACACTTCTGCTTCCCAGGCACAGAGAAGGTGCTAGCAAGGAATTCTCTGCCTGCCATTCCCCAGTGCTCTGCAAGCTCTCCAGGACAACATCAAATCTAGGGGTCTGTGCTTTCTTTCCTTCTGAACAAGTGTTAGTGTTTTCTGCACAAAAGCGATTCTTGCGAAGCAATGTGAACAGGCACAGAGAAGGTGCTATCAGGGAATTCTCTGCCTGCCTTTCCCCAGTGCTGTGCAAGCTCTCCAGGACAACATAAAATCTGGGGCTCTGTGCTTTCTTTCCTTCTGAACAAGTGTTACTGTTTTCTGCACAAAAGCGATTCTGCGAAGCAATGTGAACACTTCTGCTTCCCAGGCACAGAGAAGGTGCTAGCAGGGAATTCTCTGCCTGCCTTTCCCCAGTGCTCTGCAAGCTCTCCAGGACAACATAGAATCTGGGGCTCTGTGCTTTCTTTCCTTCTGAACAAGTGTTACTGTTTTCTGCACAAAAGCGATTCTGCGAAGCAATGTGAACAGGCACAGAGAAGGTGCTATCAGGGAATTCTCTGCCTGCCTTTCCCCAGTGCTCTGCAAGCTCTCCAGGACAACATAAAATCTGGGGCTCTGTGCTTTCTTTCCTTCTGAACAAGTGTTAGTGTTTTCTGCACAAAAGCGATTCTGCGAAGCAATGTGAACACTTCTGCTTCCCAGGCACAGAGAAGGTGCTAGGAAGGAATTCTCTGCCTGCCTTTCCCCAGTGCTCTACAAGCTCTGCAGGACAACATAAAATCTGGGGCTCTGTGCTTTCTTTCGTTCTGAACAACTGTTACTGTTTTCTGCACAAAAGCGATTCTGCGAAGCAATGTGAACAGGCACAGAGAAGGTGCTATCAGGGAATTCTCTGCCTGCCTTTCCCCAGTGCTCTGCAAGCTCTCCAGGACAACATAGAATCTGGGGCTCTGTGCTTTCTTTCGTTCTGAACAAGTGTTACTGTTTTCTGCACAAAAGCGATTCTTGCGAAGCAATGTGAACAGGCACAGAGAAGGTGCTATCAGGGAATTCTCTGCCTGCCTTTCCCCAGTGCTCTGCAAGCTCTCCAGGACAACATAGAATCTGGGGCTCTGTGCTTTCTTTCCTTCTGAACAAGTGTTACTGTTTTCTGCACAAAAGTGATTCTTGCGAAGCAATGTGAACACTTCTGCTTCCCAGGCACAGAGAAGGTGCTATCAGGGAATTCTCTTCCTGCCTTTCCCCAGTGCTCTGCAAGCTCTCCAGGACAACATAAAATCTGGGGCTCTGTGCTTTCTTTCCTTCTGAACAAGTGTTACTGTTTTCTGCACAAAAGCGATTCTGCGAAGCAATGTGAACACTTCTGCTTCCCAGGCACAGAGAAGGTGCTAGCAAGGAATTCTCTGCCTGCCTTTCCCCAGTGCTCTGCAAGCTCTCCAGGACAACATAAAATCTGGGGCTCTGTGCTTTCTTTCCTTCTGAACAAGTGTTACTGTTTTCTGCACAAAAGCGATTCTGCGAAGCAATGTGAACAGGCACAGAGAAGGTGCTATCAGGGAATTCTCTGCCTGCCTTTCCCCAGTGCTCTGCAAGCTCTCCAGGACAACATAGAATCTGGGGCTCTGTGCTTTCTTTCCTTCTGAACAACTGTTACTGTTTTCTGCACAAAAGCGATTCTTGCGAAGCAATGCGAACACTTCTGCTTCCCTGGCACAGAGAAGGTGCTAGCAGGGAATTCTCTGCCTGCCTTTCCCCAGTGCTCTGCAAGCTCTCCAGGACAACATAGAATCTGGGGCTCTGTGCTTTCTTTCCTTCTGAACAAGTGTTACTGTTTTCTGCACAAAAGCGATTCTGCGAAGCAATGTGAACAGGCACAGAGAAGGTTGCTATCAGGGAATTCTCTGCCTGCCTTTCCCCAGTGCTCTGCAAGCTCTCCAGGACAACATAGAATCTGGGGTTCTGTGCTTTCTTTCGTTCTGAACAAGTGTTACTGTTTTCTGCACAAAAGCGATTCTTGCGAAGCAATGTGAACACTTCTGCTTCCCAGGCACAGAGAAGGTGCTAGCAAGGAATTCTCTGCCTGCCTTTCCCCAGTGCTCTGCAAGCTCTCCAGGACAACATAGAATCTGGGGCTCTGTGCTTTCTTTCCTTCTGAACAAGTGTTACTGTTTTCTGCACAAAAGCGATTCTTGCGAAGCAATGTGAACAGGCACAGAGAAGGTGCTATCAGGGAATTCTCTGCCTGCCTTTCCCCAGTGCTCTGCAAGCTCTCCAGGACAACATAGAATCTGGGGCTCTGTGCTTTCTTTCCTTCTGAACAAATGTTAGTGTTTTCGGCACAAAAGCGATTCTGCGAAGCAATGTGAACAGGCACAGAGAAGGTGCTATCAGGGAATTCTCTGCCTGCCTTTCCCCAGTGCTCTGCAAGCTCTCCAGGACAACATAGAATCTGGGGCTCTGTGCTTTCTTTCCTTCTGAACAAGTGTTACTGTTTTCTGCACAAAAGTGATTCTTGCGAAGCAATGTGAACACTTCTGCTTCCCAGGCACAGAGAAGGTGCTATCAGGGAATTCTCTTCCTGCCTTTCCCCAGTGCTCTGCAAGCTCTCCAGAACAACAGCAAATATGGGGCTCTGTGCTTTCTTTCCTTCTGAACAAGTCTTACTGTTTTCTGCACAAAAGCGATTCTGCGAAGCAATGTGAACACTTCTGCTTCCCAGGCACAGAGAAGGTGCTAGCAAGGAATTCTCTGCCTGCCTTTCCCCAGTGCTCTGCAAGCTCTCCAGGTCAACATCAAATCTGGGGCTCTGTGCTTTCTTTCCTTCTGAACAAGTGTTACTGTTTTCTGCACAAAAGCGATTCTGCGAAGCAATGTGAACAGGCACAGAGAAGGTGCTATCAGGGAATTCTCTGCCTGCCTTTCCCCAGTGCTCTGCAAGCTCTCCAGGACAACAGCAAATCTGGGGCTCTGTGCTTGCTTTCGTTCTGAAAAACTGTTATTGTTTTCTGCACAAAAGCGATTCTGCGAAGCAATGTGAACACTTCTGCTTCCCAGGCACAGAGAAGGTGCTAGCAAGGAATTCTCTGCCTGCCTTTCCCCAGTGCTCTGCAAGCTCTCCAGGACAACATAAAATCTGGGGCTCTGTGCTTTCTTTCCTTCTGAACAAGTGTTACTGTTTTCTGCACAAAAGCGATTCTGCGAAACAATGTGAACAGGCACAGAGAAGGTGCTATCAGGGAATTCTCTGCCTGCCTTTCCCCAGTGCTCTGCAAGCTCTCCAGGACAACATAGAATCTGGGGCTCTGTGCTTTCTTTCCTTCTGAACAACTGTTACTGTTTTCTGCACAAAAGCGATTCTTGCGAAGCAATGCGAACACTTCTGCTTCCCTGGCACAGAGAAGGTGCTAGCAGGGAATTCTCTGCCTGCCTTTCCCCAGTGCTCTGCAAGCTCTCCAGGACAACATAGAATCTGGGGCTCTGTGCTTTCTTTCGTTCTGAACAAGTGTTACTGTTTTCTGCACAAAAGCGATTCTGCGAAGCAATGTGAACAGGCACAGAGAAGGTGCTATCAGGGAATTCTCTGCCTGCCTTTCCCCAGTGCTCTGCAAGCTCTCCAGGACAACATAAAATCTGGGGCTCTGTGCTTTCTTTTGTTCTGAACAAGTGTTAGTGTTTTCTGCAGAAAAGCGATTCTGCGAAGCAATGTGAACACATCTGCTTCCCAGGCACAGAGAAGGTGCTAGCAGGGAATTCTCTGCCTGCCTTTCCCCAGTGCTCTGCAAGCTCTCCAGGACAACATAGAATCTGGGGCTCTGTGCTTTCTTTCGTTCCGAACAAGTGTTACTGTTTTCTGCACAAAAGCGATTCTTGCGAAGCAATGTGAACAGGCACAGAGAAGGTGCTATCAGGGAATTCTCTGCCTGCCTTTCCCCAGTGCTCTGCAAGCTCTCCAGGACAACATAGAATCTGGGGCTCTGTGCTTTCTTTCCTTCTGAACAAGTGTTACTGTTTTCTGCACAAAAGCAATTCTGCGAAGCAATGTGAACACTTCTGCTTCCCAGGCACAGAGAAGGTGCTAGCAGGGAATTCTCTGCCTGCCTTTCCCCAGTGCTCTGCAAGCTCTCCAGGACAACATAAAATCTGGGGCTCTGTGCTTTCTTTCCTTCTGAACAAGTGTTACTGTTTTCTGCACAAAAGCGATTCTGCGAAGCAATGTGAACACTTCTGCTTCCCAGGCACAGAGAAGGTGCTAGCAGGGAATTCTCTGCCTGCCTTTCCCCAGTGCTCTGCAAGCTCTCCAGGACAACATAGATTCTGGGGCTCTGTGCTTTCTTTCCTTCTGAACAAGTGTTACTGTTTCCTGCACAAAAGCGATTCTGCGAAGCAATGTGAACAGGCACAGAGAAGGTGCTATCAGGGAATTCTCTGCCTGCCTTTCCCCAGTGCTCTGCAAGCTCTCCAGGACAACATAGAATCTGGGGCTCTGTGCTTTCTTTCCTTCTGAACAAGTGTTACTGTTTTCTGCACAAAAGCGATTCTTGCGAAGCAATGTGAACACTTCTGCTTCCCAGGCACAGAGAAGGTGCTAGCAGGGAATTCTCTGCCTGCCTTTCCCCAGTGCTCTGCAAGCTCTCCAGAACAACAGCAAATCTGGGGCTCTGTGCTTTCTTTTGTTCTGAACAAGTGTTAGTGTTTTCTGCAGAAAAGCGGTTATGCGAAGCAATGTGAACACTTCTGCTTCCCAGGCACAGAGAAGGTGCTAGCAGGGAATTCTCTGCCTGCCTTTCCCCAGTGCTATGCAAGCTCTCCAGAGCAACAGCAAAACTGGGGCTCTGTGCTTTCTTTAGTTCTGAACAATTGTTAGTGTTTTCTGCACAAAACCGATTCTGCGAAGCAATGTGAACACTTCTGCTTCCCAGGCACAGAGAAGGTGCTAGCAGGGAATTCTCTGCCTGCCTTTCCCCAGTGCTCTGCAAGCTCTCCAGGACAACATAAAATCTGGGGCTCTGTGCTTTCTTTTGTTCTGAACAAGTGTTAGTGTTTTCTGCAGAAAAGCGGTTCTGCGAAGCAATGTGAACACTTCTGCTTCCCAGGCACAGAGAAGGTGCTAGCAGGGAATTCTCTGCCTGCCTTTCCCCAGTGCTATGCAAGCTCTCCAGGACAACATAAAATCTGGGGCTCTGTGCTTTCTTTTGTTCTGAACAAGTGTTAGTGTTTTCTGCAGAAAAGCGGTTCTGCGAAGCAATGTGAACACTTCTGCTTCCCAGGCACAGAGAAGGTGCTAGCAGGGAATTCTCTGCCTGCCTTTCCCCAGTGCTATGCAAGCTCTCCAGAACAACAGCAAATCTGGGGCTCTGTGCTTTCTTTAGTTCTGAACAATTGTTAGTGTTTTCTGCACAAAAGCGATTCTGCGAAGCAATGTAAACACTTCTGCTTCCCAGACACAGAGAAGGTGCTAGCAGGGAATTCTCTGCCTGCCTTTCCCCAGTGCTCTGCAAGCTCTCCAGAACAACAGCAAATCTGGGGCTCTGTGCTTTCTTTTGTTCTGAACAAGTGTTAGTGTTTTCTGCACAAAAGCGATTCTGCGAAGCAATGTAAACACTTCTGCTTCCCAGACACAGAGAAGGTGCTAGCAGGGAATTCCCTGCCTGCCTTTCCCCAGTGCTCTGCAAGCTCTCCAGGACAACATAAAATCTGGGGCTCTGTGCTTTCTTTTGTTCTGAACAAGTGTTAGTGTTTTCTGCACAAAGGCGATTCTGCGAAGCAATGTGAACACTTCTGCTTCCCAGGCACAGAGAAGGTGCTAGCAGGGAATTCTCTGCCTGCCTTTCCCCAGTGCTCTGCAAGCTCTCCAGAACAACAGCAAATCTGGGGCTCTGTGCTTTCTTTTGTTCTGAACAAGTGTTAGTGTTTTCTGCAGAAAAGCGATTCTTGCGAAGCAATGTGAACACCTCTGCTTCCCAGACACAGAGAAGGTGCTAGCAAGGAATGCTCTGCCTGCCTTTCCCCAGTGCTCTGCAAGCTCTCCAGGACAACATAAAATCTGGGGCTCTGTGCTTTCTTTCCTTCTGAACAAGTGTTAGTGTTTTCTGCACAAAAGCGATTCTGCGAAGCAATGTGAACAGGCACAGAGAAGGTGCTATCAGGGAATTCTCTGCCTGCCTTTCCCCAGTGCTCTGCAAGCTCTGCAGGACAACATAAAATCTGGGGCTCTGTGCTTTCTTTCCTTCTGAACAAGTGTTACTGTTTTCTGCACAAAAGCGATTCTGCGAAGCAATGTGAACACTTCTGCTTCCCAGGCACAGAGAAGGTGCTAGCAAGGAATTCTCTGCCTGCCATTCCCCAGTGCTCTGCAAGCTCTCCAGGACAACAGCAAATCTAGGGGTCTGTGCTTTCTTTCCTTCTGAACAAGTGTTAGTGTTTTCTGCACAAAAGCGATTCTTGCGAAGCAATGTGAACAGGCACAGAGAAGGTGCTATCAGGGAATTCTCTGCCTGCCTTTCCCCAGTGCTGTGCAAGCTCTCCAGGACAACATAAAATCTGGGGCTCTGTGCTTTCTTTCCTTCTGAACAAGTGTTACTGTTTTCTGCACAAAAGCGATTCTGCGAAGCAATGTGAACACTTCTGCTTCCCAGGCACAGAGAAGGTGCTAGCAGGGAATTCTCTGCCTGCCTTTCCCCAGTGCTCTGCAAGCTCTCCAGGACAACATAGAATCTGGGGCTCTGTGCTTTCTTTCCTTCTGAACAAGTGTTACTGTTTTCTGCACAAAAGCGATTCTGCGAAGCAATGTGAACAGGCACAGAGAAGGTGCTATCAGGGAATTCTCTGCCTGCCTTTCCCCAGTGCTCTGCAAGCTCTCCAGGACAACATAAAATCTGGGGCTCTGTGCTTTCTTTCCTTCTGAACAAGTGTTAGTGTTTTCTGCACAAAAGCGATTCTGCGAAGCAATGTGAACACTTCTGCTTCCCAGGCACAGAGAAGGTGCTAGGAAGGAATTCTCTGCCTGCCTTTCCCCAGTGCTCTACAAGCTCTGCAGGACAACATAAAATCTGGGGCTCTGTGCTTTCTTTCGTTCTGAACAACTGTTACTGTTTTCTGCACAAAAGCGATTCTGCGAAGCAATGTGAACAGGCACAGAGAAGGTGCTATCAGGGAATTCTCTGCCTGCCTTTCCCCAGTGCTCTGCAAGCTCTCCAGGACAACATAGAATCTGGGGTTCTGTGCTTTCTTTCGTTCTGAACAAGTGTTACTGTTTTCTGCACAAAAGCGATTCTTGCGAAGCAATGTGAACACTTCTGCTTCCCAGGCACAGAGAAGGTGCTATCAGGGAATTCTCTGCCTGCCTTTCCCCAGTGCTCTGCAAGCTCTCCAGGACAACATAGAATCTGGGGCTCTGTGCTTTCTTTCGTTCTGAACAAGTGTTACTGTTTTCTGCACAAAAGCGATTCTTGCGAAGCAATGTGAACAGGCACAGAGAAGGTGCTATCAGGGAATTCTCTGCCTGCCTTTCCCCAGTGCTCTGCAAGCTCTCCAGGACAACATAGAATCTGGGGCTCTGTGCTTTCTTTCCTTCTGAACAAGTGTTACTGTTTTCTGCACAAAAGTGATTCTTGCGAAGCAATGTGAACACTTCTGCTTCCCAGGCACAGAGAAGGTGCTATCAGGGAATTCTCTTCCTGCCTTTCCCCAGTGCTCTGCAAGCTCTCCAGGACAACATAAAATCTGGGGCTCTGTGCTTTCTTTCCTTCTGAACAAGTGTTACTGTTTTCTGCACAAAAGCGATTCTGCGAAGCAATGTGAACACTTCTGCTTCCCAGGCACAGAGAAGGTGCTAGCAAGGAATTCTCTGCCTGCCTTTCCCCAGTGCTCTGCAAGCTCTCCAGGACAACATAAAATCTGGGGCTCTGTGCTTTCTTTCCTTCTGAACAAGTGTTACTGTTTTCTGCACAAAAGCGATTCTGCGAAGCAATGTGAACAGGCACAGAGAAGGTGCTATCAGGGAATTCTCTGCCTGCCTTTCCCCAGTGCTCTGCAAGCTCTCCAGGACAACATAGAATCTGGGGCTCTGTGCTTTCTTTCCTTCTGAACAACTGTTACTGTTTTCTGCACAAAAGCGATTCTTGCGAAGCAATGCGAACACTTCTGCTTCCCTGGCACAGAGAAGGTGCTAGCAGGGAATTCTCTGCCTGCCTTTCCCCAGTGCTCTGCAAGCTCTCCAGGACAACATAGAATCTGGGGCTCTGTGCTTTCTTTCCTTCTGAACAAGTGTTACTGTTTTCTGCACAAAAGCGATTCTGCGAAGCAATGTGAACAGGCACAGAGAAGGTGCTAGCAGGGAATTCTCTGCCTGCCTTTCCCCAGTGCTCTGCAAGCTCTCCAGGACAACATAGAATCTGGGGCTCTGTGCTTTCTTTCGTTCCGAACAAGTGTTACTGTTTTCTGCACAAAAGCGATTCTTGCGAAGCAATGTGAACAGGCACAGAGAAGGTGCTATCAGGGAATTCTCTGCCTGCCTTTCCCCAGTGCTCTGCAAGCTCTCCAGGACAACATAGAATCTGGGGCTCTGTGCTTTCTTTCCTTCTGAACAAGTGTTACTGTTTTCTGCACAAAAGCAATTCTGCGAAGCAATGTGAACACTTCTGCTTCCCAGGCACAGAGAAGGTGCTAGCAGGGAATTCTCTGCCTGCCTTTCCCCAGTGCTCTGCAAGCTCTCCAGGACAACATAAAATCTGGGGCTCTGTGCTTTCTTTCCTTCTGAACAAGTGTTACTGTTTTCTGCACAAAAGCGATTCTGCGAAGCAATGTGAACAGGCACAGAGAAGGTGCTATCAGGGAATTCTCTGCCTGCCTTTCCCCAGTGCTCTGCAAGCTCTCCAGGACAACAGCAAATCTGGGGCTCTGTGCTTTCTTTCGTTCTGAAAAACTGTTATTGTTTTCTGCACAAAAGCGATTCTGCGAAGCAATGTGAACACTTCTGCTTCCCAGGCACAGAGAAGGTGCTAGCAAGGAATTCTCTGCCTGCCTTTCCCCAGTGCTCTGCAAGCTCTCCAGGACAACATAAAATCTGGGGCTCTGTGCTTTCTTTCCTTCTGAACAAGTGTTACTGTTTTCTGCACAAAAGCGATTCTGCGAAACAATGTGAACAGGCACAGAGAAGGTGCTATCAGGGAATTCTCTGCCTGCCTTTCCCCAGTGCTCTGCAAGCTCTCCAGGACAACATAGAATCTGGGGCTCTGTGCTTTCTTTCCTTCTGAACAACTGTTACTGTTTTCTGCACAAAAGCGATTCTTGCGAAGCAATGCGAACACTTCTGCTTCCCTGGCACAGAGAAGGTGCTAGCAGGGAATTCTCTGCCTGCCTTTCCCCAGTGCTCTGCAAGCTCTCCAGGACAACATAGAATCTGGGGCTCTGTGCTTTCTTTCCTTCTGAACAAGTGTTACTGTTTTCTGCACAAAAGCGATTCTGCGAAGCAATGTGAACAGGCACAGAGAAGGTGCTATCAGGGAATTCTCTGCCTGCCTTTCCCCAGTGCTCTGCAAGCTCTCCAGGACAACATAAAATCTGGGGCTCTGTGCTTTCTTTCCTTCTGAACAAGTGTTACTGTTTTCTGCACAAAAGCGATTCTTGCGAAGCAATGTGAACACATCTGCTTCCCAGGCACAGAGAAGGTGCTAGCAGGGAATTCTCTGCCTGCCTTTCCCCAGTGCTCTGCAAGCTCTCCAGGACAACATAGAATCTGGGGCTCTGTGCTTTCTTTCGTTCCGAACAAGTGTTACTGTTTTCTGCACAAAAGCGATTCTTGCGAAGCAATGTGAACAGGCACAGAGAAGGTGCTATCAGGGAATTCTCTGCCTGCCTTTCCCCAGTGCTCTGCAAGCTCTCCAGGACAACATAGAATCTGGGGCTCTGTGCTTTCTTTCCTTCTGAACAAGTGTTACTGTTTTCTGCACAAAAGCGAATCTGCGAAGCAATGTGAACACTTCTGCTTCCCAGGCACAGAGAAGGTGCTATCAGGGAATTCTCTGCCTGCCTTTCCCCAGTGCTCTGCAAGCTCTCCAGGACAACATAAAATCTGGGGCTCTGTGCTTTCTTTCCTTCTGAACAAGTGTTACTGTTTTCTGCACAAAAGTGATTCTGCGAAGCAATGTGAACACTTCTGCTTCCCAGGCACAGAGAAGGTGCTAGCAAGGAATCCTCTGCCTGCCTTTCCCCAGTGCTCTGCAAGCTCTCCAGGACAACATAAAATCTGGGGCTCTGTGCTTTCTTTCCTTCTGAACAAGTGTTAGTGTTTTCTGCACAAAGGCGATTCTGCGAAGCAATGTGAACACTTCTGCTTCCCAGGCACAGAGAAGGTGCTAGCAGGGAATTCTCTGCCTGCCTTTCCCCACTGCTCTGCAAGCTCTCCAGGACAACATAGAATCTGGGGCTCTGTGCTTTCTTTCCTTCTGAACAAGTGTTACTGTTTTCTGCACAAAAGCGATTCTGCAAAGCAATGTGAACACCTCTGCTTCCCAGGCACAGAGAAGGTGCTAGCAAGGAATGCTCTGCCTGCCTTTCCCCAGTGCTCTGCAAGCTCTCCAGGACAACATAAAATCTGGGGCTCTGTGCTTTCTTTCGTTCTGAACAAGTGTTAGTGTTTTCTGCACAAAAGCGATTCTGCGAAGCAATGTGAACAGGCACAGAGAAGGTGCTAGCAGGGAATTCTCTGCCTGCCTTTCCGCAGTGCTCTGCAAGCTCTCCAGGACAACATAGAATCTGGGGCTCTGTGCTTTCTTTCCTTCTGAACAAGTGTTACTGTTTTCTGCACAAAAGCGATTCTGCGAAGCAATGTGAACACTTCTGCTTCCCAGGCACAGAGAAGGTGCTAGCAAGGAATTCTCTGCCTGCCATTCCCCAGTGCTCTGCAAGCTCTCCAGGACAACAGCAAATCTGGGGGTCTGTGCTTTCTTTCCTTCTGAACAAGTGTTAGTGTTTTCTGCACAAAAGCGATTCTTGCGAAGCAATGTGAACAGGCACAGAGAAGGTGCTATCAGGGAATTCTCTGCCTGCCTTTCCCCAGTGCTGTGCAAGCTCTCCAGGACAACATAAAATCTGGGGCTCTGTGCTTTCTTTCGTTCTGAACAAGTGTTACTGTTTTCTGCACAAAAGCGATTCTGCGAAGCAATGTGAACACTTCTGCTTCCCAGGCACAGAGAAGGTGCTAGCAGGGAATTCTCTGCCTGCCTTTCCCCAGTGCTCTGCAAGCTCTCCAGGACAACATAGAATCTGGGGCTCTGTGCTTTCTTTCGTTCTGAACAAGTGTTACTGTTTTCTGCACAAAAGCGATTCTTGCGAAGCAATGTGAACAGGCACAGAGAAGGTGCTATCAGGGAATTCTCTGCCTGCCTTTCCCCAGTGCTCTGCAAGCTCTCCAGGACAACATAGAATCTGGGGCTCTGTGCTTTCTTTCCTTCTGAACAAATGTTAGTGTTTTCGGCACAAAAGCGATTCTGCGAAGCAATGTGAACAGGCACAGAGAAGGTGCTATCAGGGAATTCTCTGCCTGCCTTTCCCCAGTGCTCTGCAAGCTCTCCAGGACAACATAGAATCTGGGGCTCTGTGCTTTCTTTCCTTCTGAACAAGTGTTACTGTTTTCTGCACAAAAGTGATTCTTGCGAAGCAATGTGAACACTTCTGCTTCCCAGGCACAGAGAAGGTGCTATCAGGGAATTCTCTTCCTGCCTTTCCCCAGTGCTCTGCAAGCTCTCCAGAACAACAGCAAATATGGGGCTCTGTGCTTTCTTTCCTTCTGAACAAGTCTTACTGTTTTCTGCACAAAAGCGATTCTGCGAAGCAATGTGAACACTTCTGCTTCCCAGGCACAGAGAAGGTGCTAGGAAGGAATTCTCTGCCTGCCTTTCCCCAGTGCTCTACAAGCTCTGCAGGACAACATAAAATCTGGGGCTCTGTGCTTTCTTTCGTTCTGAACAAGTGTTACTGTTTTCTGCACAAAAGCGATTCTGCGAAGCAATGTGAACAGGCACAGAGAAGGTGCTATCAGGGAATTCTCTGCCTGCCTTTCCCCAGTGCTCTGCAAGCTCTCCAGGACAACATAGAATCTGGGGTTCTGTGCTTTCTTTCGTTCTGAACAAGTGTTACTGTTTTCTGCACAAAAGCGATTCTTGCGAAGCAATGTGAACACTTCTGCTTCCCAGGCACAGAGAAGGTGCTAGCAAGGAATTCTCTGCCTGCCTTTCCCCAGTGCTCTGCAAGCTCTCCAGGACAACATAGAATCTGGGGCTCTGTGCTTTCTTTCGTTCTGAACAAGTGTTACTGTTTTCTGCACAAAAGCGATTCTTGCGAAGCAATGTGAACAGGCACAGAGAAGGTGCTATCAGGGAATTCTCTGCCTGCCTTTCCCCAGTGCTCTGCAAGCTCTCCAGGACAACATAGAATCTGGGGCTCTGTGCTTTCTTTCCTTCTGAACAAATGTTAGTGTTTTCGGCACAAAAGCGATTCTGCGAAGCAATGTGAACAGGCACAGAGAAGGTGCTATCAGGGAATTCTCTGCCTGCCTTTCCCCAGTGCTCTGCAAGCTCTCCAGGACAACATAGAATCTGGGGCTCTGTGCTTTCTTTCCTTCTGAACAAGTGTTACTGTTTTCTGCACAAAAGTGATTCTTGCGAAGCAATGTGAACACTTCTGCTTCCCAGGCACAGAGAAGGTGCTATCAGGGAATTCTCTTCCTGCCTTTCCCCAGTGCTCTGCAAGCTCTCCAGAACAACAGCAAATATGGGGCTCTGTGCTTTCTTTCCTTCTGAACAAGTCTTACTGTTTTCTGCACAAAAGCGATTCTGCGAAGCAATGTGAACACTTCTGCTTCCCAGGCACAGAGAAGGTGCTAGCAAGGAATTCTCTGCCTGCCTTTCCCCAGTGCTCTGCAAGCTCTCCAGGTCAACATCAAATCTGGGGCTCTGTGCTTTCTTTCCTTCTGAACAAGTGTTACTGTTTTCTGCACAAAAGCGATTCTGCGAAGCAATGTGAACAGGCACAGAGAAGGTGCTATCAGGGAATTCTCTGCCTGCCTTTCCCCAGTGCTCTGCAAGCTCTCCAGGACAACAGCAAATCTGGGGCTCTGTGCTTGCTTTCGTTCTGAAAAACTGTTATTGTTTTCTGCACAAAAGCGATTCTGCGAAGCAATGTGAACACTTCTGCTTCCCAGGCACAGAGAAGGTGCTAGCAAGGAATTCTCTGCCTGCCTTTCCCCAGTGCTCTGCAAGCTCTCCAGGACAACATAAAATCTGGGGCTCTGTGCTTTCTTTCCTTCTGAACAAGTGTTACTGTTTTCTGCACAAAAGCGATTCTGCGAAACAATGTGAACAGGCACAGAGAAGGTGCTATCAGGGAATTCTCTGCCTGCCTTTCCCCAGTGCTCTGCAAGCTCTCCAGGACAACATAGAATCTGGGGCTCTGTGCTTTCTTTCCTTCTGAACAACTGTTACTGTTTTCTGCACAAAAGCGATTCTTGCGAAGCAATGCGAACACTTCTGCTTCCCTGGCACAGAGAAGGTGCTAGCAGGGAATTCTCTGCCTGCCTTTCCCCAGTGCTCTGCAAGCTCTCCAGGACAACATAGAATCTGGGGCTCTGTGCTTTCTTTCGTTCTGAACAAGTGTTACTGTTTTCTGCACAAAAGCGATTCTGCGAAGCAATGTGAACAGGCACAGAGAAGGTGCTATCAGGGAATTCTCTGCCTGCCTTTCCCCAGTGCTCTGCAAGCTCTCCAGGACAACATAAAATCTGGGGCTCTGTGCTTTCTTTTGTTCTGAACAAGTGTTAGTGTTTTCTGCAGAAAAGCGATTCTGCGAAGCAATGTGAACACATCTGCTTCCCAGGCACAGAGAAGGTGCTAGCAGGGAATTCTCTGCCTGCCTTTCCCCAGTGCTCTGCAAGCTCTCCAGGACAACATAGAATCTGGGGCTCTGTGCTTTCTTTCGTTCCGAACAAGTGTTACTGTTTTCTGCACAAAAGCGATTCTTGCGAAGCAATGTGAACAGGCACAGAGAAGGTGCTATCAGGGAATTCTCTGCCTGCCTTTCCCCAGTGCTCTGCAAGCTCTCCAGGACAACATAGAATCTGGGGCTCTGTGCTTTCTTTCCTTCTGAACAAGTGTTACTGTTTTCTGCACAAAAGCAATTCTGCGAAGCAATGTGAACACTTCTGCTTCCCAGGCACAGAGAAGGTGCTAGCAGGGAATTCTCTGCCTGCCTTTCCCCAGTGCTCTGCAAGCTCTCCAGGACAACATAAAATCTGGGGCTCTGTGCTTTCTTTCCTTCTGAACAAGTGTTACTGTTTTCTGCACAAAAGCGATTCTGCGAAGCAATGTGAACACTTCTGCTTCCCAGGCACAGAGAAGGTGCTAGCAGGGAATTCTCTGCCTGCCTTTCCCCAGTGCTCTGCAAGCTCTCCAGGACAACATAGATTCTGGGGCTCTGTGCTTTCTTTCCTTCTGAACAAGTGTTACTGTTTCCTGCACAAAAGCGATTCTGCGAAGCAATGTGAACAGGCACAGAGAAGGTGCTATCAGGGAATTCTCTGCCTGCCTTTCCCCAGTGCTCTGCAAGCTCTCCAGGACAACATAGAATCTGGGGCTCTGTGCTTTCTTTCCTTCTGAACAAGTGTTACTGTTTTCTGCACAAAAGCGATTCTTGCGAAGCAATGTGAACACTTCTGCTTCCCAGGCACAGAGAAGGTGCTAGCAGGGAATTCTCTGCCTGCCTTTCCCCAGTGCTCTGCAAGCTCTCCAGAACAACAGCAAATCTGGGGCTCTGTGCTTTCTTTTGTTCTGAACAAGTGTTAGTGTTTTCTGCAGAAAAGCGGTTATGCGAAGCAATGTGAACACTTCTGCTTCCCAGGCACAGAGAAGGTGCTAGCAGGGAATTCTCTGCCTGCCTTTCCCCAGTGCTATGCAAGCTCTCCAGAGCAACAGCAAAACTGGGGCTCTGTGCTTTCTTTAGTTCTGAACAATTGTTAGTGTTTTCTGCACAAAACCGATTCTGCGAAGCAATGTGAACACTTCTGCTTCCCAGGCACAGAGAAGGTGCTAGCAGGGAATTCTCTGCCTGCCTTTCCCCAGTGCTCTGCAAGCTCTCCAGGACAACATAAAATCTGGGGCTCTGTGCTTTCTTTTGTTCTGAACAAGTGTTAGTGTTTTCTGCAGAAAAGCGGTTCTGCGAAGCAATGTGAACACTTCTGCTTCCCAGGCACAGAGAAGGTGCTAGCAGGGAATTCTCTGCCTGCCTTTCCCCAGTGCTATGCAAGCTCTCCAGGACAACATAAAATCTGGGGCTCTGTGCTTTCTTTTGTTCTGAACAAGTGTTAGTGTTTTCTGCAGAAAAGCGGTTCTGCGAAGCAATGTGAACACTTCTGCTTCCCAGGCACAGAGAAGGTGCTAGCAGGGAATTCTCTGCCTGCCTTTCCCCAGTGCTATGCAAGCTCTCCAGAACAACAGCAAATCTGGGGCTCTGTGCTTTCTTTAGTTCTGAACAATTGTTAGTGTTTTCTGCACAAAAGCGATTCTGCGAAGCAATGTAAACACTTCTGCTTCCCAGACACAGAGAAGGTGCTAGCAGGGAATTCTCTGCCTGCCTTTCCCCAGTGCTCTGCAAGCTCTCCAGAACAACAGCAAATCTGGGGCTCTGTGCTTTCTTTTGTTCTGAACAAGTGTTAGTGTTTTCTGCACAAAAGCGATTCTGCGAAGCAATGTAAACACTTCTGCTTCCCAGACACAGAGAAGGTGCTAGCAGGGAATTCCCTGCCTGCCTTTCCCCAGTGCTCTGCAAGCTCTCCAGGACAACATAAAATCTGGGGCTCTGTGCTTTCTTTTGTTCTGAACAAGTGTTAGTGTTTTCTGCACAAAGGCGATTCTGCGAAGCAATGTGAACACTTCTGCTTCCCAGGCACAGAGAAGGTGCTAGCAGGGAATTCTCTGCCTGCCTTTCCCCAGTGCTCTGCAAGCTCTCCAGAACAACATAAAATCTGGGGCTCTGTGCTTTCTTTTGTTCTGAACAAGTGTTAGTGTTTTCTGCAGAAAAGCGATTCTTGCGAAGCAATGTGAACACCTCTGCTTCCCAGACACAGAGAAGGTGCTAGCAAGGAATGCTCTGCCTGCCTTTCCCCAGTGCTCTGCAAGCTCTCCAGGACAACATAAAATCTGGGGCTCTGTGCTTTCTTTCCTTCTGAACAAGTGTTAGTGTTTTCTGCACAAAAGCGATTCTGCGAAGCAATGTGAACAGGCACAGAGAAGGTGCTATCAGGGAATTCTCTGCCTGCCTTTCCCCAGTGCTCTGCAAGCTCTGCAGGACAACATAAAATCTGGGGCTCTGTGCTTTCTTTCCTTCTGAACAAGTGTTACTGTTTTCTGCACAAAAGCGATTCTGCGAAGCAATGTGAACACTTCTGCTTCCCAGGCACAGAGAAGGTGCTAGCAAGGAATTCTCTGCCTGCCATTCCCCAGTGCTCTGCAAGCTCTCCAGGACAACATCAAATCTAGGGGTCTGTGCTTTCTTTCCTTCTGAACAAGTGTTAGTGTTTTCTGCACAAAAGCGATTCTTGCGAAGCAATGTGAACAGGCACAGAGAAGGTGCTATCAGGGAATTCTCTGCCTGCCTTTCCCCAGTGCTGTGCAAGCTCTCCAGGACAACATAAAATCTGGGGCTCTGTGCTTTCTTTCCTTCTGAACAAGTGTTACTGTTTTCTGCACAAAAGCGATTCTGCGAAGCAATGTGAACACTTCTGCTTCCCAGGCACAGAGAAGGTGCTAGCAGGGAATTCTCTGCCTGCCTTTCCCCAGTGCTCTGCAAGCTCTCCAGGACAACATAGAATCTGGGGCTCTGTGCTTTCTTTCCTTCTGAACAAGTGTTACTGTTTTCTGCACAAAAGCGATTCTGCGAAGCAATGTGAACAGGCACAGAGAAGGTGCTATCAGGGAATTCTCTGCCTGCCTTTCCCCAGTGCTCTGCAAGCTCTCCAGGACAACATAAAATCTGGGGCTCTGTGCTTTCTTTCCTTCTGAACAAGTGTTAGTGTTTTCTGCACAAAAGCGATTCTGCGAAGCAATGTGAACACTTCTGCTTCCCAGGCACAGAGAAGGTGCTAGGAAGGAATTCTCTGCCTGCCTTTCCCCAGTGCTCTACAAGCTCTGCAGGACAACATAAAATCTGGGGCTCTGTGCTTTCTTTCGTTCTGAACAACTGTTACTGTTTTCTGCACAAAAGCGATTCTGCGAAGCAATGTGAACAGGCACAGAGAAGGTGCTATCAGGGAATTCTCTGCCTGCCTTTCCCCAGTGCTCTGCAAGCTCTCCAGGACAACATAGAATCTGGGGCTCTGTGCTTTCTTTCGTTCTGAACAAGTGTTACTGTTTTCTGCACAAAAGCGATTCTTGCGAAGCAATGTGAACAGGCACAGAGAAGGTGCTATCAGGGAATTCTCTGCCTGCCTTTCCCCAGTGCTCTGCAAGCTCTCCAGGACAACATAGAATCTGGGGCTCTGTGCTTTCTTTCCTTCTGAACAAGTGTTACTGTTTTCTGCACAAAAGTGATTCTTGCGAAGCAATGTGAACACTTCTGCTTCCCAGGCACAGAGAAGGTGCTATCAGGGAATTCTCTTCCTGCCTTTCCCCAGTGCTCTGCAAGCTCTCCAGGACAACATAAAATCTGGGGCTCTGTGCTTTCTTTCCTTCTGAACAAGTGTTACTGTTTTCTGCACAAAAGCGATTCTGCGAAGCAATGTGAACACTTCTGCTTCCCAGGCACAGAGAAGGTGCTAGCAAGGAATTCTCTGCCTGCCTTTCCCCAGTGCTCTGCAAGCTCTCCAGGACAACATAAAATCTGGGGCTCTGTGCTTTCTTTCCTTCTGAACAAGTGTTACTGTTTTCTGCACAAAAGCGATTCTGCGAAGCAATGTGAACAGGCACAGAGAAGGTGCTATCAGGGAATTCTCTGCCTGCCTTTCCCCAGTGCTCTGCAAGCTCTCCAGGACAACATAGAATCTGGGGCTCTGTGCTTTCTTTCCTTCTGAACAACTGTTACTGTTTTCTGCACAAAAGCGATTCTTGCGAAGCAATGCGAACACTTCTGCTTCCCTGGCACAGAGAAGGTGCTAGCAGGGAATTCTCTGCCTGCCTTTCCCCAGTGCTCTGCAAGCTCTCCAGGACAACATAGAATCTGGGGCTCTGTGCTTTCTTTCCTTCTGAACAAGTGTTACTGTTTTCTGCACAAAAGCGATTCTGCGAAGCAATGTGAACAGGCACAGAGAAGGTTGCTATCAGGGAATTCTCTGCCTGCCTTTCCCCAGTGCTCTGCAAGCTCTCCAGGACAACATAGAATCTGGGGTTCTGTGCTTTCTTTCGTTCTGAACAAGTGTTACTGTTTTCTGCACAAAAGCGATTCTTGCGAAGCAATGTGAACACTTCTGCTTCCCAGGCACAGAGAAGGTGCTAGCAAGGAATTCTCTGCCTGCCTTTCCCCAGTGCTCTGCAAGCTCTCCAGGACAACATAGAATCTGGGGCTCTGTGCTTTCTTTCCTTCTGAACAAGTGTTACTGTTTTCTGCACAAAAGCGATTCTTGCGAAGCAATGTGAACAGGCACAGAGAAGGTGCTATCAGGGAATTCTCTGCCTGCCTTTCCCCAGTGCTCTGCAAGCTCTCCAGGACAACATAGAATCTGGGGCTCTGTGCTTTCTTTCCTTCTGAACAAATGTTAGTGTTTTCGGCACAAAAGCGATTCTGCGAAGCAATGTGAACAGGCACAGAGAAGGTGCTATCAGGGAATTCTCTGCCTGCCTTTCCCCAGTGCTCTGCAAGCTCTCCAGGACAACATAGAATCTGGGGCTCTGTGCTTTCTTTCCTTCTGAACAAGTGTTACTGTTTTCTGCACAAAAGTGATTCTTGCGAAGCAATGTGAACACTTCTGCTTCCCAGGCACAGAGAAGGTGCTATCAGGGAATTCTCTTCCTGCCTTTCCCCAGTGCTCTGCAAGCTCTCCAGAACAACAGCAAATATGGGGCTCTGTGCTTTCTTTCCTTCTGAACAAGTCTTACTGTTTTCTGCACAAAAGCGATTCTGCGAAGCAATGTGAACACTTCTGCTTCCCAGGCACAGAGAAGGTGCTAGCAAGGAATTCTCTGCCTGCCTTTCCCCAGTGCTCTGCAAGCTCTCCAGGTCAACATCAAATCTGGGGCTCTGTGCTTTCTTTCCTTCTGAACAAGTGTTACTGTTTTCTGCACAAAAGCGATTCTGCGAAGCAATGTGAACAGGCACAGAGAAGGTGCTATCAGGGAATTCTCTGCCTGCCTTTCCCCAGTGCTCTGCAAGCTCTCCAGGACAACAGCAAATCTGGGGCTCTGTGCTTGCTTTCGTTCTGAAAAACTGTTATTGTTTTCTGCACAAAAGCGATTCTGCGAAGCAATGTGAACACTTCTGCTTCCCAGGCACAGAGAAGGTGCTAGCAAGGAATTCTCTGCCTGCCTTTCCCCAGTGCTCTGCAAGCTCTCCAGGACAACATAAAATCTGGGGCTCTGTGCTTTCTTTCCTTCTGAACAAGTGTTACTGTTTTCTGCACAAAAGCGATTCTGCGAAACAATGTGAACAGGCACAGAGAAGGTGCTATCAGGGAATTCTCTGCCTGCCTTTCCCCAGTGCTCTGCAAGCTCTCCAGGACAACATAGAATCTGGGGCTCTGTGCTTTCTTTCCTTCTGAACAACTGTTACTGTTTTCTGCACAAAAGCGATTCTTGCGAAGCAATGCGAACACTTCTGCTTCCCTGGCACAGAGAAGGTGCTAGCAGGGAATTCTCTGCCTGCCTTTCCCCAGTGCTCTGCAAGCTCTCCAGGACAACATAGAATCTGGGGCTCTGTGCTTTCTTTCGTTCTGAACAAGTGTTACTGTTTTCTGCACAAAAGCGATTCTGCGAAGCAATGTGAACAGGCACAGAGAAGGTGCTATCAGGGAATTCTCTGCCTGCCTTTCCCCAGTGCTCTGCAAGCTCTCCAGGACAACATAAAATCTGGGGCTCTGTGCTTTCTTTTGTTCTGAACAAGTGTTAGTGTTTTCTGCAGAAAAGCGATTCTGCGAAGCAATGTGAACACATCTGCTTCCCAGGCACAGAGAAGGTGCTAGCAGGGAATTCTCTGCCTGCCTTTCCCCAGTGCTCTGCAAGCTCTCCAGGACAACATAGAATCTGGGGCTCTGTGCTTTCTTTCGTTCCGAACAAGTGTTACTGTTTTCTGCACAAAAGCGATTCTTGCGAAGCAATGTGAACAGGCACAGAGAAGGTGCTATCAGGGAATTCTCTGCCTGCCTTTCCCCAGTGCTCTGCAAGCTCTCCAGGACAACATAGAATCTGGGGCTCTGTGCTTTCTTTCCTTCTGAACAAGTGTTACTGTTTTCTGCACAAAAGCAATTCTGCGAAGCAATGTGAACACTTCTGCTTCCCAGGCACAGAGAAGGTGCTAGCAGGGAATTCTCTGCCTGCCTTTCCCCAGTGCTCTGCAAGCTCTCCAGGACAACATAAAATCTGGGGCTCTGTGCTTTCTTTCCTTCTGAACAAGTGTTACTGTTTTCTGCACAAAAGCGATTCTGCGAAGCAATGTGAACACTTCTGCTTCCCAGGCACAGAGAAGGTGCTAGCAGGGAATTCTCTGCCTGCCTTTCCCCAGTGCTCTGCAAGCTCTCCAGGACAACATAGATTCTGGGGCTCTGTGCTTTCTTTCCTTCTGAACAAGTGTTACTGTTTCCTGCACAAAAGCGATTCTGCGAAGCAATGTGAACAGGCACAGAGAAGGTGCTATCAGGGAATTCTCTGCCTGCCTTTCCCCAGTGCTCTGCAAGCTCTCCAGGACAACATAGAATCTGGGGCTCTGTGCTTTCTTTCCTTCTGAACAAGTGTTACTGTTTTCTGCACAAAAGCGATTCTTGCGAAGCAATGTGAACACTTCTGCTTCCCAGGCACAGAGAAGGTGCTAGCAGGGAATTCTCTGCCTGCCTTTCCCCAGTGCTCTGCAAGCTCTCCAGAACAACAGCAAATCTGGGGCTCTGTGCTTTCTTTTGTTCTGAACAAGTGTTAGTGTTTTCTGCAGAAAAGCGGTTATGCGAAGCAATGTGAACACTTCTGCTTCCCAGGCACAGAGAAGGTGCTAGCAGGGAATTCTCTGCCTGCCTTTCCCCAGTGCTATGCAAGCTCTCCAGAGCAACAGCAAAACTGGGGCTCTGTGCTTTCTTTAGTTCTGAACAATTGTTAGTGTTTTCTGCACAAAACCGATTCTGCGAAGCAATGTGAACACTTCTGCTTCCCAGGCACAGAGAAGGTGCTAGCAGGGAATTCTCTGCCTGCCTTTCCCCAGTGCTCTGCAAGCTCTCCAGGACAACATAAAATCTGGGGCTCTGTGCTTTCTTTTGTTCTGAACAAGTGTTAGTGTTTTCTGCAGAAAAGCGGTTCTGCGAAGCAATGTGAACACTTCTGCTTCCCAGGCACAGAGAAGGTGCTAGCAGGGAATTCTCTGCCTGCCTTTCCCCAGTGCTATGCAAGCTCTCCAGGACAACATAAAATCTGGGGCTCTGTGCTTTCTTTTGTTCTGAACAAGTGTTAGTGTTTTCTGCAGAAAAGCGGTTCTGCGAAGCAATGTGAACACTTCTGCTTCCCAGGCACAGAGAAGGTGCTAGCAGGGAATTCTCTGCCTGCCTTTCCCCAGTGCTATGCAAGCTCTCCAGAACAACAGCAAATCTGGGGCTCTGTGCTTTCTTTAGTTCTGAACAATTGTTAGTGTTTTCTGCACAAAAGCGATTCTGCGAAGCAATGTAAACACTTCTGCTTCCCAGACACAGAGAAGGTGCTAGCAGGGAATTCTCTGCCTGCCTTTCCCCAGTGCTCTGCAAGCTCTCCAGAACAACAGCAAATCTGGGGCTCTGTGCTTTCTTTTGTTCTGAACAAGTGTTAGTGTTTTCTGCACAAAAGCGATTCTGCGAAGCAATGTAAACACTTCTGCTTCCCAGACACAGAGAAGGTGCTAGCAGGGAATTCCCTGCCTGCCTTTCCCCAGTGCTCTGCAAGCTCTCCAGGACAACATAAAATCTGGGGCTCTGTGCTTTCTTTTGTTCTGAACAAGTGTTAGTGTTTTCTGCACAAAGGCGATTCTGCGAAGCAATGTGAACACTTCTGCTTCCCAGGCACAGAGAAGGTGCTAGCAGGGAATTCTCTGCCTGCCTTTCCCCAGTGCTCTGCAAGCTCTCCAGAACAACAGCAAATCTGGGGCTCTGTGCTTTCTTTTGTTCTGAACAAGTGTTAGTGTTTTCTGCAGAAAAGCGATTCTTGCGAAGCAATGTGAACACCTCTGCTTCCCAGACACAGAGAAGGTGCTAGCAAGGAATGCTCTGCCTGCCTCTCCCCAGTGCTCTGCAAGCTCTCCAGGACAACATAAAATCTGGGGCTCTGTGCTTTCTTTCCTTCTGAACAAGTGTTAGTGTTTTCTGCACAAAAGCGATTCTGCGAAGCAATGTGAACAGGCACAGAGAAGGTGCTATCAGGGAATTCTCTGCCTGCCTTTCCCCAGTGCTCTGCAAGCTCTGCAGGACAACATAAAATCTGGGGCTCTGTGCTTTCTTTCCTTCTGAACAAGTGTTACTGTTTTCTGCACAAAAGCGATTCTGCGAAGCAATGTGAACACTTCTGCTTCCCAGGCACAGAGAAGGTGCTAGCAAGGAATTCTCTGCCTGCCATTCCCCAGTGCTCTGCAAGCTCTCCAGGACAACAGCAAATCTAGGGGTCTGTGCTTTCTTTCCTTCTGAACAAGTGTTAGTGTTTTCTGCACAAAAGCGATTCTTGCGAAGCAATGTGAACAGGCACAGAGAAGGTGCTATCAGGGAATTCTCTGCCTGCCTTTCCCCAGTGCTGTGCAAGCTCTCCAGGACAACATAAAATCTGGGGCTCTGTGCTTTCTTTCCTTCTGAACAAGTGTTACTGTTTTCTGCACAAAAGCGATTCTGCGAAGCAATGTGAACACTTCTGCTTCCCAGGCACAGAGAAGGTGCTAGCAGGGAATTCTCTGCCTGCCTTTCCCCAGTGCTCTGCAAGCTCTCCAGGACAACATAGAATCTGGGGCTCTGTGCTTTCTTTCCTTCTGAACAAGTGTTACTGTTTTCTGCACAAAAGCGATTCTGCGAAGCAATGTGAACAGGCACAGAGAAGGTGCTATCAGGGAATTCTCTGCCTGCCTTTCCCCAGTGCTCTGCAAGCTCTCCAGGACAACATAAAATCTGGGGCTCTGTGCTTTCTTTCCTTCTGAACAAGTGTTAGTGTTTTCTGCACAAAAGCGATTCTGCGAAGCAATGTGAACACTTCTGCTTCCCAGGCACAGAGAAGGTGCTAGGAAGGAATTCTCTGCCTGCCTTTCCCCAGTGCTCTACAAGCTCTGCAGGACAACATAAAATCTGGGGCTCTGTGCTTTCTTTCGTTCTGAACAACTGTTACTGTTTTCTGCACAAAAGCGATTCTGCGAAGCAATGTGAACAGGCACAGAGAAGGTGCTATCAGGGAATTCTCTGCCTGCCTTTCCCCAGTGCTCTGCAAGCTCTCCAGGACAACATAGAATCTGGGGTTCTGTGCTTTCTTTCGTTCTGAACAAGTGTTACTGTTTTCTGCACAAAAGCGATTCTTGCGAAGCAATGTGAACACTTCTGCTTCCCAGGCACAGAGAAGGTGCTATCAGGGAATTCTCTGCCTGCCTTTCCCCAGTGCTCTGCAAGCTCTCCAGGACAACATAGAATCTGGGGCTCTGTGCTTTCTTTCGTTCTGAACAAGTGTTACTGTTTTCTGCACAAAAGCGATTCTTGCGAAGCAATGTGAACAGGCACAGAGAAGGTGCTATCAGGGAATTCTCTGCCTGCCTTTCCCCAGTGCTCTGCAAGCTCTCCAGGACAACATAGAATCTGGGGCTCTGTGGTTTCTTTCCTTCTGAACAAGTGTTACTGTTTTCTGCACAAAAGTGATTCTTGCGAAGCAATGTGAACACTTCTGCTTCCCAGGCACAGAGAAGGTGCTATCAGGGAATTCTCTTCCTGCCTTTCCCCAGTGCTCTGCAAGCTCTCCAGGACAACATAAAATCTGGGGCTCTGTGCTTTCTTTCCTTCTGAACAAGTGTTACTGTTTTCTGCACAAAAGCGATTCTGCGAAGCAATGTGAACACTTCTGCTTCCCAGGCACAGAGAAGGTGCTAGCAAGGAATTCTCTGCCTGCCTTTCCCCAGTGCTCTGCAAGCTCTCCAGGACAACATAAAATCTGGGGCTCTGTGCTTTCTTTCCTTCTGAACAAGTGTTACTGTTTTCTGCACAAAAGCGATTCTGCGAAGCAATGTGAACAGGCACAGAGAAGGTGCTATCAGGGAATTCTCTGCCTGCCTTTCCCCAGTGCTCTGCAAGCTCTCCAGGACAACATAGAATCTGGGGCTCTGTGCTTTCTTTCCTTCTGAACAACTGTTACTGTTTTCTGCACAAAAGCGATTCTTGCGAAGCAATGCGAACACTTCTGCTTCCCTGGCACAGAGAAGGTGCTAGCAGGGAATTCTCTGCCTGCCTTTCCCCAGTGCTCTGCAAGCTCTCCAGGACAACATAGAATCTGGGGCTCTGTGCTTTCTTTCCTTCTGAACAAGTGTTACTGTTTTCTGCACAAAAGCGATTCTGCGAAGCAATGTGAACAGGCACAGAGAAGGTGCTAGCAGGGAATTCTCTGCCTGCCTTTCCCCAGTGCTCTGCAAGCTCTCCAGGACAACATAGAATCTGGGGCTCTGTGCTTTCTTTCGTTCCGAACAAGTGTTACTGTTTTCTGCACAAAAGCGATTCTTGCGAAGCAATGTGAACAGGCACAGAGAAGGTGCTATCAGGGAATTCTCTGCCTGCCTTTCCCCAGTGCTCTGCAAGCTCTCCAGGACAACATAGAATCTGGGGCTCTGTGCTTTCTTTCCTTCTGAACAAGTGTTAGTGTTTTCTGCACAAAAGCAATTCTGCGAAGCAATGTGAACACTTCTGCTTCCCAGGCACAGAGAAGGTGCTAGCAGGGAATTCTCTGCCTGCCTTTCCCCAGTGCTCTGCAAGCTCTCCAGGACAACATAAAATCTGGGGCTCTGTGCTTTCTTTCCTTCTGAACAAGTGTTACTGTTTTCTGCACAAAAGTGATTCTGCGAAGCAATGTGAACACTTCTGCTTCCCAGGCACAGAGAAGGTGCTAGCAAGGAATGCTCTGCCTGCCTTTCCCCAGTGCTCTGCAAGCTCTCCAGGACAACATAAAATCTGGGGCTCTGTGCTTTCTTTCCTTCTGAACAAGTGTTAGTGTTTTCTGCACAAAAGCGATTCTGCGAAGCAATGTGAACAGGCACAGAGAAGGTGCTATCAGGGAATTCTCTGCCTGCCTTTCCCCAGTGCTCTGCAAGCTCTGCAGGACAACATAAAATCTGGGGCTCTGTGCTTTCTTTCCTTCTGAACAAGTGTTACTGTTTTCTGCACAAAAGCGATTCTGCGAAGCAATGTGAACACTTCTGCTTCCCAGGCACAGAGAAGGTGCTAGCAAGGAATTCTCTGCCTGCCATTCCCCAGTGCTCTGCAAGCTCTCCAGGACAACAGCAAATCTGGGGGTCTGTGCTTTCTTTCCTTCTGAACAAGTGTTAGTGTTTTCTGCACAAAAGCGATTCTTGCGAAGCAATGTGAACAGGCACAGAGAAGGTGCTATCAGGGAATTCTCTGCCTGCCTTTCCCCAGTGCTGTGCAAGCTCTCCAGGACAACATAAAATCTGGGGCTCTGTGCTTTCTTTCCTTCTGAACAAGTGTTACTGTTTTCTGCACAAAAGCGATTCTGCGAAGCAATGTGAACACTTCTGCTTCCCAGGCACAGAGAAGGTGCTAGCAGGGAATTCTCTGCCTGCCTTTCCCCAGTGCTCTGCAAGCTCTCCAGGACAACATGGAATCTGGGGCTCTGTGCTTTCTTTCCTTCTGAACAAGTGTTACTGTTTTCTGCACAAAAGCGATTCTGCGAAGCAATGTGAACAGGCACAGAGAAGGTGCTATCAGGGAATTCTCTGCCTGCCTTTCCCCAGTGCTCTGCAAGCTCTCCAGGACAACATAGAATCTGGGGTTCTGTGCTTTCTTTCGTTCTGAACAAGTGTTACTGTTTTCTGCACAAAAGCGATTCTTGCGAAGCAATGTGAACACTTCTGCTTCCCAGGCACAGAGAAGGTGCTATCAGGGAATTCTCTGCCTGCCTTTCCCCAGTGCTCTGCAAGCTCTCCAGGACAACATAGAATCTGGGGCTCTGTGCTTTCTTTCGTTCTGAACAAGTGTTACTGTTTTCTGCACAAAAGCGATTCTTGCGAAGCAATGTGAACAGGCACAGAGAAGGTGCTATCAGGGAATTCTCTGCCTGCCTTTCCCCAGTGCTCTGCAAGCTCTCCAGGACAACATAGAATCTGGGGCTCTGTGCTTTCTTTCCTTCTGAACAAATGTTAGTGTTTTCGGCACAAAAGCGATTCTGCGAAGCAATGTGAACAGGCACAGAGAAGGTGCTATCAGGGAATTCTCTGCCTGCCTTTCCCCAGTGCTCTGCAAGCTCTCCAGGACAACATAGAATCTGGGGCTCTGTGCTTTCTTTCCTTCTGAACAAGTGTTACTGTTTTCTGCACAAAAGTGATTCTTGCGAAGCAATGTGAACACTTCTGCTTCCCAGGCACAGAGAAGGTGCTATCAGGGAATTCTCTTCCTGCCTTTCCCCAGTGCTCTGCAAGCTCTCCAGAACAACAGCAAATATGGGGCTCTGTGCTTTCTTTCCTTCTGAACAAGTCTTACTGTTTTCTGCACAAAAGCGATTCTGCGAAGCAATGTGAACACTTCTGCTTCCCAGGCACAGAGAAGGTGCTAGCAAGGAATTCTCTGCCTGCCTTTCCCCAGTGCTCTGCAAGCTCTCCAGGTCAACATCAAATCTGGGGCTCTGTGCTTTCTTTCCTTCTGAACAAGTGTTACTGTTTTCTGCACAAAAGCGATTCTGCGAAGCAATGTGAACAGGCACAGAGAAGGTGCTATCAGGGAATTCTCTGCCTGCCTTTCCCCAGTGCTCTGCAAGCTCTCCAGGACAACAGCAAATCTGGGGCTCTGTGCTTGCTTTCGTTCTGAAAAACTGTTATTGTTTTCTGCACAAAAGCGATTCTGCGAAGCAATGTGAACACTTCTGCTTCCCAGGCACAGAGAAGGTGCTAGCAAGGAATTCTCTGCCTGCCTTTCCCCAGTGCTCTGCAAGCTCTCCAGGACAACATAAAATCTGGGGCTCTGTGCTTTCTTTCCTTCTGAACAAGTGTTACTGTTTTCTGCACAAAAGCGATTCTGCGAAACAATGTGAACAGGCACAGAGAAGGTGCTATCAGGGAATTCTCTGCCTGCCTTTCCCCAGTGCTCTGCAAGCTCTCCAGGACAACATAGAATCTGGGGCTCTGTGCTTTCTTTCCTTCTGAACAAGTGTTACTGTTTTCTGCACAAAAGCGATTCTTGCGAAGCAATGCGAACACTTCTGCTTCCCTGGCACAGAGAAGGTGCTAGCAGGGAATTCTCTGCCTGCCTTTCCCCAGTGCTCTGCAAGCTCTCCAGGACAACATAGAATCTGGGGCTCTGTGCTTTCTTTCGTTCTGAACAAGTGTTACTGTTTTCTGCACAAAAGCGATTCTGCGAAGCAATGTGAACAGGCACAGAGAAGGTGCTATCAGGGAATTCTCTGCCTGCCTTTCCCCAGTGCTCTGCAAGCTCTCCAGGACAACATAAAATCTGGGGCTCTGTGCTTTCTTTTGTTCTGAACAAGTGTTAGTGTTTTCTGCAGAAAAGCGATTCTGCGAAGCAATGTGAACACATCTGCTTCCCAGGCACAGAGAAGGTGCTAGCAGGGAATTCTCTGCCTGCCTTTCCCCAGTGCTCTGCAAGCTCTCCAGGACAACATAGAATCTGGGGCTCTGTGCTTTCTTTCGTTCCGAACAAGTGTTACTGTTTTCTGCACAAAAGCGATTCTTGCGAAGCAATGTGAACAGGCACAGAGAAGGTGCTATCAGGGAATTCTCTGCCTGCCTTTCCCCAGTGCTCTGCAAGCTCTCCAGGACAACATAGAATCTGGGGCTCTGTGCTTTCTTTCCTTCTGAACAAGTGTTACTGTTTTCTGCACAAAAGCAATTCTGCGAAGCAATGTGAACACATCTGCTTCCCAGGCACAGAGAAGGTGCTAGCAGGGAATTCTCTGCCTGCCTTTCCCCAGTGCTCTGCAAGCTCTCCAGGACAACATAAAATCTGGGGCTCTGTGCTTTCTTTCCTTCTGAACAAGTGTTACTGTTTTCTGCACAAAAGCGATTCTGCGAAGCAATGTGAACACTTCTGCTTCCCAGGCACAGAGAAGGTGCTAGCAGGGAATTCTCTGCCTGCCTTTCCCCAGTGCTCTGCAAGCTCTCCAGGACAACATAGATTCTGGGGCTCTGTGCTTTCTTTCCTTCTGAACAAGTGTTACTGTTTCCTGCACAAAAGCGATTCTGCGAAGCAATGTGAACAGGCACAGAGAAGGTGCTATCAGGGAATTCTCTGCCTGCCTTTCCCCAGTGCTCTGCAAGCTCTCCAGGACAACATAGAATCTGGGGCTCTGTGCTTTCTTTCCTTCTGAACAAGTGTTACTGTTTTCTGCACAAAAGCGATTCTTGCGAAGCAATGTGAACACTTCTGCTTCCCAGGCACAGAGAAGGTGCTAGCAGGGAATTCTCTGCCTGCCTTTCCCCAGTGCTCTGCAAGCTCTCCAGAACAACAGCAAATCTGGGGCTCTGTGCTTTCTTTTGTTCTGAACAAGTGTTAGTGTTTTCTGCAGAAAAGCGGTTATGCGAAGCAATGTGAACACTTCTGCTTCCCAGGCACAGAGAAGGTGCTAGCAGGGAATTCTCTGCCTGCCTTTCCCCAGTGCTATGCAAGCTCTCCAGAGCAACAGCAAAACTGGGGCTCTGTGCTTTCTTTAGTTCTGAACAATTGTTAGTGTTTTCTGCACAAAACCGATTCTGCGAAGCAATGTGAACACTTCTGCTTCCCAGGCACAGAGAAGGTGCTAGCAGGGAATTCTCTGCCTGCCTTTCCCCAGTGCTCTGCAAGCTCTCCAGGACAACATAAAATCTGGGGCTCTGTGCTTTCTTTTGTTCTGAACAAGTGTTAGTGTTTTCTGCAGAAAAGCGGTTCTGCGAAGCAATGTGAACACTTCTGCTTCCCAGGCACAGAGAAGGTGCTAGCAGGGAATTCTCTGCCTGCCTTTCCCCAGTGCTATGCAAGCTCTCCAGGACAACATAAAATCTGGGGCTCTGTGCTTTCTTTTGTTCTGAACAAGTGTTAGTGTTTTCTGCAGAAAAGCGGTTCTGCGAAGCAATGTGAACACTTCTGCTTCCCAGGCACAGAGAAGGTGCTAGCAGGGAATTCTCTGCCTGCCTTTCCCCAGTGCTATGCAAGCTCTCCAGAACAACAGCAAATCTGGGGCTCTGTGCTTTCTTTAGTTCTGAACAATTGTTAGTGTTTTCTGCACAAAAGCGATTCTGCGAAGCAATGTAAACACTTCTGCTTCCCAGACACAGAGAAGGTGCTAGCAGGGAATTCTCTGCCTGCCTTTCCCCAGTGCTCTGCAAGCTCTCCAGAACAACAGCAAATCTGGGGCTCTGTGCTTTCTTTTGTTCTGAACAAGTGTTAGTGTTTTCTGCACAAAAGCGATTCTGCGAAGCAATGTAAACACTTCTGCTTCCCAGACACAGAGAAGGTGCTAGCAGGGAATTCCCTGCCTGCCTTTCCCCAGTGCTCTGCAAGCTCTCCAGGACAACATAAAATCTGGGGCTCTGTGCTTTCTTTTGTTCTGAACAAGTGTTAGTGTTTTCTGCACAAAGGCGATTCTGCGAAGCAATGTGAACACTTCTGCTTCCCAGGCACAGAGAAGGTGCTAGCAGGGAATTCTCTGCCTGCCTTTCCCCAGTGCTCTGCAAGCTCTCCAGAACAACAGCAAATCTGGGGCTCTGTGCTTTCTTTTGTTCTGAACAAGTGTTAGTGTTTTCTGCAGAAAAGCGATTCTTGCGAAGCAATGTGAACACCTCTGCTTCCCAGACACAGAGAAGGTGCTAGCAAGGAATGCTCTGCCTGCCTTTCCCCAGTGCTCTGCAAGCTCTCCAGGACAACATAAAATCTGGGGCTCTGTGCTTTCTTTCCTTCTGAACAAGTGTTAGTGTTTTCTGCACAAAAGCGATTCTGCGAAGCAATGTGAACAGGCACAGAGAAGGTGCTATCAGGGAATTCTCTGCCTGCCTTTCCCCAGTGCTCTGCAAGCTCTGCAGGACAACATAAAATCTGGGGCTCTGTGCTTTCTTTCCTTCTGAACAAGTGTTACTGTTTTCTGCACAAAAGCGATTCTGCGAAGCAATGTGAACACTTCTGCTTCCCAGGCACAGAGAAGGTGCTAGCAAGGAATTCTCTGCCTGCCATTCCCCAGTGCTCTGCAAGCTCTCCAGGACAACAGCAAATCTGGGGGTCTGTGCTTTCTTTCCTTCTGAACAAGTGTTAGTGTTTTCTGCACAAAAGCGATTCTTGCGAAGCAATGTGAACAGGCACAGAGAAGGTGCTATCAGGGAATTCTCTGCCTGCCTTTCCCCAGTGCTGTGCAAGCTCTCCAGGACAACATAAAATCTGGGGCTCTGTGCTTTCTTTCCTTCTGAACAAGTGTTACTGTTTTCTGCACAAAAGCGATTCTGCGAAGCAATGTGAACACTTCTGCTTCCCAGGCACAGAGAAGGTGCTAGCAGGGAATTCTCTGCCTGCCTTTCCCCAGTGCTCTGCAAGCTCTCCAGGACAACATAGAATCTGGGGCTCTGTGCTTTCTTTCCTTCTGAACAAGTGTTACTGTTTTCTGCACAAAAGCGATTCTGCGAAGCAATGTGAACAGGCACAGAGAAGGTGCTATCAGGGAATTCTCTGCCTGCCTTTCCCCAGTGCTCTGCAAGCTCTCCAGGACAACATAGAATCTGGGGTTCTGTGCTTTCTTTCGTTCTGAACAAGTGTTACTGTTTTCTGCACAAAAGCGATTCTTGCGAAGCAATGTGAACACTTCTGCTTCCCAGGCACAGAGAAGGTGCTATCAGGGAATTCTCTGCCTGCCTTTCCCCAGTGCTCTGCAAGCTCTCCAGGACAACATAGAATCTGGGGCTCTGTGCTTTCTTTCGTTCTGAACAAGTGTTACTGTTTTCTGCACAAAAGCGATTCTTGCGAAGCAATGTGAACAGGCACAGAGAAGGTGCTATCAGGGAATTCTCTGCCTGCCTTTCCCCAGTGCTCTGCAAGCTCTCCAGGACAACATAGAATCTGGGGCTCTGTGCTTTCTTTCCTTCTGAACAAGTGTTACTGTTTTCTGCACAAAAGTGATTCTTGCGAAGCAATGTGAACACTTCTGCTTCCCAGGCACAGAGAAGGTGCTATCAGGGAATTCTCTTCCTGCCTTTCCCCAGTGCTCTGCAAGCTCTCCAGGACAACATAAAATCTGGGGCTCTGTGCTTTCTTTCCTTCTGAACAAGTGTTACTGTTTTCTGCACAAAAGCGATTCTGCGAAGCAATGTGAACACTTCTGCTTCCCAGGCACAGAGAAGGTGCTAGCAGGGAATTCTCTGCCTGCCTTTCCCCAGTGCTCTGCAAGCTCTCCAGGACAACATAGAATCTGGGGCTCTGTGCTTTCTTTCCTTCTGAACAAGTGTTACTGTTTTCTGCACAAAAGCGATTCTGCGAAGCAATGTGAACAGGCACAGAGAAGGTGCTATCAGGGAATTCTCTGCCTGCCTTTCCCCAGTGCTCTGCAAGCTCTCCAGGACAACATAGAATCTGGGGTTCTGTGCTTTCTTTCGTTCTGAATAAGTGTTACTGTTTTCTGCACAAAAGCGATTCTTGCGAAGCAATGTGAACACTTCTGCTTCCCAGGCACAGAGAAGGTGCTATCAGGGAATTCTCTGCCTGCCTTTCCCCAGTGCTCTGCAAGCTCTCCAGGACAACATAGAATCTGGGGCTCTGTGCTTTCTTTCGTTCTGAACAAGTGTTACTGTTTTCTGTACAAAAGCGATTCTTGCGAACCAATGTGAACAGGCACAGAGAAGGTGCTATCAGGGAATTCTCTGCCTGCCTTTCCCCAGTGCTCTGCAAGCTCTCCAGGACAACATAGAATCTGGGGCTCTGTGCTTTCTTTCCTTCTGAACAAATGTTAGTGTTTTCGGCACAAAAGCGATTCTGCGAAGCAATGTGAACAGGCACAGAGAAGGTGCTATCAGGGAATTCTCTGCCTGCCTTTCCCCAGTGCTCTGCAAGCTCTCCAGGACAACATAGAATCTGGGGCTCTGTGCTTTCTTTCCTTCTGAACAAGTGTTACTGTTTTCTGCACAAAAGTGATTCTTGCGAAGCAATGTGAACACTTCTGCTTCCCAGGCACAGAGAAGGTGCTATCAGGGAATTCTCTTCCTGCCTTTCCCCAGTGCTCTGCAAGCTCTCCAGAACAACAGCAAATATGGGGCTCTGTGCTTTCTTTCCTTCTGAACAAGTCTTACTGTTTTCTGCACAAAAGCGATTCTGCGAAGCAATGTGAACACTTCTGCTTCCCAGGCACAGAGAAGGTGCTAGCAAGGAATTCTCTGCCTGCCTTTCCCCAGTGCTCTGCAAGCTCTCCAGGTCAACATCAAATCTGGGGCTCTGTGCTTTCTTTCCTTCTGAACAAGTGTTACTGTTTTCTGCACAAAAGCGATTCTGCGAAGCAATGTGAACAGGCACAGAGAAGGTGCTATCAGGGAATTCTCTGCCTGCCTTTCCCCAGTGCTCTGCAAGCTCTCCAGGACAACAGCAAATCTGGGGCTCTGTGCTTGCTTTCGTTCTGAAAAACTGTTATTGTTTTCTGCACAAAAGCGGTTCTGCGAAGCAATGTGAACACTTCTGCTTCCCAGGCACAGAGAAGGTGCTAGCAAGGAATTCTCTGCCTGCCTTTCCCCAGTGCTCTGCAAGCTCTCCAGGACAACATAAAATCTGGGGCTCTGTGCTTTCTTTCCTTCTGAACAAGTGTTACTGTTTTCTGCACAAAAGCGATTCTGCGAAACAATGTGAACAGGCACAGAGAAGGTGCTATCAGGGAATTCTCTGCCTGCCTTTCCCCAGTGCTCTGCAAGCTCTCCAGGACAACATAGAATCTGGGGCTCTGTGCTTTCTTTCCTTCTGAACAAGTGTTACTGTTTTCTGCACAAAAGCGATTCTTGCGAAGCAATGTGAACACTTCTGCTTCCCTGGCACAGAGAAGGTGCTAGCAGGGAATTCTCTGCCTGCCTTTCCCCAGTGCTCTGCAAGCTCTCCAGGACAACATAGAATCTGGGGCTCTGTGCTTTCTTTCGTTCTGAACAAGTGTTACTGTTTTCTGCACAAAAGCGATTCTGCGAAGCAATGTGAACAGGCACAGAGAAGGTGCTATCAGGGAATTCTCTGCCTGCCTTTCCCCAGTGCTCTGCAAGCTCTCCAGGACAACATAAAATCTGGGGCTCTGTGCTTTCTTTTGTTCTGAACAAGTGTTAGTGTTTTCTGCAGAAAAGCGATTCTGCGAAGCAATGTGAACACATCTGCTTCCCAGGCACAGAGAAGGTGCTAGCAGGGAATTCTCTGCCTGCCTTTCCCCAGTGCTCTGCAAGCTCTCCAGGACAACATAGAATCTGGGGCTCTGTGCTTTCTTTCGTTCCGAACAAGTGTTACTGTTTTCTGCACAAAAGCGATTCTTGCGAAGCAATGTGAACAGGCACAGAGAAGGTGCTATCAGGGAATTCTCTGCCTGCCTTTCCCCAGTGCTCTGCAAGCTCTCCAGGACAACATAGAATCTGGGGCTCTGTGCTTTCTTTCCTTCTGAACAAGTGTTACTGTTTTCTGCACAAAAGCAATTCTGCGAAGCAATGTGAACACTTCTGCTTCCCAGGCACAGAGAAGGTGCTAGCAGGGAATTCTCTGCCTGCCTTTCCCCAGTGCTCTGCAAGCTCTCCAGGACAACATAAAATCTGGGGCTCTGTGCTTTCTTTCCTTCTGAACAAGTGTTACTGTTTTCTGCACAAAAGCGATTCTGCGAAGCAATGTGAACACTTCTGCTTCCCAGGCACAGAGAAGGTGCTAGCAGGGAATTCTCTGCCTGCCTTTCCCCAGTGCTCTGCAAGCTCTCCAGGACAACATAGATTCTGGGGCTCTGTGCTTTCTTTCCTTCTGAACAAGTGTTACTGTTTCCTGCACAAAAGCGATTCTGCGAAGCAATGTGAACAGGCACAGAGAAGGTGCTATCAGGGAATTCTCTGCCTGCCTTTCCCCAGTGCTCTGCAAGCTCTCCAGGACAACATAGAATCTGGGGCTCTGTGCTTTCTTTCCTTCTGAACAAGTGTTACTGTTTTCTGCACAAAAGCGATTCTTGCGAAGCAATGTGAACACTTCTGCTTCCCAGGCACAGAGAAGGTGCTAGCAGGGAATTCTCTGCCTGCCTTTCCCCAGTGCTCTGCAAGCTCTCCAGAACAACAGCAAATCTGGGGCTCTGTGCTTTCTTTTGTTCTGAACAAGTGTTAGTGTTTTCTGCAGAAAAGCGGTTATGCGAAGCAATGTGAACACTTCTGCTTCCCAGGCACAGAGAAGGTGCTAGCAGGGAATTCTCTGCCTGCCTTTCCCCAGTGCTATGCAAGCTCTCCAGAGCAACAGCAAAACTGGGGCTCTGTGCTTTCTTTAGTTCTGAACAATTGTTAGTGTTTTCTGCACAAAACCGATTCTGCGAAGCAATGTGAACACTTCTGCTTCCCAGGCACAGAGAAGGTGCTAGCAGGGAATTCTCTGCCTGCCTTTCCCCAGTGCTCTGCAAGCTCTCCAGGACAACATAAAATCTGGGGCTCTGTGCTTTCTTTTGTTCTGAACAAGTGTTAGTGTTTTCTGCAGAAAAGCGGTTCTGCGAAGCAATGTGAACACTTCTGCTTCCCAGGCACAGAGAAGGTGCTAGCAGGGAATTCTCTGCCTGCCTTTCCCCAGTGCTATGCAAGCTCTCCAGGACAACATAAAATCTGGGGCTCTGTGCTTTCTTTTGTTCTGAACAAGTGTTAGTGTTTTCTGCAGAAAAGCGGTTCTGCGAAGCAATGTGAACACTTCTGCTTCCCAGGCACAGAGAAGGTGCTAGCAGGGAATTCTCTGCCTGCCTTTCCCCAGTGCTATGCAAGCTCTCCAGAACAACAGCAAATCTGGGGCTCTGTGCTTTCTTTAGTTCTGAACAATTGTTAGTGTTTTCTGCACAAAAGCGATTCTGCGAAGCAATGTAAACACTTCTGCTTCCCAGACACAGAGAAGGTGCTAGCAGGGAATTCTCTGCCTGCCTTTCCCCAGTGCTCTGCAAGCTCTCCAGAACAACAGCAAATCTGGGGCTCTGTGCTTTCTTTTGTTCTGAACAAGTGTTAGTGTTTTCTGCACAAAAGCGATTCTGCGAAGCAATGTAAACACTTCTGCTTCCCAGACACAGAGAAGGTGCTAGCAGGGAATTCCCTGCCTGCCTTTCCCCAGTGCTCTGCAAGCTCTCCAGGACAACATAAAATCTGGGGCTCTGTGCTTTCTTTTGTTCTGAACAAGTGTTAGTGTTTTCTGCACAAAGGCGATTCTGCGAAGCAATGTGAACACTTCTGCTTCCCAGGCACAGAGAAGGTGCTAGCAGGGAATTCTCTGCCTGCCTTTCCCCAGTGCTCTGCAAGCTCTCCAGAACAACAGCAAATCTGGGGCTCTGTGCTTTCTTTTGTTCTGAACAAGTGTTAGTGTTTTCTGCAGAAAAGCGATTCTTGCGAAGCAATGTGAACACCTCTTCTTCCCAGACACAGAGAAGGTGCTAGCAAGGAATGCTCTGCCTGCCTTTCCCCAGTGCTCTGCAAGCTCTCCAGGACAACATAAAATCTGGGGCTCTGTGCTTTCTTTCCTTCTGAACAAGTGTTAGTGTTTTCTGCACAAAAGCGATTCTGCGAAGCAATGTGAACAGGCACAGAGAAGGTGCTATCAGGGAATTCTCTGCCTGCCTTTCCCCAGTGCTCTGCAAGCTCTGCAGGACAACATAAAATCTGGGGCTCTGTGCTTTCTTTCCTTCTGAACAAGTGTTACTGTTTTCTGCACAAAAGCGATTCTGCGAAGCAATGTGAACACTTCTGCTTCCCAGGCACAGAGAAGGTGCTAGCAAGGAATTCTCTGCCTGCCATTCCCCAGTGCTCTGCAAGCTCTCCAGGACAACAGCAAATCTGGGGGTCTGTGCTTTCTTTCCTTCTGAACAAGTGTTAGTGTTTTCTGCACAAAAGCGATTCTTGCGAAGCAATGTGAACAGGCACAGAGAAGGTGCTATCAGGGAATTCTCTGCCTGCCTTTCCCCAGTGCTGTGCAAGCTCTGCAGGACAACATAGAATCTGGGGCTCTGTGCTTTCTTTCCTTCTGAACAAGTGTTACTGTTTTCTGCACAAAAGCGATTCTGCGAAGCAATGTGAACACTTCTGCTTCCCAGGCACAGAGAAGGTGCTAGCAGGGAATTCTCTGCCTGCCTTTCCCCAGTGCTCTGCAAGCTCTCCAGGACAACATAGAATCTGGGGCTCTGTGCTTTCTTTCCTTCTGAACAAGTGTTACTGTTTTCTGCACAAAAGCGATTCTGCGAAGCAATGTGAACAGGCACAGAGAAGGTGCTATCAGGGAATTCTCTGCCTGCCTTTCCCCAGTGCTCTGCAAGCTCTCCAGGACAACATAGAATCTGGGGTTCTGTGCTTTCTTTCGTTCTGAACAAGTGTTACTGTTTTCTGCACAAAAGCGATTCTTGCGAAGCAATGTGAACACTTCTGCTTCCCAGGCACAGAGAAGGTGCTATCAGGGAATTCTCTGCCTGCCTTTCCCCAGTGCTCTGCAAGCTCTCCAGGACAACATAGAATCTGGGGCTCTGTGCTTTCTTTCGTTCTGAACAAGTGTTACTGTTTTCTGCACAAAAGCGATTCTTGCGAAGCAATGTGAACAGGCACAGAGAAGGTGCTATCAGGGAATTCTCTGCCTGCCTTTCCCCAGTGCTCTGCAAGCTCTCCAGGACAACATAGAATCTGGGGCTCTGTGCTTTCTTTCCTTCTGAACAAGTGTTACTGTTTTCTGCACAAAAGTGATTCTTGCGAAGCAATGTGAACACTTCTGCTTCCCAGGCACAGAGAAGGTGCTATCAGGGAATTCTCTTCCTGCCTTTCCCCAGTGCTCTGCAAGCTCTCCAGGACAACATAAAATCTGGGGCTCTGTGCTTTCTTTCCTTCTGAACAAGTGTTACTGTTTTCTGCACAAAAGCGATTCTGCGAAGCAATGTGAACACTTCTGCTTCCCAGGCACAGAGAAGGTGCTAGCAGGGAATTCTCTGCCTGCCTTTCCCCAGTGCTCTGCAAGCTCTCCAGGACAACATAGAATCTGGGGCTCTGTGCTTTCTTTCCTTCTGAACAAGTGTTACTGTTTTCTGCACAAAAGCGATTCTGCGAAGCAATGTGAACAGGCACAGAGAAGGTGCTATCAGGGAATTCTCTGCCTGCCTTTCCCCAGTGCTCTGCAAGCTCTCCAGGACAACATAGAATCTGGGGTTCTGTGCTTTCTTTCGTTCTGAATAAGTGTTACTGTTTTCTGCACAAAAGCGATTCTTGCGAAGCAATGTGAACACTTCTGCTTCCCAGGCACAGAGAAGGTGCTATCAGGGAATTCTCTGCCTGCCTTTCCCCAGTGCTCTGCAAGCTCTCCAGGACAACATAGAATCTGGGGCTCTGTGCTTTCTTTCGTTCTGAACAAGTGTTACTGTTTTCTGTACAAAAGCGATTCTTGCGAACCAATGTGAACAGGCACAGAGAAGGTGCTATCAGGGAATTCTCTGCCTGCCTTTCCCCAGTGCTCTGCAAGCTCTCCAGGACAACATAGAATCTGGGGCTCTGTGCTTTCTTTCCTTCTGAACAAATGTTAGTGTTTTCGGCACAAAAGCGATTCTGCGAAGCAATGTGAACAGGCACAGAGAAGGTGCTATCAGGGAATTCTCTGCCTGCCTTTCCCCAGTGCTCTGCAAGCTCTCCAGGACAACATAGAATCTGGGGCTCTGTGCTTTCTTTCCTTCTGAACAAGTGTTACTGTTTTCTGCACAAAAGTGATTCTTGCGAAGCAATGTGAACACTTCTGCTTCCCAGGCACAGAGAAGGTGCTATCAGGGAATTCTCTTCCTGCCTTTCCCCAGTGCTCTGCAAGCTCTCCAGAACAACAGCAAATATGGGGCTCTGTGCTTTCTTTCCTTCTGAACAAGTCTTACTGTTTTCTGCACAAAAGCGATTCTGCGAAGCAATGTGAACACTTCTGCTTCCCAGGCACAGAGAAGGTGCTAGCAAGGAATTCTCTGCCTGCCTTTCCCCAGTGCTCTGCAAGCTCTCCAGGTCAACATCAAATCTGGGGCTCTGTGCTTTCTTTCCTTCTGAACAAGTGTTACTGTTTTCTGCACAAAAGCGATTCTGCGAAGCAATGTGAACAGGCACAGAGAAGGTGCTATCAGGGAATTCTCTGCCTGCCTTTCCCCAGTGCTCTGCAAGCTCTCCAGGACAACAGCAAATCTGGGGCTCTGTGCTTGCTTTCGTTCTGAAAAACTGTTATTGTTTTCTGCACAAAAGCGGTTCTGCGAAGCAATGTGAACACTTCTGCTTCCCAGGCACAGAGAAGGTGCTAGCAAGGAATTCTCTGCCTGCCTTTCCCCAGTGCTCTGCAAGCTCTCCAGGACAACATAAAATCTGGGGCTCTGTGCTTTCTTTCCTTCTGAACAAGTGTTACTGTTTTCTGCACAAAAGCGATTCTGCGAAACAATGTGAACAGGCACAGAGAAGGTGCTATCAGGGAATTCTCTGCCTGCCTTTCCCCAGTGCTCTGCAAGCTCTCCAGGACAACATAGAATCTGGGGCTCTGTGCTTTCTTTCCTTCTGAACAAGTGTTACTGTTTTCTGCACAAAAGCGATTCTTGCGAAGCAATGTGAACACTTCTGCTTCCCTGGCACAGAGAAGGTGCTAGCAGGGAATTCTCTGCCTGCCTTTCCCCAGTGCTCTGCAAGCTCTCCAGGACAACATAGAATCTGGGGCTCTGTGCTTTCTTTCGTTCTGAACAAGTGTTACTGTTTTCTGCACAAAAGCGATTCTGCGAAGCAATGTGAACAGGCACAGAGAAGGTGCTATCAGGGAATTCTCTGCCTGCCTTTCCCCAGTGCTCTGCAAGCTCTCCAGGACAACATAAAATCTGGGGCTCTGTGCTTTCTTTTGTTCTGAACAAGTGTTAGTGTTTTCTGCAGAAAAGCGATTCTGCGAAGCAATGTGAACACATCTGCTTCCCAGGCACAGAGAAGGTGCTAGCAGGGAATTCTCTGCCTGCCTTTCCCCAGTGCTCTGCAAGCTCTCCAGGACAACATAGAATCTGGGGCTCTGTGCTTTCTTTCGTTCCGAACAAGTGTTACTGTTTTCTGCACAAAAGCGATTCTTGCGAAGCAATGTGAACAGGCACAGAGAAGGTGCTATCAGGGAATTCTCTGCCTGCCTTTCCCCAGTGCTCTGCAAGCTCTCCAGGACAACATAGAATCTGGGGCTCTGTGCTTTCTTTCCTTCTGAACAAGTGTTACTGTTTTCTGCACAAAAGCAATTCTGCGAAGCAATGTGAACACTTCTGCTTCCCAGGCACAGAGAAGGTGCTAGCAGGGAATTCTCTGCCTGCCTTTCCCCAGTGCTCTGCAAGCTCTCCAGGACAACATAAAATCTGGGGCTCTGTGCTTTCTTTCCTTCTGAACAAGTGTTACTGTTTTCTGCACAAAAGCGATTCTGCGAAGCAATGTGAACACTTCTGCTTCCCAGGCACAGAGAAGGTGCTAGCAGGGAATTCTCTGCCTGCCTTTCCCCAGTGCTCTGCAAGCTCTCCAGGACAACATAGATTCTGGGGCTCTGTGCTTTCTTTCCTTCTGAACAAGTGTTACTGTTTCCTGCACAAAAGCGATTCTGCGAAGCAATGTGAACAGGCACAGAGAAGGTGCTATCAGGGAATTCTCTGCCTGCCTTTCCCCAGTGCTCTGCAAGCTCTCCAGGACAACATAGAATCTGGGGCTCTGTGCTTTCTTTCCTTCTGAACAAGTGTTACTGTTTTCTGCACAAAAGCGATTCTTGCGAAGCAATGTGAACACTTCTGCTTCCCAGGCACAGAGAAGGTGCTAGCAGGGAATTCTCTGCCTGCCTTTCCCCAGTGCTCTGCAAGCTCTCCAGAACAACAGCAAATCTGGGGCTCTGTGCTTTCTTTTGTTCTGAACAAGTGTTAGTGTTTTCTGCAGAAAAGCGGTTATGCGAAGCAATGTGAACACTTCTGCTTCCCAGGCACAGAGAAGGTGCTAGCAGGGAATTCTCTGCCTGCCTTTCCCCAGTGCTATGCAAGCTCTCCAGAGCAACAGCAAAACTGGGGCTCTGTGCTTTCTTTAGTTCTGAACAATTGTTAGTGTTTTCTGCACAAAACCGATTCTGCGAAGCAATGTGAACACTTCTGCTTCCCAGGCACAGAGAAGGTGCTAGCAGGGAATTCTCTGCCTGCCTTTCCCCAGTGCTCTGCAAGCTCTCCAGGACAACATAAAATCTGGGGCTCTGTGCTTTCTTTTGTTCTGAACAAGTGTTAGTGTTTTCTGCAGAAAAGCGGTTCTGCGAAGCAATGTGAACACTTCTGCTTCCCAGGCACAGAGAAGGTGCTAGCAGGGAATTCTCTGCCTGCCTTTCCCCAGTGCTATGCAAGCTCTCCAGGACAACATAAAATCTGGGGCTCTGTGCTTTCTTTTGTTCTGAACAAGTGTTAGTGTTTTCTGCAGAAAAGCGGTTCTGCGAAGCAATGTGAACACTTCTGCTTCCCAGGCACAGAGAAGGTGCTAGCAGGGAATTCTCTGCCTGCCTTTCCCCAGTGCTATGCAAGCTCTCCAGAACAACAGCAAATCTGGGGCTCTGTGCTTTCTTTAGTTCTGAACAATTGTTAGTGTTTTCTGCACAAAAGCGATTCTGCGAAGCAATGTAAACACTTCTGCTTCCCAGACACAGAGAAGGTGCTAGCAGGGAATTCTCTGCCTGCCTTTCCCCAGTGCTCTGCAAGCTCTCCAGAACAACAGCAAATCTGGGGCTCTGTGCTTTCTTTTGTTCTGAACAAGTGTTAGTGTTTTCTGCACAAAAGCGATTCTGCGAAGCAATGTAAACACTTCTGCTTCCCAGACACAGAGAAGGTGCTAGCAGGGAATTCCCTGCCTGCCTTTCCCCAGTGCTCTGCAAGCTCTCCAGGACAACATAAAATCTGGGGCTCTGTGCTTTCTTTTGTTCTGAACAAGTGTTAGTGTTTTCTGCACAAAGGCGATTCTGCGAAGCAATGTGAACACTTCTGCTTCCCAGGCACAGAGAAGGTGCTAGCAGGGAATTCTCTGCCTGCCTTTCCCCAGTGCTCTGCAAGCTCTCCAGAACAACAGCAAATCTGGGGCTCTGTGCTTTCTTTTGTTCTGAACAAGTGTTAGTGTTTTCTGCAGAAAAGCGATTCTTGCGAAGCAATGTGAACACCTCTGCTTCCCAGACACAGAGAAGGTGCTAGCAAGGAATGCTCTGCCTGCCTTTCCCCAGTGCTCTGCAAGCTCTCCAGGACAACATAAAATCTGGGGCTCTGTGCTTTCTTTCCTTCTGAACAAGTGTTAGTGTTTTCTGCACAAAAGCGATTCTGCGAAGCAATGTGAACAGGCACAGAGAAGGTGCTATCAGGGAATTCTCTGCCTGCCTTTCCCCAGTGCTCTGCAAGCTCTGCAGGACAACATAAAATCTGGGGCTCTGTGCTTTCTTTCCTTCTGAACAAGTGTTACTGTTTTCTGCACAAAAGCGATTCTGCGAAGCAATGTGAACACTTCTGCTTCCCAGGCACAGAGAAGGTGCTAGCAAGGAATTCTCTGCCTGCCATTCCCCAGTGCTCTGCAAGCTCTCCAGGACAACAGCAAATCTGGGGGTCTGTGCTTTCTTTCCTTCTGAACAAGTGTTAGTGTTTTCTGCACAAAAGCGATTCTTGCGAAGCAATGTGAACAGGCACAGAGAAGGTGCTATCAGGGAATTCTCTGCCTGCCTTTCCCCAGTGCTGTGCAAGCTCTCCAGGACAACATAAAATCTGGGGCTCTGTGCTTTCTTTCCTTCTGAACAAGTGTTACTGTTTTCTGCACAAAAGCGATTCTGCGAAGCAATGTGAACACTTCTGCTTCCCAGGCACAGAGAAGGTGCTAGCAGGGAATTCTCTGCCTGCCTTTCCCCAGTGCTCTGCAAGCTCTCCAGGACAACATAGAATCTGGGGCTCTGTGCTTTCTTTCCTTCTGAACAAGTGTTACTGTTTTCTGCACAAAAGCGATTCTGCGAAGCAATGTGAACAGGCACAGAGAAGGTGCTATCAGGGAATTCTCTGCCTGCCTTTCCCCAGTGCTCTGCAAGCTCTCCAGGACAACATAGAATCTGGGGTTCTGTGCTTTCTTTCGTTCTGAACAAGTGTTACTGTTTTCTGCACAAAAGCGATTCTTGCGAAGCAATGTGAACACTTCTGCTTCCCAGGCACAGAGAAGGTGCTATCAGGGAATTCTCTGCCTGCCTTTCCCCAGTGCTCTGCAAGCTCTCCAGGACAACATAGAATCTGGGGCTCTGTGCTTTCTTTCGTTCTGAACAAGTGTTACTGTTTTCTGCACAAAAGCGATTCTTGCGAAGCAATGTGAACAGGCACAGAGAAGGTGCTATCAGGGAATTCTCTGCCTGCCTTTCCCCAGTGCTCTGCAAGCTCTCCAGGACAACATAGAATCTGGGGCTCTGTGCTTTCTTTCCTTCTGAACAAGTGTTACTGTTTTCTGCACAAAAGTGATTCTTGCGAAGCAATGTGAACACTTCTGCTTCCCAGGCACAGAGAAGGTGCTATCAGGGAATTCTCTTCCTGCCTTTCCCCAGTGCTCTGCAAGCTCTCCAGGACAACATAAAATCTGGGGCTCTGTGCTTTCTTTCCTTCTGAACAAGTGTTACTGTTTTCTGCACAAAAGCGATTCTGCGAAGCAATGTGAACACTTCTGCTTCCCAGGCACAGAGAAGGTGCTAGCAAGGAATTCTCTGCCTGCCTTTCCCCAGTGCTCTGCAAGCTCTCCAGGACAACATAAAATCTGGGGCTCTGTGCTTTCTTTCCTTCTGAACAAGTGTTACTGTTTTCTGCACAAAAGCGATTCTGCGAAGCAATGTGAACAGGCACAGAGAAGGTGCTATCAGGGAATTCTCTGCCTGCCTTTCCCCAGTGCTCTGCAAGCTCTCCAGGACAACATAGAATCTGGGGCTCTGTGCTTTCTTTCCTTCTGAACAACTGTTACTGTTTTCTGCACAAAAGCGATTCTTGCGAAGCAATGCGAACACTTCTGCTTCCCTGGCACAGAGAAGGTGCTAGCAGGGAATTCTCTGCCTGCCTTTCCCCAGTGCTCTGCAAGCTCTCCAGGACAACATAGAATCTGGGGCTCTGTGCTTTCTTTCCTTCTGAACAAGTGTTACTGTTTTCTGCACAAAAGCGATTCTGCGAAGCAATGTGAACAGGCACAGAGAAGGTGCTATCAGGGAATTCTCTGCCTGCCTTTCCCCAGTGCTCTGCAAGCTCTCCAGGACAACATAAAATCTGGGGCTCTGTGCTTTCTTTCCTTCTGAACAAGTGTTACTGTTTTCTGCACAAAAGCGATTCTTGCGAAGCAATGTGAACACATCTGCTTCCCAGGCACAGAGAAGGTGCTAGCAGAGAATTCTCTGCCTGCCTTTCCCCAGTGCTCTGCAAGCTCTCCAGGACAACATAGAATCTGGGGCTCTGTGCTTTCTTTCGTTCCGAACAAGTGTTACTGTTTTCTGCACAAAAGCGATTCTTGCGAAGCAATGTGAACAGGCACAGAGAAGGTGCTATCAGGGAATTCTCTGCCTGCCTTTCCCCAGTGCTCTGCAAGCTCTCCAGGACAACATAGAATCTGGGGCTCTGTGCTTTCTTTCCTTCTGAACAAGTGTTACTGTTTTCTGCACAAAAGCAATTCTGCGAAGCAATGTGAACACTTCTGCTTCCCAGGCACAGAGAAGGTGCTAGCAGGGAATTCTCTGCCTGCCTTTCCCCAGTGCTCTGCAAGCTCTCCAGGACAACATAAAATCTGGGGCTCTGTGCTTTCTTTCCTTCTGAACAAGTGTTACTGTTTTCTGCACAAAAGTGATTCTGCGAAGCAATGTGAACACTTCTGCTTCCCAGGCACAGAGAAGGTGCTAGCAAGGAATGCTCTGCCTGCCTTTCCCCAGTGCTCTGCAAGCTCTCCAGGACAACATAAAATCTGGGGCTCTGTGCTTTCTTTCCTTCTGAACAAGTGTTAGTGTTTTCTGCACAAAAGCGATTCTGCGAAGCAATGTGAACAGGCACAGAGAAGGTGCTATCAGGGAATTCTCTGCCTGCCTTTCCCCAGTGCTCTGCAAGCTCTGCAGGACAACATAAAATCTGGGGCTCTGTGCTTTCTTTCCTTCTGAACAAGTGTTACTGTTTTCTGCACAAAAGCGATTCTGCGAAGCAATGTGAACACTTCTGCTTCCCAGGCACAGAGAAGGTGCTAGCAAGGAATTCTCTGCCTGCCATTCCCCAGTGCTCTGCAAGCTCTCCAGGACAACAGCAAATCTGGGGGTCTGTGCTTTCTTTCCTTCTGAACAAGTGTTAGTGTTTTCTGCACAAAAGCGATTCTTGCGAAGCAATGTGAACAGGCACAGAGAAGGTGCTATCAGGGAATTCTCTGCCTGCCTTTCCCCAGTGCTGTGCAAGCTCTCCAGGACAACATAAAATCTGGGGCTCTGTGCTTTCTTTCCTTCTGAACAAGTGTTACTGTTTTCTGCACAAAAGCGATTCTGCGAAGCAATGTGAACACTTCTGCTTCCCAGGCACAGAGAAGGTGCTAGCAGGGAATTCTCTGCCTGCCTTTCCCCAGTGCTCTGCAAGCTCTCCAGGACAACATAGAATCTGGGGCTCTGTGCTTTCTTTCCTTCTGAACAAGTGTTACTGTTTTCTGCACAAAAGCGATTCTGCGAAGCAATGTGAACAGGCACAGAGAAGGTGCTATCAGGGAATTCTCTGCCTGCCTTTCCCCAGTGCTCTGCAAGCTCTCCAGGACAACATAAAATCTGGGGCTCTGTGCTTTCTTTCCTTCTGAACAAGTGTTAGTGTTTTCTGCACAAAAGCGATTCTGCGAAGCAATGTGAACACTTCTGCTTCCCAGGCACAGAGAAGGTGCTAGGAAGGAATTCTCTGCCTGCCTTTCCCCAGTGCTCTACAAGCTCTGCAGGACAACATAAAATCTGGGGCTCTGTGCTTTCTTTCGTTCTGAACAACTGTTACTGTTTTCTGCACAAAAGCGATTCTGCGAAGCAATGTGAACAGGCACAGAGAAGGTGCTATCAGGGAATTCTCTGCCTGCCTTTCCCCAGTGCTCTGCAAGCTCTCCAGGACAACATAGAATCTGGGGTTCTGTGCTTTCTTTCGTTCTGAACAAGTGTTACTGTTTTCTGCACAAAAGCGATTCTTGCGAAGCAATGTGAACACTTCTGCTTCCCAGGCACAGAGAAGGTGCTATCAGGGAATTCTCTGCCTGCCTTTCCCCAGTGCTCTGCAAGCTCTCCAGGACAACATAGAATCTGGGGCTCTGTGCTTTCTTTCGTTCTGAACAAGTGTTACTGTTTTCTGCACAAAAGCGATTCTTGCGAAGCAATGTGAACAGGCACAGAGAAGGTGCTATCAGGGAATTCTCTGCCTGCCTTTCCCCAGTGCTCTGCAAGCTCTCCAGGACAACATAGAATCTGGGGCTCTGTGCTTTCTTTCCTTCTGAACAAGTGTTACTGTTTTCTGCACAAAAGTGATTCTTGCGAAGCAATGTGAACACTTCTGCTTCCCAGGCACAGAGAAGGTGCTATCAGGGAATTCTCTTCCTGCCTTTCCCCAGTGCTCTGCAAGCTCTCCAGGACAACATAAAATCTGGGGCTCTGTGCTTTCTTTCCTTCTGAACAAGTGTTACTGTTTTCTGCACAAAAGCGATTCTGCGAAGCAATGTGAACACTTCTGCTTCCCAGGCACAGAGAAGGTGCTAGCAAGGAATTCTCTGCCTGCCTTTCCCCAGTGCTCTGCAAGCTCTCCAGGACAACATAAAATCTGGGGCTCTGTGCTTTCTTTCCTTCTGAACAAGTGTTACTGTTTTCTGCACAAAAGCGATTCTGCGAAGCAATGTGAACAGGCACAGAGAAGGTGCTATCAGGGAATTCTCTGCCTGCCTTTCCCCAGTGCTCTGCAAGCTCTCCAGGACAACATAGAATCTGGGGCTCTGTGCTTTCTTTCCTTCTGAACAACTGTTACTGTTTTCTGCACAAAAGCGATTCTTGCGAAGCAATGCGAACACTTCTGCTTCCCTGGCACAGAGAAGGTGCTAGCAGGGAATTCTCTGCCTGCCTTTCCCCAGTGCTCTGCAAGCTCTGCAGGACAACATAGAATCTGGGGCTCTGTGCTTTCTTTCCTTCTGAACAAGTGTTACTGTTTTCTGCACAAAAGCGATTCTGCGAAGCAATGTGAACAGGCACAGAGAAGGTGCTATCAGGGAATTCTCTGCCTGCCTTTCCCCAGTGCTCTGCAAGCTCTCCAGGACAACATAAAATCTGGGGCTCTGTGCTTTCTTTCCTTCTGAACAAGTGTTACTGTTTTCTGCACAAAAGCGATTCTTGCGAAGCAATGTGAACACATCTGCTTCCCAGGCACAGAGAAGGTGCTAGCAGGGAATTCTCTGCCTGCCTTTCCCCAGTGCTCTGCAAGCTCTCCAGGACAACATAGAATCTGGGGCTCTGTGCTTTCTTTCGTTCCGAACAAGTGTTACTGTTTTCTGCACAAAAGCGATTCTTGCGAAGCAATGTGAACAGGCACAGAGAAGGTGCTATCAGGGAATTCTCTGCCTGCCTTTCCCCAGTGCTCTGCAAGCTCTCCAGGACAACATAAAATCTGGGGCTCTGTGCTTTCTTTCCTTCTGAACAAGTGTTACTGTTTTCTGCACAAAAGCAATTCTGCGAAGCAATGTGAACACTTCTGCTTCCCAGGCACAGAGAAGGTGCTAGCAGGGAATTCTCTGCCTGCCTTTCCCCAGTGCTCTGCAAGCTCTCCAGGACAACATAAAATCTGGGGCTCTGTGCTTTCTTTCCTTCTGAACAAGTGTTACTGTTTTCTGCACAAAAGTGATTCTGCGAAGCAATGTGAACACTTCTGCTTCCCAGGCACAGAGAAGGTGCTAGCAAGGAATCCTCTGCCTGCCTTTCCCCAGTGCTCTGCAAGCTCTCCAGGACAACATAAAATCTGGGGCTCTGTGCTTTCTTTCCTTCTGAAGAAGTGTTAGTGTTTTCTGCACAAAAGCGATTCTGCGAAGCAATGTGAACACTTCTGCTTCCCAGGCACAGAGAAGGTGCTAGCAGGGAATTCTCTGCCTGCCTTTCCCCACTGCTCTGCAAGCTCTCCAGGACAACATAGATTCTGGGGCTCTGTGCTTTCTTTCCTTCTGAACAAGTGTTACTGTTTTCTGCACAAAAGCGATTCTGCAAAGCAATGTGAACACCTCTGCTTCCCAGGCACAGAGAAGGTGCTAGCAAGGAATTCTCTGCCTGCCTTTCCCCAGTGCTCTGCAAGCTCTCCAGGACAACATACAATCTGGGGCTCTGTACTTTCTTTCCTTCTGAACAAGTGTTACTGTTTTCTGCACAAAAGCGATTCTGCGAAGCAATGTGAACAGGCACAGAGAAGGTGCTATCAGGGAATTCTCTGCCTGCCTTTCCCCAGTGCTCTGCAAGCTCTCCAGGACAGCATAAAATTTGGGGCTCTGTGCTTTCTTTCCTTCTGAACAAGTGTTACTGTTTTCTGCACAAAAGCGATTATGCGAAGCAATGTGAACACTTCTGCTTCCCAGGCACAGAGAAGGTGCTAGCAAGGAATGCTCTGCCTGCCTTTCCCCAGTGCTCTGCAAGCTCTCCAGGACAACATAAAATCTGGGGCTCTGTGCTTTCTTTCCTTCTGAACAAGTGTTAGTGTTTTCTGCACAAAAGCGATTCTGCGAAGCAATGTGAACAGGCACAGAGAAGGTGCTATCAGGGAATTCTCTGCCTGCCTTTCCCCAGTGCTCTGCAAGCTCTCCAGGACAACATAAAATCTGGGGCTCTGTGCTTTCTTTCCTTCTGAACAAGTGTTACTGTTTTCTGCACAAAAGCGATTCTGCGAAGCAATGTGAACACTTCTGCTTCCCAGGCACAGAGAAGGTGCTAGCAAGGAATTCTCTGCCTGCCATTCCCCAGTGCTCTGCAAGCTCTCCAGGACAACAGCAAATCTGGGGGTCTGTGCTTTCTTTCCTTCTGAACAAGTGTTAGTGTTTTCTGCACAAAAGCGATTCTTGCGAAGCAATGTGAACAGGCACAGAGAAGGTGCTATCAGGGAATTCTCTGCCTGCCTTTCCCCAGTGCTGTGCAAGCTCTCCAGGACAACATAAAATCTGGGGCTCTGTGCTTTCTTTCCTTCTGAACAAGTGTTACTGTTTTCTGCACAAAAGCGATTCTGCGAAGCAATGTGAACACTTCTGCTTCCCAGGCACAGAGAAGGTGCTAGCAGGGAATTCTCTGCCTGCCTTTCCCCAGTGCTCTGCAAGCTCTCCAGGACAACATAGAATCTGGGGCTCTGTGCTTTCTTTCCTTCTGAATAAGTGTTACTGTTTTCTGCACAAAAGCGATTCTGCGAAGCAATGTGAACAGGCACAGAGAAGGTGCTATCAGGGAATTCTCTGCCTGCCTTTCCCCAGTGCTCTGCAAGCTCTCCAGGACAACATAAAATCTGGGGCTCTGTGCTTTCTTTCCTTCTGAACAAGTGTTAGTGTTTTCTGCACAAAAGCGATTCTGCGAAGCAATGTGAACACTTCTGCTTCCCAGGCACAGAGAAGGTGCTAGGAAGGAATTCTCTGCCTGCCTTTCCCCAGTGCTCTACAAGCTCTGCAGGACAACATAAAATCTGGGGCTCTGTGCTTTCTTTCGTTCTGAACAACTGTTACTGTTTTCTGCACAAAAGCGATTCTGCGAAGCAATGTGAACACTTCTGCTTCCCAGGCACAGAGAAGGTGCTAGCAGGGAATTCTCTGCCTGCCTTTCCCCAGTGCTCTGCAAGCTCTCCAGGACAACATAGAATCTGGGGCTCTGTGCTTTCTTTCGTTCTGAACAAGTGTTACTGTTTTCTGCACAAAAGCGATTCTTGCGAAGCAATGTGAACAGGCACAGAGAAGGTGCTATCAGGGAATTCTCTGCCTGCCTTTCCCCAGTGCTCTGCAAGCTCTCCAGGACAACATAGAATCTGGGGCTCTGTGCTTTCTTTCCTTCTGAACAAATGTTAGTGTTTTCGGCACAAAAGCGATTCTGCGAAGCAATGTGAACAGGCACAGAGAAGGTGCTATCAGGGAATTCTCTGCCTGCCTTTCCCCAGTGCTCTGCAAGCTCTCCAGGACAACATAGAATCTGGGGCTCTGTGCTTTCTTTCCTTCTGAACAAGTGTTACTGTTTTCTGCACAAAAGTGATTCTTGCGAAGCAATGTGAACACTTCTGCTTCCCAGGCACAGAGAAGGTGCTATCAGGGAATTCTCTGCCTGCCTTTCCCCAGTGCTCTGCAAGCTCTCCAGGACAACAGCAAATCTGGGGGTCTGTGCTTTCTTTCCTTCTGAACAAGTGTTAGTGTTTTCTGCACAAAAGCGATTCTTGCGAAGCAATGTGAACAGGCACAGAGAAGGTGCTATCAGGGAATTCTCTGCCTGCCTTTCCCCAGTGCTGTGCAAGCTCTCCAGGACAACATAAAATCTGGGGCTCTGTGCTTTCTTTCCTTCTGAACAAGTGTTACTGTTTTCTGCACAAAAGCGATTCTGCGAAGCAATGTGAACACTTCTGCTTCCCAGGCACAGAGAAGGTGCTAGCAGGGAATTCTCTGCCTGCCTTTCCCCAGTGCTCTGCAAGCTCTCCAGGACAACATAGAATCTGGGGCTCTGTGCTTTCTTTCCTTCTGAACAAGTGTTACTGTTTTCTGCACAAAAGCGATTCTGCGAAGCAATGTGAACAGGCACAGAGAAGGTGCTATCAGGGAATTCTCTGCCTGCCTTTCCCCAGTGCTCTGCAAGCTCTCCAGGACAACATAAAATCTGGGGCTCTGTGCTTTCTTTCCTTCTGAACAAGTGTTAGTGTTTTCTGCACAAAAGCGATTCTGCGAAGCAATGTGAACACTTCTGCTTCCCAGGCACAGAGAAGGTGCTAGGAAGGAATTCTCTGCCTGCCTTTCCCCAGTGCTCTACAAGCTCTGCAGGACAACATAAAATCTGGGGCTCTGTGCTTTCTTTCGTTCTGAACAACTGTTACTGTTTTCTGCACAAAAGCGATTCTGCGAAGCAATGTGAACAGGCACAGAGAAGGTGCTATCAGGGAATTCTCTGCCTGCCTTTCCCCAGTGCTCTGCAAGCTCTCCAGGACAACATAGAATCTGGGGTTCTGTGCTTTCTTTCGTTCTGAACAAGTGTTACTGTTTTCTGCACAAAAGCGATTCTTGCGAAGCAATGTGAACACTTCTGCTTCCCAGGCACAGAGAAGGTGCTATCAGGGAATTCTCTGCCTGCCTTTCCCCAGTGCTCTGCAAGCTCTCCAGGACAACATAGAATCTGGGGCTCTGTGCTTTCTTTCCTTCTGAACAAGTGTTACTGTTTTCTGCACAAAAGTGATTCTTGCGAAGCAATGTGAACACTTCTGCTTCCCAGGCACAGAGAAGGTGCTATCAGGGAATTCTCTTCCTGCCTTTCCCCAGTGCTCTGCAAGCTCTCCAGGACAACATAAAATCTGGGGCTCTGTGCTTTCTTTCCTTCTGAACAAGTGTTACTGTTTTCTGCACAAAAGCGATTCTGCGAAGCAATGTGAACACTTCTGCTTCCCAGGCACAGAGAAGGTGCTAGCAAGGAATTCTCTGCCTGCCTTTCCCCAGTGCTCTGCAAGCTCTCCAGGACAACATAAAATCTGGGGCTCTGTGCTTTCTTTCCTTCTGAACAAGTGTTAGTGTTTTCTGCACAAAAGCGATTCTGCGAAGCAATGTGAACAGGCACAGAGAAGGTGCTATCAGGGAATTCTCTGCCTGCCTTTCCCCAGTGCTCTGCAAGCTCTCCAGGACAACATAGAATCTGGGGCTCTGTGCTTTCTTTCCTTCTGAACAACTGTTACTGTTTTCTGCACAAAAGCGATTCTTGCGAAGCAATGCGAACACTTCTGCTTCCCTGGCACAGAGAAGGTGCTAGCAGGGAATTCTCTGCCTGCCTTTCCCCAGTGCTCTGCAAGCTCTCCAGGACAACATAGAATCTGGGGCTCTGTGCTTTCTTTCGTTCTGAACAAGTGTTACTGTTTTCTGCACAAAAGCGATTCTGCGAAGCAATGTGAACAGGCACAGAGAAGGTGCTATCAGGGAATTCTCTGCCTGCCTTTCCCCAGTGCTCTGCAAGCTCTCCAGGACAACATAAAATCTGGGGCTCTGTGCTTTCTTTCCTTCTGAACAAGTGTTACTGTTTTCTGCACAAAAGCGATTCTTGCGAAGCAATGTGAACACATCTGCTTCCCAGGCACAGAGAAGGTGCTAGCAGGGAATTCTCTGCCTGCCTTTCCCCAGTGCTCTGCAAGCTCTCCAGGACAACATAGAATCTGGGGCTCTGTGCTTTCTTTCCTTCTGAACAAGTGTTACTGTTTTCTGCACAAAAGCGATTCTGCAAAGCAATGTGAACACCTCTGCTTCCCAGGCACAGAGAAGGTGCTAGCAAGGAATTCTCTGCCTGCCTTTCCCCAGTGCTCTGCAAGCTCTCCAGGACAACATAAAATCTGGGGCTCTGTACTTTCTTTCCTTCTGAACAAGTGTTACTGTTTTCTGCACAAAAGCGATTCTGCGAAGCAATGTGAACAGGCACAGAGAAGGTGCTATCAGGGAATTCTCTGCCTGCCTTTCCCCAGTGCTCTGCAAGCTCTCCAGGACAGCATAAAATTTGGGGCTCTGTGCTTTCTTTCCTTCTGAACAAGTGTTACTGTTTTCTGCACAAAAGCGATTATGCGAAGCAATGTGAACACTTCTGCTTCCCAGGCACAGAGAAGGTGCTAGCAAGGAATGCTCTGCCTGCCTTTCCCCAGTGCTCTGCAAGCTCTCCAGGACAACATAAAATCTGGGGCTCTGTGCTTTCTTTCCTTCTGAACAAGTGTTAGTGTTTTCTGCACAAAAGCGATTCTGCGAAGCAATGTGAACAGGCACAGAGAAGGTGCTATCAGGGAATTCTCTGCCTGCCTTTCCCCAGTGCTCTGCAAGCTCTCCAAAACAACATAAAATCTGGGGCTCTGTGCTTTCTTTCCTTCTGAACAAGTGTTACTGTTTTCTGCACAAAAGCGATTCTGCGAAGCAATGTGAACACTTCTGCTTCCCAGGCACAGAGAAGGTGCTAGCAAGGAATTCTCTGCCTGCCATTCCCCAGTGCTCTGCAAGCTCTCCAGGACAACATAAAATCTGGGGCTCTGTGCTTTCTTTCCTTCTGAACAAGTGTTACTGTTTTCTGCACAAAAGCGATTCTGCGAAGCAATGTGAACACTTCTGCTTCCCAGGCACAGAGAAGGTGCTAGCAGGGAATTCTCTGCCTGCCTTTCCCCAGTGCTCTGCAAGCTCTCCAGGACAACATAGAATCTGGGGCTCTGTGCTTTCTTTCCTTCTGAATAAGTGTTACTGTTTTCTGCACAAAAGCGATTCTGCGAAGCAATGTGAACAGGCACAGAGAAGGTGCTATCAGGGAATTCTCTGCCTGCCTTTCCCCAGTGCTCTGCAAGCTCTCCAGGACAACATAAAATCTGGGGCTCTGTGCTTTCTTTCCTTCTGAACAAGTGTTAGTGTTTTCTGCACAAAAGCGATTCTGCGAAGCAATGTGAACACTTCTGCTTCCCAGGCACAGAGAAGGTGCTAGGAAGGAATTCTCTGCCTGCCTTTCCCCAGTGCTCTACAAGCTCTGCAGGACAACATAAAATCTGGGGCTCTGTGCTTTCTTTCGTTCTGAACAACTGTTACTGTTTTCTGCACAAAAGCGATTCTGCGAAGCAATGTGAACAGGCACAGAGAAGGTGCTATCAGGGAATTCTCTGCCTGCCTTTCCCCAGTGCTCTGCAAGCTCTCCAGGACAACATAGAATCTGGGGTTCTGTGCTTTCTTTCGTTCTGAACAAGTGTTACTGTTTTCTGCACAAAAGCGATTCTTGCGAAGCAATGTGAACACTTCTGCTTCCCAGGCACAGAGAAGGTGCTAGCAGGGAATTCTCTGCCTGCCTTTCCCCAGTGCTCTGCAAGCTCTCCAGGACAACATAGAATCTGGGGCTCTGTGCTTTCTTTCGTTCTGAACAAGTGTTACTGTTTTCTGCACAAAAGCGATTCTTGCGAAGCAATGTGAACAGGCACAGAGAAGGTGCTATCAGGGAATTCTCTGCCTGCCTTTCCCCAGTGCTCTGCAAGCTCTCCAGGACAACATAGAATCTGGGGCTCTGTGCTTTCTTTCCTTCTGAACAAATGTTAGTGTTTTCGGCACAAAAGCGATTCTGCGAAGCAATGTGAACAGGCACAGAGAAGGTGCTATCAGGGAATTCTCTGCCTGCCTTTCCCCAGTGCTCTGCAAGCTCTCCAGGACAACATAGAATCTGGGGCTCTGTGCTTTCTTTCCTTCTGAACAAGTGTTACTGTTTTCTGCACAAAAGTGATTCTTGCGAAGCAATGTGAACACTTCTGCTTCCCAGGCACAGAGAAGGTGCTATCAGGGAATTCTCTTCCTGCCTTTCCCCAGTGCTCTGCAAGCTCTCCAGGACAACAGCAAATCTGGGGGTCTGTGCTTTCTTTCCTTCTGAACAAGTGTTAGTGTTTTCTGCACAAAAGCGATTCTTGCGAAGCAATGTGAACAGGCACAGAGAAGGTGCTATCAGGGAATTCTCTGCCTGCCTTTCCCCAGTGCTGTGCAAGCTCTCCAGGACAACATAAAATCTGGGGCTCTGTGCTTTCTTTCCTTCTGAACAAGTGTTACTGTTTTCTGCACAAAAGCGATTCTGCGAAGCAATGTGAACACTTCTGCTTCCCAGGCACAGAGAAGGTGCTAGCAGGGAATTCTCTGCCTGCCTTTCCCCAGTGCTCTGCAAGCTCTCCAGGACAACATAGAATCTGGGGCTCTGTGCTTTCTTTCCTTCTGAACAAGTGTTACTGTTTTCTGCACAAAAGCGATTCTGCGAAGCAATGTGAACAGGCACAGAGAAGGTGCTATCAGGGAATTCTCTGCCTGCCTTTCCCCAGTGCTCTGCAAGCTCTCCAGGACAACATAAAATCTGGGGCTCTGTGCTTTCTTTCCTTCTGAACAAGTGTTAGTGTTTTCTGCACAAAAGCGATTCTGCGAAGCAATGTGAACACTTCTGCTTCCCAGGCACAGAGAAGGTGCTAGGAAGGAATTCTCTGCCTGCCTTTCCCCAGTGCTCTACAAGCTCTGCAGGACAACATAAAATCTGGGGCTCTGTGCTTTCTTTCGTTCTGAACAACTGTTACTGTTTTCTGCACAAAAGCGATTCTGCGAAGCAATGTGAACAGGCACAGAGAAGGTGCTATCAGGGAATTCTCTGCCTGCCTTTCCCCAGTGCTCTGCAAGCTCTCCAGGACAACATAGAATCTGGGGTTCTGTGCTTTCTTTCGTTCTGAACAAGTGTTACTGTTTTCTGCACAAAAGCGATTCTTGCGAAGCAATGTGAACACTTCTGCTTCCCAGGCACAGAGAAGGTGCTATCAGGGAATTCTCTGCCTGCCTTTCCCCAGTGCTCTGCAAGCTCTCCAGGACAACATAGAATCTGGGGCTCTGTGCTTTCTTTCCTTCTGAACAAGTGTTACTGTTTTCTGCACAAAAGTGATTCTTGCGAAGCAATGTGAACACTTCTGCTTCCCAGGCACAGAGAAGGTGCTATCAGGGAATTCTCTTCCTGCCTTTCCCCAGTGCTCTGCAAGCTCTCCAGGACAACATAAAATCTGGGGCTCTGTGCTTTCTTTCCTTCTGAACAAGTGTTACTGTTTTCTGCACAAAAGCGATTCTGCGAAGCAATGTGAACACTTCTGCTTCCCAGGCACAGAGAAGGTGCTAGCAAGGAATTCTCTGCCTGCCTTTCCCCAGTGCTCTGCAAGCTCTCCAGGACAACATAAAATCTGGGGCTCTGTGCTTTCTTTCCTTCTGAACAAGTGTTACTGTTTTCTGCACAAAAGCGATTCTGCGAAGCAATGTGAACAGGCACAGAGAAGGTGCTATCAGGGAATTCTCTGCCTGCCTTTCCCCAGTGCTCTGCAAGCTCTCCAGGACAACATAGAATCTGGGGCTCTGTGCTTTCTTTCCTTCTGAACAACTGTTACTGTTTTCTGCACAAAAGCGATTCTTGCGAAGCAATGCGAACACTTCTGCTTCCCTGGCACAGAGAAGGTGCTAGCAGGGAATTCTCTGCCTGCCTTTCCCCAGTGCTCTGCAAGCTCTCCAGGACAACATAGAATCTGGGGCTCTGTGCTTTCTTTCGTTCTGAACAAGTGTTACTGTTTTCTGCACAAAAGCGATTCTGCGAAGCAATGTGAACAGGCACAGAGAAGGTGCTATCAGGGAATTCTCTGCCTGCCTTTCCCCAGTGCTCTGCAAGCTCTCCAGGACAACATAAAATCTGGGGCTCTGTGCTTTCTTTCCTTCTGAACAAGTGTTACTGTTTTCTGCACAAAAGCGATTCTTGCGAAGCAATGTGAACACATCTGCTTCCCAGGCACAGAGAAGGTGCTAGCAGGGAATTCTCTGCCTGCCTTTCCCCAGTGCTCTGCAAGCTCTCCAGGACAACATAGAATCTGGGGCTCTGTGCTTTCTTTCGTTCCGAACAAGTGTTACTGTTTTCTGCACAAAAGCGATTCTTGCGAAGCAATGTGAACAGGCACAGAGAAGGTGCTATCAGGGAATTCTCTGCCTGCCTTTCCCCAGTGCTCTGCAAGCTCTCCAGGACAACATAGAATCTGGGGCTCTGTGCTTTCTTTCCTTCTGAACAAGTGTTACTGTTTTCTGCACAAAAGCAATTCTGCGAAGCAATGTGAACACTTCTGCTTCCCAGGCACAGAGAAGGTGCTAGCAGGGAATTCTCTGCCTGCCTTTCCCCAGTGCTCTGCAAGCTCTCCAGGACAACATAAAATCTGGGGCTCTGTGCTTTCTTTCCTTCTGAACAAGTGTTACTGTTTTCTGCACAAAAGTGATTCTGCGAAGCAATGTGAACACTTCTGCTTCCCAGGCACAGAGAAGGTGCTAGCAAGGAATCCTCTGCCTGCCTTTCCCCAGTGGTCTGCAAGCTCTCCAGGACAACATAAAATCTGGGGCTCTGTGCTTTCTTTCCTTCTGAAGAAGTGTTAGTGTTTTCTGCACAAAAGCGATTCTGCGAAGCAATGTGAACACTTCTGCTTCCCAGGCACAGAGAAGGTGCTAGCAGGGAATTCTCTGCCTGCCTTTCCCCACTGCTCTGCAAGCTCTCCAGGACAACATAGATTCTGGGGCTCTGTGCTTTCTTTCCTTCTGAACAAGTGTTACTGTTTTCTGCACAAAAGCGATTCTGCAAAGCAATGTGAACACCTCTGCTTCCCAGGCACAGAGAAGGTGCTAGCAAGGAATTCTCTGCCTGCCTTTCCCCAGTGCTCTGCAAGCTCTCCAGGACAACATAAAATCTGGGGCTCTGTACTTTCTTTCCTTCTGAACAAGTGTTACTGTTTTCTGCACAAAAGCGATTCTGCGAAGCAATGTGAACAGGCACAGAGAAGGTGCTATCAGGGAATTCTCTGCCTGCCTTTCCCCAGTGCTCTGCAAGCTCTCCAGGACAGCATAAAATTTGGGGCTCTGTGCTTTCTTTCCTTCTGAACAAGTGTTACTGTTTTCTGCACAAAAGCGATTATGCGAAGCAATGTGAACACCTCTGCTTCCCAGGCACAGAGAAGGTGCTAGCAAGGAATGCTCTGCCTGCCTTTCCCCAGTGCTCTGCAAGCTCTCCAGGACAACATAAAATCTGGGGCTCTGTGCTTTCTTTCCTTCTGAACAAGTGTTAGTGTTTTCTGCACAAAAGCGATTCTGCGAAGCAATGTGAACAGGCACAGAGAAGGTGCTATCAGGGAATTCTCTGCCTGCCTTTCCCCAGTGCTCTGCAAGCTCTCCAAAACAACATAAAATCTGGGGCTCTGTGCTTTCTTTCCTTCTGAACAAGTGTTACTGTTTTCTGCACAAAAGCGATTCTGCGAAGCAATGTGAACACTTCTGCTTCCCAGGCACAGAGAAGGTGCTAGCAGGGAATTCTCTGCCTGCCATTTCCCAGTGCTCTGCAAGCTCTCCAGGACAACAGCAAATCTGGGGGTCTGTGCTTTCTTTCCTTCTGAACAAGTGTTAGTGTTTTCTGCACAAAAGCGATTCTTGCGAAGCAATGTGAACAGGCACAGAGAAGGTGCTATCAGGGAATTCTCTGCCTGCCTTTCCCCAGTGCTGTGCAAGCTCTCCAGGACAACATAAAATCTGGGGCTCTGTGCTTTCTTTCCTTCTGAACAAGTGTTACTGTTTTCTGCACAAAAGCGATTCTGCGAAGCAATGTGAACACTTCTGCTTCCCAGGCACAGAGAAGGTGCTAGCAGGGAATTCTCTGCCTGCCTTTCCCCAGTGCTCTGCAAGCTCTCCAGGACAACATAGAATCTGGGGCTCTGTGCTTTCTTTCCTTCTGAACAAGTGTTACTGTTTTCTGCACAAAAGCGATTCTGCGAAGCAATGTGAACAGGCACAGAGAAGGTGCTATCAGGGAATTCTCTGCCTGCCTTTCCCCAGTGCTCTGCAAGCTCTCCAGGACAACATAAAATCTGGGGCTCTGTGCTTTCTTTCCTTCTGAACAAGTGTTAGTGTTTTCTGCACAAAAGCGATTCTGCGAAGCAATGTGAACACTTCTGCTTCCCAGGCACAGAGAAGGTGCTAGGAAGGAATTCTCTGCCTGCCGTTCCCCAGTGCTCTACAAGCTCTGCAGGACAACATAAAATCTGGGGCTCTGTGCTTTCTTTCGTTCTGAACAACTGTTACTGTTTTCTGCACAAAAGCGATTCTGCGAAGCAATGTGAACAGGCACAGAGAAGGTGCTATCAGGGAATTCTCTGCCTGCCTTTCCCCAGTGCTCTGCAAGCTCTCCAGGACAACATAGAATCTGGGGTTCTGTGCTTTCTTTCGTTCTGAACAAGTGTTACTGTTTTCTGCACAAAAGCGATTCTTGCGAAGCAATGTGAACACTTCTGCTTCCCAGGCACAGAGAAGGTGCTATCAGGGAATTCTCTGCCTGCCTTTCCCCAGTGCTCTGCAAGCTCTCCAGGACAACATAGAATCTGGGGCTCTGTGCTTTCTTTCGTTCTGAACAAGTGTTACTGTTTTCTGCACAAAAGCGATTCTTGCGAAGCAATGTGAACAGGCACAGAGAAGGTGCTATCAGGGAATTCTCTGCCTGCCTTTCCCCAGTGCTCTGCAAGCTCTCCAGGACAACATAGAATCTGGGGCTCTGTGCTTTCTTTCCTTCTGAACAAATGTTAGTGTTTTCGGCACAAAAGCGATTCTGCGAAGCAATGTGAACAGGCACAGAGAAGGTGCTATCAGGGAATTCTCTGCCTGCCTTTCCCCAGTGCTCTGCAAGCTCTCCAGGACAACATAGAATCTGGGGCTCTGTGCTTTCTTTCCTTCTGAACAACTGTTACTGTTTTCTGCACAAAAGCGATTCTGCGAAGCAATGTGAACACTTCTGCTTCCCAGGCACAGAGAAGGTGCTAGCAAGGAATTCTCTGCCTGCCTTTCCCCAGTGCTCTGCAAGCTCTGCAGGACAACATAGAATCTGGGGCTCTGTGCTTTCTTTCCTTCTGAACAAGTGTTACTGTTTTCTGTACAAAAGCGATTCTTGCGAACCAATGTGAACACTTCTGCTTCCCAGGCACAGAGAAGGTGCTATCAGGGAATTCTCTGCCTGCCTTTCCCCAGTGCTCTGCAAGCTCTCCAGGACAACATAAAATCTGGGGCTCTGTGCTTTCTTTCCTTCTGAACAAGTGTTACTGTTTTCTGCACAAAAGCGATTCTTGAGAAGCAATGTGAACACTTCTGCTTCCCAGGCACAGAGAAGGTGCTAGCAGGGAATTCTCTGCCTGCCTTTCCCCAGTGCTCTGCAAGCTCTCCAGGACAACATAGAATCTGGGGCTCTGTGCTTTCTTTCCTTCTGAACAAGTGTTACTGTTTTCTGCACAAAAGCGATTCTGCGAAGCAATGTGAACACTTCTGCTTCCCAGGCACAGAGAAGGTGCTAGAAAGGAATTCTCTGCCTGCCTTTCCCCAGTGCTCTGCAAGCTCTCCAGGACAACATAGAATCTGGGGCTCTGTGCTTTCTTTCCTTCTGAGCAAGTGTTAGTGTTTTCTGCACAAAAGCGATTCTTGCGAAGCAATGTGAACACTTCTGCTTCCCAGGCACAGAGAAGGTGCTAGCAGGGAATTCTCTGCCTGCCTTTCCCCAGTGCTCTGCAAGCTCTCCAGGACAACATAAAATCTGGGGCTCTGTGCTTTCTTTCCTTCTGAACAAGTGTTACTGTTTTCTGCACAAAAGCGATTCTTGCGAAGCAATGTGAACACTTCTGCTTCCCAGGCACAGAGAAGGTGCTAGCAGGGAATTCTCTGCCTGCCTTTCCCCAGTGCTCTGCAAGCTCTCCAGGACAACATAGAATCTGGGGCTCTGTGCTTTCTTTCCTTCTGAACAACTGTTACTGTTTTCTGCACAAAAGCGATTCTGCGAAGCAATGTGAACACTTCTGCTTCCCAGGCACAGAGAAGGTGCTAGCAAGGAATTCTCTGCCTGCCTTTCCCCAGTGCTCTGCAAGCTCTGCAGGACAACATAAAATCTGGGGCTCTGTGCTTTCTTTCCTTCTGAACAAGTGTTAGTGTTTTCTGCACAAAAGCGATTCTTGCGAACCAATGTGAACAGGCACAGAGAAGGTGCTATCAGGGAATTCTCTGCCTGCCTTTCCCCAGTGCTCTGCAAGCTCTCCAGGACAACATAAAATCTGGGGCTCTGTGCTTTCTTTCCTTCTGAACAAGTGTTACTGTTTTCTGCACAAAAGCGATTCTTGAGAAGCCATGTGAACACTTCTGCTTCCCAGGCACAGAGAAGGTGCTATCAGGGAATTCTCTGCCTGCCTTTCCCCAGTGCTCTGCAAGCTCTCCAGGACAACATAAAATCTGGGGCTCTGTGCTTTCTTTCCTTCTGAACAAGTGTTACTGTTTTCTGCACAAAAGCGATTCTGCGAAGCAATGTGAACAGGCACAGAGAAGGTGCTATCAGGGAATTCTCTGCCTGCCTTTCCCCAGTGCTCTGCAAGCTCTCCAGGACAACATAAAATCTGGGGCTCTGTGCTTTCTTTCGTTCTGAACAAGTGTTACTGTTTTCTGCACAAAAGCGATTCTTGCGAAGCAATGTGAACACTTCTGCTTCCCAGGCACAGAGAAGGTGCTAGCAGGGAATTCTCTGCCTGCCTTTCCCCAGTGCTCTGCAAGCTCTCCAGGACAACATAAAATCTGGGGCTCTGTGCTTTCTTTCCTTCTGAACAAGTGTTACTGTTTTCTGCACAAAAGCGATTCTTGAGAAGCAATGTGAACACTTCTGCTTCCCAGGCACAGAGAAGGTGCTAGCAGGGAATTCTCTGCCTGCCTTTCCCCAGTGCTCTGCAAGCTCTCCAAGACAACATAGAATCTGGGGCTCTGTGCTTTCTTTCCTTCTGAACAAGTGTTACTGTTTTCTGCACAAAAGCGATTCTGCGAAGCAATGTGAACAGGCACAGAGAAGGTGCTATCAGGGAATTCTCTGCCTGCCTTTCCCCAGTGCTCTGCAAGCTCTCCAGGACAACATAGAATCTGGGGCTCTGTGCTTTCTTTCCTTCTGAACAAGTGTTAGTGTTTTCTGCACAAAAGCGATTCTGCGAAGCAATGTGAACACTTCTGCTTCCCAGGCACAGAGAAGGTGCTAGCAGGGAATTCTCTGCCTGCCTTTCCCCAGTGCTCTGCAAGCTCTCCAGGACAACATAGAATCTGGGGCTCTGTGCTTTCTTTCGTTCTGAACAAGTGTTACTGTTTTCTGCACAAAAGCGATTCTGCGAAGCAATGTGAACACTTCTGCTTCCCAGGCACAGAGAAGGTGCTAGCAGGGAATTCTCTGCCTGCCTTTCCCCAGTGCTCTGCAAGCTCTCCAGGACAACATAAAATCTGGGGCTCTGTGCTTTCTTTCCTTCTGAGCAAGTGTTAGTGTTTTCTGCACAAAAGCGATTCTTGCGAAGCAATGTGAACACTTCTGCTTCCCAGGCACAGAGAAGGTGCTAGCAGGGAATTCTCTGCCTGCCTTTCCCCAGTGCTCTGCAAGCTCTGCAGGACAACATAAAATCTGGGGCTCTGTGCTTTCTTTCCTTCTGAACAAGTGTTAGTGTTTTCTGCACAAAAGCGATTCTTGCGAACCAATGTGAACAGGCACAGAGAAGGTGCTATCAGGGAATTCTCTGCCTGCCTTTCCCCAGTGCTCTGCAAGCTCTCCAGGACAACATAAAATCTGGGGCTCTGTGCTTTCTTTCCTTCTGAACAAGTGTTACTGTTTTCTGCACAAAAGCGATTCTTGAGAAGCCATGTGAACACTTCTGCTTCCCAGGCACAGAGAAGGTGCTATCAGGGAATTCTCTGCCTGCCTTTCCCCAGTGCTCTGCAAGCTCTCCAGGACAACATAAAATCTGGGGCTCTGTGCTTTCTTTCCTTCTGAACAAGTGTTACTGTTTTCTGCACAAAAGCGATTCTGCGAAGCAATGTGAACAGGCACAGAGAAGGTGCTATCAGGGAATTCTCTGCCTGCCTTTCCCCAGTGCTCTGCAAGCTCTCCAGGACAACATAAAATCTGGGGCTCTGTGCTTTCTTTCGTTCTGAACAAGTGTTACTGTTTTCTGCACAAAAGCGATTCTTGCGAAGCAATGTGAACACTTCTGCTTCCCAGGCACAGAGAAGGTGCTAGCAGGGAATTCTCTGCCTGCCTTTCCCCAGTGCTCTGCAAGCTCTCCAAGACAACATAGAATCTGGGGCTCTGTGCTTTCTTTCCTTCTGAACAACTGTTACTGTTTTCTGCACAAAAGCGATTCTGCGAAGCAATGTGAACACTTCTGCTTCGCAGGCACAGAGAAGGTGCTAGCAAGGAATTCTCTGCCTGCCTTTCCCCAGTGCTCTGCAAGCTCTGCAGGACAACATAGAATCTGGGGCTCTGTGCTTTCTTTCCTTCTGAAAAAGTGTTACTGTTTTCTGTACAAAAGCGATTCTTGCGAACCAATGTGAACACTTCTGCTTCCCAGGCACAGAGAAGGTGCTATCAGGGAATTCTCTGCCTGCCTTTCCCCAGTGCTCTGCAAGCTCTCCAGGACAACATAGAATCTGGGGCTCTGTGCTTTCTTTCCTTCTGAACAAGTGTTACTGTTTTCTGCACAAAAGCGATTCTTGAGAAGCAATGTGAACACTTCTGCTTCCCAGGCACAGAGAAGGTGCTAGCAGGGAATTCTCTGCCTGCCTTTCCCCAGTGCTCTGCAAGCTCTCCAGGACAACATAGAATCTGGGGCTCTGTGCTTTCTTTCCTTCTGAACAAGTGTTACTGTTTTCTGCACAAAAGCGATTCTGCGAAGCAATGTGAACAGGCACAGAGAAGGTGCTATCAGGGAATTCTCTGCCTGCCTTTCCCCAGTGCTCTGCAAGCTCTCCAGGACAACATAGAATCTGGGGCTCTGTGCTTTCTTTCCTTCTGAACAAGTGTTAGTGTTTTCTGCACAAAAGCGATTCTGCGAAGCAATGTGAACACTTCTGCTTCCCAGGCACAGAGAAGGTGCTAGAAAGGAATTCTCTGCCTGCCTTTCCCCAGTGCTCTGCAAGCTCTCCAGGACAACATAGAATCTGGGGCTCTGTGCTTTCTTTCGTTCTGAACAAGTGTTACTGTTTTCTGCACAAAAGCGATTCTGCGAAGCAATGTGAACACTTCTGCTTCCCAGGCACAGAGAAGGTGCTAGCAGGGAATTCTCTGCCTGCCTTTCCCCAGTGCTCTGCAAGCTCTCCAGGACAACATAGAATCTGGGGCTCTGTGCTTTCTTTCCTTCTGAGCAAGTGTTAGTGTTTTCTGCACAAAAGCGATTCTTGCGAAGCAATGTGAACACTTCTGCTTCCCAGGCACAGAGAAGGTGCTAGCAGGGAATTCTCTGCCTGCCTTTCCCCAGTGCTCTGCAAGCTCTCCAGGACAACATAAAATCTGGGGCTCTGTGCTTTCTTTCCTTCTGAACAAGTGTTACTGTTTTCTGCACAAAAGCGATTCTGCAAAGCAATGTGAACAGGCACAGAGAAGGTGCTAGCAGGGAATTCTCTGCCTGCCTTTCCCCAGTGCTCTGCAAGCTCTCCAGGACAACATAAAATCTGGGGCTCTGTGCTTTCTTTCCTTCTGAACAAGTGTTACTGTTTTCTGCACAAAAGCGATTCTTGCGAAGCAATGTGAACACTTCTGCTTCCCAGGCACAGAGAAGGTGCTAGCAGGGAATTCTCTGCCTGCCTTTCCCCAGTGCTCTGCAAGCTCTCCATGACAACATAGAATCTGGGGCTCTGTGCTTTCTTTCCTTCTGAACAACTGTTACTGTTTTCTGCACAAAAGCGATTCTGCGAAGCAATGTGAACACTTCTGCTTCCCAGGCACAGAGAAGGTGCTAGCAAGGAATTCTCTGCCTGCCTTTCCCCAGTGCTCTGCAAGCTCTGCAGGACAACATAAAATCTGGGGCTCTGTGCTTTCTTTCCTTCTGAACAAGTGTTACTGTTTTCTGCACAAAAGCGATTCTTGCGAACCAATGTGAACAGGCACAGAGAAGGTGCTATCAGGGAATTCTCTGCCTGCCTTTCCCCAGTGCTCTGCAAGCTCTCCAGGACAACATAAAATCTGGGGCTCTGTGCTTTCTTTCCTTCTGAACAAGTGTTACTGTTTTCTGCACAAAAGCGATTCTTGAGAAGCCATGTGAACACTTCTGCTTCCCAGGCACAGAGAAGGTGCTATCAGGGAATTCTCTGCCTGCCTTTCCCCAGTGCTCTGCAAGCTCTCCAGGACAACATAAAATCTGGGGCTCTGTGCTTTCTTTCCTTCTGAACAAGTGTTACTGTTTTCTGCACAAAAGCGATTCTGCGAAGCAATGTGAACACTTCTGCTTCCCAGGCACAGAGAAGGTGCTAGCAAGGAATTCTCTGCCTGCCTTTCCCCAGTGCTCTGCAAGCTCTCCAAGACAACATAGAATCTGGGGCTCTGTGCTTTCTTTCGTTCTGAACAAGTGTTACTGTTTTCTGCACAAAAGCGATTCTGCGAAGCAATGTGAACAGGCACAGAGAAGGTGCTATCAGGGAATTCTCTGCCTGCCTTTCCCCAGTGCTCTGCAAGCTCTCCAGGACAACATAAAATCTGGGGCTCTGTGCTTTCTTTCCTTCTGAACAAGTGTTACTGTTTTCTGCACAAAAGCGATTCTGCAAAGCAATGTGAACAGGCACAGAGAAGGTGCTATCAGGGAATTCTCTGCCTGCCTTTCCCCAGTGCTCTGCAAGCTCTCCAGGACAACATAAAATCTGGGGCTCTGTGCTTTCTTTCCTTCTGAACAAGTGTTACTGTTTTCTGCACAAAAGCGATTCTGCGAAGCAATGTGAACACTTCTGCTTCCCAGGCACAGAGAAGGTGCTAGCAAGGAATTCTCTGCCTGCCTTTCCCCAGTGCTCTGCAAGCTCTCCAGGACAACATAAAATCTGGGGCTCTGTGCTTTCTTTCCTTCTGAACAAGTGTTAGTGTTTTCTGCACAAAAGCGATTCTTGCGAACCAATGTGAACAGGCACAGAGAAGGTGCTATCAGGGAATTCTCTGCCTGCCTTTCCCCAGTGCTCTGCAAGCTCTCCAGGACAACATAAAATCTGGGGCTCTGTGCTTTCTTTCCTTCTGAACAAGTGTTACTGTTTTCTGCACAAAAGCGATTCTTGAGAAGCCATGTGAACACTTCTGCTTCCCAGGCACAGAGAAGGTGCTATCAGGGAATTCTCTGCCTGCCTTTCCCCAGTGCTCTGCAAGCTCTCCAGGACAACATAGAATCTGGGGCTCTGTGCTTTCTTTCCTTCTGAACAAGTGTTACTGTTTTCTGCACAAAAGCGATTCTGCGAAGCAATGTGAACAGGCACAGAGAAGGTGCTATCAGGGAATTCTCTGCCTGCCTTTCCCCAGTGCTCTGCAAGCTCTCCAGGACAACATAGAATCTGGGGCTCTGTGCTTTCTTTCCTTCTGAACAAGTGTTAGTGTTTTCTGCACAAAAGCGATTCTGCGAAGCAATGTGAACACTTCTGCTTCCCAGGCACAGAGAGGGTGCTAGCAAGGAATTCTCTGCCTGCATTTCCCCAGTGCTCTGCAAGCTCTCCAAGACAACATAGAATCTGGGGCTCTGTGCTTTCTTTCGTTCTGAACAAGTGTTACTGTTTTCTGCACAAAAGCGATTCTGCGAAGCAATGTGAACAGGCACAGAGAAGGTGCTATCAGGGAATTCTCTGCCTGCCTTTCCCCAGTGCTCTGCAAGCTCTCCAGGACAACATAAAATCTGGGGCTCTGTGCTTTCTTTCCTTCTGAACAAGTGTTACTGTTTTCTGCACAAAAGCGATTCTGCGAAGCAATGTGAACAGGCACAGAGAAGGTGCTATCAGGGAATTCTCTGCCTGCCTTTCCCCAGTGCTCTGCAAGCTCTCCAGGACAACATAAAATCTGGGGCTCTGTGCTTTCTTTCCTTCTGAACAAGTGTTACTGTTTTCTGCACAAAAGCGATTCTGCGAAGCAATGTGAACACTTCTGCTTCCCAGGCACAGAGAAGGTGCTAGCAAGGAATTCTCTGCCTGCCTTTCCCCAGTGCTCTGCAAGCTCTCCAGGACAACATAAAATCTGGGGCTCTGTGCTTTCTTTCCTTCTGAACAAGTGTTACTGTTTTCTGCACAAAAGCGATTCTTGCGAAGCAATGTGAACACTTCTGCTTCCCAGGCACAGAGAAGGTGCTAGCAGGGAATTCTCTGCCTGCCTTTCCCCAGTGCTCTGCAAGCTCTCCAGGACAACATAGAATCTGGGGCTCTGTGCTTTCTTTCGTTCTGAACAAGTGTTACTGTTTTCTGCACAAAAGCGATTCTGCGAAGCAATGTGAACACTTCTGCTTCCCAGGCACAGAGAAGGTGCTAGCAGGGAATTCTCTGCCTGCCTTTCCCCAGTGCTCTGCAAGCTCTCCAGGACAACATAGAATCTGGGGCTCTGTGCTTTCTTTCCTTCTGAACAAGTGTTAGTGTTTTCTGCACAAAAGCGATTCTGCGAAGCAATGTGAACAGGCACAGAGAAGGTGCTATCAGGGAATTCTCTGCCTGCCTTTCCCCAGTGCTCTGCAAGCTCTCCAGGACAACATAAAATCTGGGGCTCTGTGCTTTCTTTCCTTCTGAACAAGTGTTAGTGTTTTCTGCACAAAAGCGATTCTGCGAAGCAATGTGAACAGGCACAGAGAAGGTGCTATGAGGGAATTCTCTGCCTGCCTTTCCCCAGTGCTCTGCAAGCTCTCCAGGACAACATAGAATCTGGGGCTCTGTGCTTTCTTTCCTTCTGAACAAGTGTTAGTGTTTTCTGCACAAAAGCGATTCTGCGAAGCAATGTGAACAGGCACAGAGAAGGTGCTATCAGGGAATTCTCTGCCTGCCTTTCCCCAGTGCTCTGCAAGCTCTCCAGGACAACATAAAATCTGGGGCTCTGTGCTTTCTTTCCTTCTGAACAAGTGTTAGTGTTTTCTGCACAAAAGCGATTCTGCGAAGCAATGTGAACAGGCACAGAGAAGGTGCTAGCAGGGAATTCTCTGCCTGCCTTTCCCCAGTGCTCTGCAAGCTCTCCAGGACAACATAAAATCTGGGGCTCTGTGCTTTCTTTCGTTCTGAACAAGTGTTACTGTTTTCTGCACAAAAGCGATTCTGCGAAGCAATGTGAACACTTCTGCTTCCCAGGCACAGAGAAGGTGCTAGCAAGGAATTCTCTGCCTGCCTTTCCACAGTGCTCTGCAAGCTCTCCAGGACAACATAGAATCTGGGGCTCTGTGCTTTCTTTCGTTCTGAACAAGTGTTACTGTTTTCTGCACAAAAGCGATTCTGCGAAGCAATGTGAACACTTCTGCTTCCCAGGCACAGAGAAGGTGCTAGCAGGGAATTCTCTGCCTGCCTTTCCCCAGTGCTCTGCAAGCTCTCCAGGACAACATAGAATCTGGGGCTCTGTGCTTTCTTTCGTTCTGAACAAGTGTTACTGTTTTCTGCACAAAAGCGATTCTGCAAAGCAATGTGAACAGGCACAGAGAAGGTGCTATCAGGGAATTCTCTGCCTGCCTTTCCCCAGTGCTCTGCAAGCTCTCCAGGACAACATAAAATCTGGGGCTCTGTGCTTTCTTTCCTTCTGAACAAGTGTTACTGTTTTCTGCACAAAAGCGATTCTTGTGAAGCAATGTGAACACTTCTGCTTCCCAGGCACAGAGAAGGTGCTAGCAAGGAATTCTCTGCCTGCCTTTCCCCAGTGCTCTGCAAGCTCTCCAGGACAACATAAAATCTGGGGCTCTGTGCTTTCTTTCCTTCTGAACAAGTGTTACTGTTTTCTGCACAAAAGCGATTCTGCAAAGCAATGTGAACAGGCACAGAGAAGGTGCTATCAGGGAATTCTCTGCCTGCCTTTCCCCAGTGCTCTGCAAGCTCTCCAGGACAACATAGAATCTGGGGCTCTGTGCTTTCTTTCCTTCTGAACAAGTGTTAGTGTTTTCTGCACAAAAGCGATTCTTGCGAAGCGATGTGAACACTTCTGCTTCCCAGGCACAGAGAAGGTGCTAGCAAGGAATTCTCTGCCTGCCTTTCCCCAGTGCTCTGCAAGCTCTCCAGGACAACATAGAATCTGGGGCTCTGTGCTTTCTTTCGTTCTGAACAAGTGTTACTGTTTTCTGCACAAAAGCGATTCTGCGAAGCAATGTGAACACTTCTGCTTCCCAGGCACAGAGAAGGTGCTAGCAGGGAATTCTCTGCCTGCCTTTCCCCAGTGCTCTGCAAGCTCTCCAGGACAACATAAAATCTGGGGCTCTGTGCTTTCTTTCCTTCTGAGCAAGTGTTAGTGTTTTCTGCACAAAAGCGATTCTTGCGAAGCAATGTGAACACTTCTGCTTCCCAGGCACAGAGAAGGTGCTAGCAGGGAATTCTCTGCCTGCCTTTCCCCAGTGCTCTGCAAGCTCTCCAGGACAACATAGAATCTGGGGCTCTGTGCTTTCTTTCGTTCTGAACAAGTGTTACTGTTTTCTGCACAAAAGCGATTCTGCGAAGCAATGTGAACAGGCACAGAGAAGGTGCTATCAGGGAATTCTCTGCCTGCCTTTCCCCAGTGCTCTGCAAGCTCTCCAGGACAACATAAAATCTGGGGCTCTGTGCTTTCTTTCCTTCTGAACAAGTGTTACTGTTTTCTGCACAAAAGCGATTCTTGCGAAGCAATGTGAACACTTCTGCTTCCCAGGCACAGAGAAGGTGCTAGCAAGGAATTCTCTGCCTGCCTTTCCCCAGTGCTCTGCAAGCTCTGCAGGACAACATAAAATCTGGGGCTCTGTGCTTTCTTTCCTTCTGAACAAGTGTTAGTGTTTTCTGCACAAAAGCGATTCTTGCGAACCAATGTGAACAGGCACAGAGAAGGTGCTATCAGGGAATTCTCTGCCTGCCTTTCCCCAGTGCTCTGCAAGCTCTCCAGGACAACATAAAATCTGGGGCTCTGTGCTTTCTTTCCTTCTGAACAAGTGTTACTGTTTTCTGCACAAAAGCGATTCTGCGAAGCAATGTGAACACTTCTGCTTCCCAGGCACAGAGAAGGTGCTAGCAAGGAATTCTCTGCCTGCCTTTCCCCAGTGCTCTGCAAGCTCTCCAAGACAACATAGAATCTGGGGCTCTGTGCTTTCTTTCGTTCTGAACAAGTGTTACTGTTTTCTGCACAAAAGCGATTCTGCGAAGCAATGTGAACAGGCACAGAGAAGGTGCTATCAGGGAATTCTCTGCCTGCCTTTCCCCAGTGCTCTGCAAGCTCTCCAGGACAACATAAAATCTGGGGCTCTGTGCTTTCTTTCCTTCTGAACAAGTGTTACTGTTTTCTGCACAAAAGCGATTCTGCAAAGCAATGTGAACAGGCACAGAGAAGGTGCTATCAGGGAATTCTCTGCCTGCCTTTCCCCAGTGCTCTGCAAGCTCTCCAGGACAACATAAAATCTGGGGCTCTGTGCTTTCTTTCCTTCTGAACAAGTGTTACTGTTTTCTGCACAAAAGCGATTCTGCGAAGCAATGTGAACACTTCTGCTTCCCAGGCACAGAGAAGGTGCTAGCAAGGAATTCTCTGCCTGCCTTTCCCCAGTGCTCTGCAAGCTCTCCAGGACAACATAAAATCTGGGGCTCTGTGCTTTCTTTCCTTCTGAACAAGTGTTAGTGTTTTCTGCACAAAAGCGATTCTTGCGAACCAATGTGAACAGGCACAGAGAAGGTGCTATCAGGGAATTCTCTGCCTGCCTTTCCCCAGTGCTCTGCAAGCTCTCCAGGACAACATAAAATCTGGGGCTCTGTGCTTTCTTTCCTTCTGAACAAGTGTTACTGTTTTCTGCACAAAAGCGATTCTTGAGAAGCCATGTGAACACTTCTGCTTCCCAGGCACAGAGAAGGTGCTAGCAAGGAATTCTCTGCCTGCCTTTCCCCAGTGCTCTGCAAGCTCTCCAGGACAACATAGAATCTGGGGCTCTGTGCTTTCTTTCCTTCTGAACAAGTGTTACTGTTTTCTGCACAAAAGCGATTCTGCGAAGCAATGTGAACAGGCACAGAGAAGGTGCTATCAGGGAATTCTCTGCCTGCCTTTCCCCAGTGCTCTGCAAGCTCTCCAGGACAACATAGAATCTGGGGCTCTGTGCTTTCTTTCCTTCTGAACAAGTGTTAGTGTTTTCTGCACAAAAGCGATTCTGCGAAGCAATGTGAACACTTCTGCTTCCCAGGCACAGAGAGGGTGCTAGCAAGGAATTCTCTGCCTGCCTTTCCCCAGTGCTCTGCAAGCTCTCCAAGACAACATAGAATCTGGGGCTCTGTGCTTTCTTTCGTTCTGAACAAGTGTTACTGTTTTCTGCACAAAAGCGATTCTGCGAAGCAATGTGAACAGGCACAGAGAAGGTGCTATCAGGGAATTCTCTGCCTGCCTTTCCCCAGTGCTCTGCAAGCTCTCCAGGACAACATAAAATCTGGGGCTCTGTGCTTTCTTTCCTTCTGAACAAGTGTTACTGTTTTCTGCACAAAAGCGATTCTGCGAAGCAATGTGAACACTTCTGCTTCCCAGGCACAGAGAAGGTGCTAGCAAGGAATTCTCTGCCTGCCTTTCCCCAGTGCTCTGCAAGCTCTCCAGGACAACATAAAATCTGGGGCTCTGTGCTTTCTTTCCTTCTGAACAAGTGTTAGTGTTTTCTGCACAAAAGCGATTCTTGCGAACCAATGTGAACAGGCACAGAGAAGGTGCTATCAGGGAATTCTCTGCCTGCCTTTCCCCAGTGCTCTGCAAGCTCTCCAGGACAACATAAAATCTGGGGCTCTGTGCTTTCTTTCCTTCTGAACAAGTGTTACTGTTTTCTGCACAAAAGCGATTCTTGAGAAGCCATGTGAACACTTCTGCTTCCCAGGCACAGAGAAGGTGCTAGCAGGGAATTCTCTGCCTGCCTTTCCCCAGTGCTCTGCAAGCTCTCCAGGACAACATAGAATCTGGGGCTCTGTGCTTTCTTTCCTTCTGAACAAGTGTTACTGTTTTCTGCACAAAAGCGATTCTGCGAAGCAATGTGAACAGGCACAGAGAAGGTGCTATCAGGGAATTCTCTGCCTGCCTTTCCCCAGTGCTCTGCAAGCTCTCCAGGACAACATAGAATCTGGGGCTCTGTGCTTTCTTTCCTTCTGAACAAGTGTTAGTGTTTTCTGCACAAAAGCGATTCTGCGAAGCAATGTGAACACTTCTGCTTCCCAGGCACAGAGAGGGTGCTAGCAAGGAATTCTCTGCCTGCCTTTCCCCAGTGCTCTGCAAGCTCTCCAAGACAACATAGAATCTGGGGCTCTGTGCTTTCTTTCGTTCTGAACAAGTGTTACTGTTTTCTGCACAAAAGCGATTCTGCGAAGCAATGTGAACAGGCACAGAGAAGGTGCTATCAGGGAATTCTCTGCCTGCCTTTCCCCAGTGCTCTGCAAGCTCTCCAGGACAACATAAAATCTGGGGCTCTGTGCTTTCTTTCCTTCTGAACAAGTGTTACTGTTTTCTGCACAAAAGCGATTCTGCGAAGCAATGTGAACAGGCACAGAGAAGGTGCTATCAGGGAATTCTCTGCCTGCCTTTCCCCAGTGCTCTGCAAGCTCTCCAGGACAACATAAAATCTGGGGCTCTGTGCTTTCTTTCCTTCTGAACAAGTGTTACTGTTTTCTGCACAAAAGCGATTCTGCGAAGCAATGTGAACACTTCTGCTTCCCAGGCACAGAGAAGGTGCTAGCAAGGAATTCTCTGCCTGCCTTTCCCCAGTGCTCTGCAAGCTCTCCAGGACAACATAAAATCTGGGGCTCTGTGCTTTCTTTCCTTCTGAACAAGTGTTACTGTTTTCTGCACAAAAGCGATTCTTGCGAAGCAATGTGAACACTTCTGCTTCCCAGGCACAGAGAAGGTGCTAGCAGGGAATTCTCTGCCTGCCTTTCCCCAGTGCTCTGCAAGCTCTCCAGGACAACATAGAATCTGGGGCTCTGTGCTTTCTTTCGTTCTGAACAAGTGTTACTGTTTTCTGCACAAAAGCGATTCTGCGAAGCAATGTGAACACTTCTGCTTCCCAGGCACAGAGAAGGTGCTAGCAGGGAATTCTCTGCCTGCCTTTCCCCAGTGCTCTGCAAGCTCTCCAGGACAACATAGAATCTGGGGCTCTGTGCTTTCTTTCCTTCTGAACAAGTGTTAGTGTTTTCTGCACAAAAGCGATTCTGCGAAGCAATGTGAACAGGCACAGAGAAGGTGCTATCAGGGAATTCTCTGCCTGCCTTTCCCCAGTGCTCTGCAAGCTCTCCAGGACAACATAAAATCTGGGGCTCTGTGCTTTCTTTCCTTCTGAACAAGTGTTAGTGTTTTCTGCACAAAAGCGATTCTGCGAAGCAATGTGAACAGGCACAGAGAAGGTGCTAGCAGGGAATTCTCTGCCTGCCTTTCCCCAGTGCTCTGCAAGCTCTCCAGGACAACATAGAATCTGGGGCTCTGTGCTTTCTTTCCTTCTGAACAAGTGTTAGTGTTTTCTGCACAAAAGCGATTCTGCGAAGCAATGTGAACAGGCACAGAGAAGGTGCTATCAGGGAATTCTCTGCCTGCCTTTCCCCAGTGCTCTGCAAGCTCTCCAGGACAACATAAAATCTGGGGCTCTGTGCTTTCTTTCCTTCTGAACAAGTGTTAGTGTTTTCTGCACAAAAGCGATTCTGCGAAGCAATGTGAACAGGCACAGAGAAGGTGCTAGCAGGGAATTCTCTGCCTGCCTTTCCCCAGTGCTCTGCAAGCTCTCCAGGACAACATAAAATCTGGGGCTCTGTGCTTTCTTTCGTTCTGAACAAGTGTTACTGTTTTCTGCACAAAAGCGATTCTGCGAAGCAATGTGAACACTTCTGCTTCCCAGGCACAGAGAAGGTGCTAGCAAGGAATTCTCTGCCTGCCTTTCCACAGTGCTCTGCAAGCTCTCCAGGACAACATAGAATCTGGGGCTCTGTGCTTTCTTTCGTTCTGAACAAGTGTTACTGTTTTCTGCACAAAAGCGATTCTGCGAAGCAATGTGAACACTTCTGCTTCCCAGGCACAGAGAAGGTGCTAGCAGGGAATTCTCTGCCTGCCTTTCCCCAGTGCTCTGCAAGCTCTCCAGGACAACATAGAATCTGGGGCTCTGTGCTTTCTTTCGTTCTGAACAAGTGTTAATGTTTTCTGCACAAAAGCGATTCTGCAAAGCAATGTGAACAGGCACAGAGAAGGTGCTATCAGGGAATTCTCTGCCTGCCTTTCCCCAGTGCTCTGCAAGCTCTCCAGGACAACATAAAATCTGGGGCTCTGTGCTTTCTTTCCTTCTGAACAAGTGTTACTGTTTTCTGCACAAAAGCGATTCTTGTGAAGCAATGTGAACACTTCTGCTTCCCAGGCACAGAGAAGGTGCTAGCAAGGAATTCTCTGCCTGCCTTTCCCCAGTGCTCTGCAAGCTCTCCAAGACAACATAGAATCTGGGGCTCTGTGCTTTCTTTCCTTCTGAACAAGTGTTACTCTTTTCTGCACAAAAGCGATTCTGCGAAGCAATGTGAACAGGCACAGAGAAGGTGCTATCAGGGAATTCTCTGCCTGCCTTTCCCCAGTGCTCTGCAAGCTCTCCAGGACAACATAAAATCTGGGGCTCTGTGCTTTCTTTCCTTCTGAACAAGTGTTACTGTTTTCTGCACAAAAGCGATTCTGCAAAGCAATGTGAACAGGCACAGAGAAGGTGCTATCAGGGAATTCTCTGCCTGCCTTTCCCCAGTGCTCTGCAAGCTCTCCAGGACAACATAGAATCTGGGGCTCTGTGCTTTCTTTCCTTCTGAACAAGTGTTACTGTTTTCTGCACAAAAGCGATTCTTGCGAAGCGATGTGAACACTTCTGCTTCCCAGGCACAGAGAAGGTGCTAGCAAGGAATTCTCTGCCTGCCTTTCCCCAGTGCTCTGCAAGCTCTCCAGGACAACATAGAATCTGGGGCTCTGTGCTTTCTTTCGTTCTGAACAAGTGTTACTGTTTTCTGCACAAAAGCGATTCTGCGAAGCAATGTGAACACTTCTGCTTCCCAGGCACAGAGAAGGTGCTAGCAGGGAATTCTCTGCCTGCCTTTCCCCAGTGCTCTGCAAGCTCTCCAGGACAACATAAAATCTGGGGCTCTGTGCTTTCTTTCCTTCTGAGCAAGTGTTAGTGTTTTCTGCACAAAAGCGATTCTTGCGAAGCAATGTGAACACTTCTGCTTCCCAGGCACAGAGAAGGTGCTAGCAGGGAATTCTCTGCCTGCCTTTCCCCAGTGCTCTGCAAGCTCTCCAGGACAACATAGAATCTGGGGCTCTGTGCTTTCTTTCGTTCTGAACAAGTGTTACTGTTTTCTGCACAAAAGCGATTCTGCGAAGCAATGTGAACAGGCACAGAGAAGGTGCTATCAGGGAATTCTCTGCCTGCCTTTCCCCAGTGCTCTGCAAGCTCTCCAGGACAACATAAAATCTGGGGCTCTGTGCTTTCTTTCCTTCTGAACAAGTGTTACTGTTTTCTGCACAAAAGCGATTCTTGCGAAGCAATGTGAACACTTCTGCTTCCCAGGCACAGAGAAGGTGCTAGCAAGGAATTCTCTGCCTGCCTTTCCCCAGTGCTCTGCAAGCTCTCCAGGACAACATAAAATCTGGGGCTCTGTGCTTTCTTTCCTTCTGAACAAGTGTTACTGTTTTCTGCACAAAAGCGATTTTGCGAAGCAATGTGAACACTTCTGCTTCCCAGGCACAGAGAAGGTGCTAGCAAGGAATTCTCTGCCTGCCTTTCCCCAGTGCTCTAAAAGCTCTCCAGGACAACATAAAATCTGGGGCTCTGTGCTTTCTTTCCTTCTGAACAAGTGTTACTGTTTTCTGCACAAAAGCGATTCTGCGAAGCAATGTGAACAGGCACAGAGAAGGTGCTAGCAGGGAATTCTCTGCCTGCCTTTCCCCAGTGCTCTGCAAGCTCTCCAGGACAACATAAAATCTGGGGCTCTGTGCTTTCTTTCGTTCTGAACAAGTGTTACTGTTTTCTGCACAAAAGCGATTCTTGAGAAGCAATGTGAACACTTCTGCTTCCCAGGCACAGAGAAGGTGCTAGCAGGGAATTCTCTGCCTGCCTTTCCCCAGTGCTCTGCAAGCTCTCCAGGACAACATAGAATCTGGGGCTCTGTGCTTTCTTTCCTTCTGAACAAGTGGTACTGTTTTCTGCACAAAAGCGATTCTGCGAAGCAATGTGAACACTTCTGCTTCCCAGGCACAGAGAAGGTGCTAGAAAGGAATTCTCTGCCTGCCTTTCCACAGTGCTCTGCAAGCTCTCCAGGACAACATAGAATCTGGGGCTCTGTGCTTTCTTTCGTTCTGAACAAGTGTTACTGTTTTCTGCACAAAAGCGATTCTGCGAAGCAATGTGAACACTTCTGCTTCCCAGGCACAGAGAAGGTGCTAGCAGGGAATTCTCTGCCTGCCTTTCCCCAGTGCTCTGCAAGCTCTCCAGGACAACATAGAATCTGGGGCTCTGTGCTTTCTTTCCTTCTGAACAAGTGTTAGTGTTTTCTGCACAAAAGCGATTCTGCGAAGCAATGTGAACAGGCACAGAGAAGGTGCTAGCAGGGAATTCTCTGCCTGCCTTTCCCCAGTGCTCTGCAAGCTCTCCAGGACAACATAAAATCTGGGGCTCTGTGCTTTCTTTCCTTCTGAACAAGTGTTACTGTTTTCTGCACAAAAGCGATTCTGCGAAGCAATGTGAACACTTCTGCTTCCCAGGCACAGAGAAGGTGCTAGCAAGGAATTCTCTGCCTGCCTTTCCACAGTGCTCTGCAAGCTCTCCAGGACAACATAGAATCTGGGGCTCTGTGCTTTCTTTCGTTCTGAACAAGTGTTACTGTTTTCTGCACAAAAGCGATTCTGCGAAGCAATGTGAACACTTCTGCTTCCCAGGCACAGAGAAGGTGCTAGCAGGGAATTCTCTGCCTGCCTTTCCCCAGTGCTCTGCAAGCTCTCCAGGACAACATAGAATCTGGGGCTCTGTGCTTTCTTTCGTTCTGAACAAGTGTTACTGTTTTCTGCACAAAAGCGATTCTGCGAAGCAATGTGAACACTTCTGCTTCCCAGGCACAGAGAAGGTGCTAGCAGGGAATTCTCTGCCTGCCTTTCCCCAGTGCTCTGCAAGCTCTCCAGGACAACATAGAATCTGGGGCTCTGTGCTTTCTTTCCTTCTGAACAAGTGTTAGTGTTTTCTGCACAAAAGCGATTCTTGCGAAGCGATGTGAACACTTCTGCTTCCCAGGCACAGAGAAGGTGCTAGCAAGGAATTCTCTGCCTGCCTTTCCCCAGTGCTCTGCAAGCTCTCCAGGACAACATAGAATCTGGGGCTCTGTGCTTTCTTTCGTTCTGAACAAGTGTTACTGTTTTCTGCAAAAAAGCGATTCTGCGAAGCAATGTGAACAGGCACAGAGAAGGTGCTATCAGGGAATTCTCTGCCTGCCTTTCCCCAGTGCTCTGCAAGCTCTCCAGGACAACATAAAATCTGGGGCTCTGTGCTTTCTTTCCTTCTGAACAAGTGTTACTGTTTTCTGCACAAAAGCGATTCTTGCGAAGCAATGTGAACACTTCTGCTTCCCAGGCACAGAGAAGGTGCTAGCAAGGAATTCTCTGCCTGCCTTTCCCCAGTGCTCTGCAAGCTCTCCAGGACAACATAAAATCTGGGGCTCTGTGCTTTCTTTCCTTCTGAACAAGTGTTACTGTTTTCTGCACAAAAGCGATTTTGCGAAGCAATGTGAACACTTCTGCTTCCCAGGCACAGAGAAGGTGCTAGCAAGGAATTCTCTGCCTGCCTTTCCCCAGTGCTCTAAAAGCTCTCCAGGACAACATAGAATCTGGGGCTCTGTGCTTTCTTTCCTTCTGAACAAGTGTTACTGTTTTCTGCACAAAAGCGATTCTTGTGAAGCAATGTGAACACTTCTGCTTCCCAGGCACAGAGAAGGTGCTAGCAAGGAATTCTCTGCCTGCCTTTCCCCAGTGCTCTGCAAGCTCTCCAAGACAACATAGAATCTGGGGCTCTGTGCTTTCTTTCCTTCTGAACAAGTGTTACTCTTTTCTGCACAAAAGCGATTCTGCGAAGCAATGTGAACAGGCACAGAGAAGGTGCTATCAGGGAATTCTCTGCCTGCCTTTCCCCAGTGCTCTGCAAGCTCTCCAGGACAACATAAAATCTGGGGCTCTGTGCTTTCTTTCCTTCTGAACAAGTGTTACTGTTTTCTGCACAAAAGCGATTCTGCAAAGCAATGTGAACAGGCACAGAGAAGGTGCTATCAGGGAATTCTCTGCCTGCCTTTCCCCAGTGCTCTGCAAGCTCTCCAGGACAACATAGAATCTGGGGCTCTGTGCTTTCTTTCCTTCTGAACAAGTGTTAGTGTTTTCTGCACAAAAGCGATTCTTGCGAAGCGATGTGAACACTTCTGCTTCCCAGGCACAGAGAAGGTGCTAGCAAGGAATTCTCTGCCTGCCTTTCCCCAGTGCTCTGCAAGCTCTCCAGGACAACATAGAATCTGGGGCTCTGTGCTTTCTTTCGTTCTGAACAAGTGTTACTGTTTTCTGCACAAAAGCGATTCTGCGAAGCAATGTGAACACTTCTGCTTCCCAGGCACAGAGAAGGTGCTAGCAGGGAATTCTCTGCCTGCCTTTCCCCAGTGCTCTGCAAGCTCTCCAGGACAACATAAAATCTGGGGCTCTGTGCTTTCTTTCCTTCTGAGCAAGTGTTAGTGTTTTCTGCACAAAAGCGATTCTTGCGAAGCAATGTGAACACTTCTGCTTCCCAGGCACAGAGAAGGTGCTAGCAGGGAATTCTCTGCCTGCCTTTCCCCAGTGCTCTGCAAGCTCTCCAGGACAACATAGAATCTGGGGCTCTGTGCTTTCTTTCGTTCTGAACAAGTGTTACTGTTTTCTGCACAAAAGCGATTCTGCGAAGCAATGTGAACAGGCACAGAGAAGGTGCTATCAGGGAATTCTCTGCCTGCCTTTCCCCAGTGCTCTGCAAGCTCTCCAGGACAACATAAAATCTGGGGCTCTGTGCTTTCTTTCCTTCTGAACAAGTGTTACTGTTTTCTGCACAAAAGCGATTCTTGCGAAGCAATGTGAACACTTCTGCTTCCCAGGCACAGAGAAGGTGCTAGCAAGGAATTCTCTGCCTGCCTTTCCCCAGTGCTCTGCAAGCTCTCCAGGACAACATAAAATCTGGGGCTCTGTGCTTTCTTTCCTTCTGAACAAGTGTTACTGTTTTCTGCACAAAAGCGATTTTGCGAAGCAATGTGAACACTTCTGCTTCCCAGGCACAGAGAAGGTGCTAGCAAGGAATTCTCTGCCTGCCTTTCCCCAGTGCTCTAAAAGCTCTCCAGGACAACATAAAATCTGGGGCTCTGTGCTTTCTTTCCTTCTGAACAAGTGTTACTGTTTTCTGCACAAAAGCGATTCTGCGAAGCAATGTGAACAGGCACAGAGAAGGTGCTAGCAGGGAATTCTCTGCCTGCCTTTCCCCAGTGCTCTGCAAGCTCTCCAGGACAACATAAAATCTGGGGCTCTGTGCTTTCTTTCGTTCTGAACAAGTGTTACTGTTTTCTGCACAAAAGCGATTCTTGAGAAGCAATGTGAACACTTCTGCTTCCCAGGCACAGAGAAGGTGCTATCAGGGAATTCTCTGCCTGCCTTTCCCCAGTGCTCTGCAAGCTCTCCAGGACAACATAGAATCTGGGGCTCTGTGCTTTCTTTCCTTCTGAACAAGTGTTACTGTTTTCTGCACAAAAGCGATTCTTGTGAAGCAATGTGAACACTTCTGCTTCCCAGGCACAGAGAAGGTGCTAGCAAGGAATTCTCTGCCTGCCTTTCCCCAGTGCTCTGCAAGCTCTCCAAGACAACATAGAATCTGGGGCTCTGTGCTTTCTTTCCTTCTGAACAAGTGTTACTCTTTTCTGCACAAAAGCGATTCTGCGAAGCAATGTGAACAGGCACAGAGAAGGTGCTATCAGGGAATTCTCTGCCTGCCTTTCCCCAGTGCTCTGCAAGCTCTCCAGGACAACATAAAATCTGGGGCTCTGTGCTTTCTTTCCTTCTGAACAAGTGTTACTGTTTTCTGCACAAAAGCGATTCTGCAAAGCAATGTGAACAGGCACAGAGAAGGTGCTATCAGGGAATTCTCTGCCTGCCTTTCCCCAGTGCTCTGCAAGCTCTCCAGGACAACATAGAATCTGGGGCTCTGTGCTTTCTTTCCTTCTGAACAAGTGTTAGTGTTTTCTGCACAAAAGCGATTCTTGCGAAGCGATGTGAACACTTCTGCTTCCCAGGCACAGAGAAGGTGCTAGCAAGGAATTCTCTGCCTGCCTTTCCCCAGTGCTCTGCAAGCTCTCCAGGACAACATAGAATCTGGGGCTCTGTGCTTTCTTTCGTTCTGAACAAGTGTTACTGTTTTCTGCACAAAAGCGATTCTGCGAAGCAATGTGAACACTTCTGCTTCCCAGGCACAGAGAAGGTGCTAGCAGGGAATTCTCTGCCTGCCTTTCCCCAGTGCTCTGCAAGCTCTCCAGGACAACATAAAATCTGGGGCTCTGTGCTTTCTTTCCTTCTGAGCAAGTGTTAGTGTTTTCTGCACAAAAGCGATTCTTGCGAAGCAATGTGAACACTTCTGCTTCCCAGGCACAGAGAAGGTGCTAGCAGGGAATTCTCTGCCTGCCTTTCCCCAGTGCTCTGCAAGCTCTCCAGGACAACATAGAATCTGGGGCTCTGTGCTTTCTTTCGTTCTGAACAAGTGTTACTGTTTTCTGCACAAAAGCGATTCTGCGAAGCAATGTGAACAGGCACAGAGAAGGTGCTATCAGGGAATTCTCTGCCTGCCTTTCCCCAGTGCTCTGCAAGCTCTCCAGGACAACATAAAATCTGGGGCTCTGTGCTTTCTTTCCTTCTGAACAAGTGTTACTGTTTTCTGCACAAAAGCGATTCTTGCGAAGCAATGTGAACACTTCTGCTTCCCAGGCACAGAGAAGGTGCTAGCAAGGAATTCTCTGCCTGCCTTTCCCCAGTGCTCTGCAAGCTCTCCAGGACAACATAAAATCTGGGGCTCTGTGCTTTCTTTCCTTCTGAACAAGTGTTACTGTTTTCTGCACAAAAGCGATTTTGCGAAGCAATGTGAACACTTCTGCTTCCCAGGCACAGAGAAGGTGCTAGCAAGGAATTCTCTGCCTGCCTTTCCCCAGTGCTCTAAAAGCTCTCCAGGACAACATAAAATCTGGGGCTCTGTGCTTTCTTTCCTTCTGAACAAGTGTTACTGTTTTCTGCACAAAAGCGATTCTGCGAAGCAATGTGAACAGGCACAGAGAAGGTGCTAGCAGGGAATTCTCTGCCTGCCTTTCCCCAGTGCTCTGCAAGCTCTCCAGGACAACATAAAATCTGGGGCTCTGTGCTTTCTTTCGTTCTGAACAAGTGTTACTGTTTTCTGCACAAAAGCGATTCTTGAGAAGCAATGTGAACACTTCTGCTTCCCAGGCACAGAGAAGGTGCTAGCAGGGAATTCTCTGCCTGCCTTTCCCCAGTGCTCTGCAAGCTCTCCAGGACAACATAGAATCTGGGGCTCTGTGCTTTCTTTCCTTCTGAACAAGTGTTACTGTTTTCTGCACAAAAGCGATTCTGCGAAGCAATGTGAACACTTCTGCTTCCCAGGCACAGAGAAGGTGCTAGAAAGGAATTCTCTGCCTGCCTTTCCACAGTGCTCTGCAAGCTCTCCAGGACAACATAGAATCTGGGGCTCTGTGCTTTCTTTCCTTCTGAACAAGTGTTACTCTTTTCTGCACAAAAGCGATTCTGCGAAGCAATGTGAACACTTCTGCTTCCCAGGCACAGAGAAGGTGCTAGCAGGGAATTCTCTGCCTGCCTTTCCCCAGTGCTCTGCAAGCTCTCCAGGACAACATAGAATCTGGGGCTCTGTGCTTTCTTTCCTTCTGAACAAGTGTTAGTGTTTTCTGCACAAAAGCGATTCTGCGAAGCAATGTGAACAGGCACAGAGAAGGTGCTAGCAGGGAATTCTCTGCCTGCCTTTCCCCAGTGCTCTGCAAGCTCTCCAGGACAACATAAAATCTGGGGCTCTGTGCTTTCTTTCGTTCTGAACAAGTGTTACTGTTTTCTGCACAAAAGCGATTCTGCGAAGCAATGTGAACACTTCTGCTTCCCAGGCACAGAGAAGGTGCTAGCAAGGAATTCTCTGCCTGCCTTTCCACAGTGCTCTGCAAGCTCTCCAGGACAACATAGAATCTGGGGCTCTGTGCTTTCTTTCGTTCTGAACAAGTGTTACTGTTTTCTGCACAAAAGCGATTCTGCGAAGCAATGTGAACACTTCTGCTTCCCAGGCACAGAGAAGGTGCTAGCAGGGAATTCTCTGCCTGCCTTTCCCCAGTGCTCTGCAAGCTCTCCAGGACAACATAGAATCTGGGGCTCTGTGCTTTCTTTCCTTCTGAACAAGTGTTAGTGTTTTCTGCACAAAAGCGATTCTTGCGAAGCGATGTGAACACTTCTGCTTCCCAGGCACAGAGAAGGTGCTAGCAAGGAATTCTCTGCCTGCCTTTCCCCAGTGCTCTGCAAGCTCTCCAGGACAACATAGAATCTGGGGCTCTGTGCTTTCTTTCGTTCTGAACAAGTGTTACTGTTTTCTGCACAAAAGCGATTCTGCGAAGCAATGTGAACACTTCTGCTTCCCAGGCACAGAGAAGGTGCTAGCAGGGAATTCTCTGCCTGCCTTTCCCCAGTGCTCTGCAAGCTCTCCAGGACAACATAAAATCTGGGGCTCTGTGCTTTCTTTCCTTCTGAGCAAGTGTTAGTGTTTTCTGCACAAAAGCGATTCTTGCGAAGCAATGTGAACACTTCTGCTTCCCAGGCACAGAGAAGGTGCTAGCAGGGAATTCTCTGCCTGCCTTTCCCCAGTGCTCTGCAAGCTCTCCAGGACAACATAGAATCTGGGGCTCTGTGCTTTCTTTCGTTCTGAACAAGTGTTACTGTTTTCTGCACAAAAGCGATTCTGCGAAGCAATGTGAACACTTCTGCTTCCCAGGCACAGAGAAGGTGCTAGCAAGGAATTCTCTGCCTGCCTTTCCCCAGTGCTCTGCAAGCTCTCCAGGACAACATAAAATCTGGGGCTCTGTGCTTTCTTTCCTTCTGAACAAGTGTTACTGTTTTCTGCACAAAAGCGATTTTGCGAAGCAATGTGAACACTTCTGCTTCCCAGGCACAGAGAAGGTGCTAGCAAGGAATTCTCTGCCTGCCTTTCCCCAGTGCTCTAAAAGCTCTCCAGGACAACATAAAATCTGGGGCTCTGTGCTTTCTTTCCTTCTGAACAAGTGTTACTGTTTTCTGCACAAAAGCGATTCTGCGAAGCAATGTGAACAGGCACAGAGAAGGTGCTAGCAGGGAATTCTCTGCCTGCCTTTCCCCAGTGCTCTGCAAGCTCTCCAGAACAACAGCAAATCTGGGGCTCTGTGCTTTCTTTCGTTCTGAACAAGTGTTACTGTTTTCTGCACAAAAGCGATTCTTGAGAAGCAATGTGAACACTTCTGCTTCCCAGGCACAGAGAAGGTGCTAGCAGGGAATTCTCTGCCTGCCTTTCCCCAGTGCTCTGCAAGCTCTCCAGGACAACATAGAATCTGGGGCTCTGTGCTTTCTTTCCTTCTGAACAAGTGTTACTGTTTTCTGCACAAAAGCGATTCTGCGAAGCAATGTGAACACTTCTGCTTCCCAGGCACAGAGAAGGTGCTAGAAAGGAATTCTCTGCCTGCCTTTCCACAGTGCTCTGCAAGCTCTCCAGGACAACATAGAATCTGGGGCTCTGTGCTTTCTTTCCTTCTGAACAAGTGTTACTGTTTTCTGCACAAAGGCGATTCTGCGAAGCAATGTGAACACTTCTGCTTCCCAGGCACAGAGAAGGTGCTAGCAGGGAATTCTCTGCCTGCCTTTCCCCAGTGCTCTGCAAGCTCTCCAGGACAACATAGAATCTGGGGCTCTGTGCTTTCTTTCCTTCTGAACAAGTGTTAGTGTTTTCTGCACAAAAGCGATTCTGCGAAGCAATGTGAACAGGCACAGAGAAGGTGCTATCAGGGAATTCTCTGCCTGCCTTTCCCCAGTGCTCTGCAAGCTCTCCAGGACAACATAAAATCTGGGGCTCTGTGCTTTCTTTCGTTCTGAACAAGTGTTACTGTTTTCTGCACAAAAGCGATTCTGCGAAGCAATGTGAACACTTCTGCTTCCCAGGCACACAAAAGGTGCTAGCAAGGAATTCTCTGCCTGCCTTTCCACAGTGCTCTGCAAGCTCTCCAGGACAACATAGAATCTGGGGCTCTGTGCTTTCTTTCGTTCTGAACAAGTGTTACTGTTTTCTGCACAAAAGCGATTCTGCGAAGCAATGTGAACACTTCTGCTTCCCAGGCACAGAGAAGGTGCTAGCAGGGAATTCTCTGCCTGCCTTTCCCCAGTGCTCTGCAAGCTCTCCAGGACAACATAGAATCTGGGGCTCTGTGCTTTCTTTCCTTCTGAACAAGTGTTACTGTTTTCTGCACAAAAGCGATTCTGCGAAGCAATGTGAACACTTCTGCTTCCCAGGCACAGAGAAGGTGCTAGAAAGGAATTCTCTGCCTGCCTTTCCCCAGTGCTCTGCAAGCTCTCCAGGACAACATAGAATCTGGGGCTCTGTGCTTTCTTTCGTTCTGAACAAGTGTTACTGTTTTCTGCACAAAAGCGATTCTGCGAAGCAATGTGAACACTTCTGCTTCCCAGGCACAGAGAAGGTGCTAGCAGGGAATTCTCTGCCTGCCTTTCCCCAGTGCTCTGCAAGCTCTCCAGGACAACATAAAATCTGGGGCTCTGTGCTTTCTTTCCTTCTGAACAAGTGTTAGTGTTTTCTGCACAAAAGCGATTCTTGCGAAGCAATGTGAACACTTCTGCTTCCCAGGCACAGAGAAGGTGCTAGCAGGGAATTCTCTGCCTGCCTTTCCCCAGTGCTCTGCAAGCTCTCCAGGACAACATAGAATCTGGGGCTCTGTGCTTTCTTTCGTTCTGAACAAGTGTTACTGTTTTCTGCACAAAAGCGATTCTGCGAAGCAATGTGAACAGGCACAGAGAAGGTGCTAGCAGGGAATTCTCTGCCTGCCTTTCCCCAGTGCTCTGCAAGCTCTCCAGGACAACATAAAATCTGGGGCTCTGTGCTTTCTTTCGTTCTGAACAAGTGTTACTGTTTTCTGCACAAAAGCGATTCTGCGAAGCAATGTGAACAGGCACAGAGAAGGTGCTAGCAGGGAATTCTCTGCCTGCCTTTCCCCAGTGCTCTGCAAGCTCTCCAGGACAACATAAAATCTGGGGCTCTGTGCTTTCTTTCCTTCTGAACAAGTGTTACTGTTTTCTGCACAAAAGCGATTCTTGCGAAGCAATGTGAACACTTCTGCTTCCCAGGCACAGAGAAGGTGCTAGCAGGGAATTCTCTGCCTGCCTTTCCCCAGTGCTCTGCAAGCTCTCCAGGACAACATAGAATCTGGGGCTCTGTGCTTTCTTTCGTTCTGAACAAGTGTTACTGTTTTCTGCACAAAAGCGATTCTGCGAAGCAATGTGAACAGGCACAGAGAAGGTGCTAGCAGGGAATTCTCTGCCTGCCTTTCCCCAGTGCTCTGCAAGCTCTCCAGGACAACATAAAATCTGGGGCTCTGTGCTTTCTTTCGTTCTGAACAAGTGTTACTGTTTTCTGCACAAAAGCGATTCTGCGAAGCAATGTGAACAGGCACAGAGAAGGTGCTATCAGGGAATTCTCTGCCTGCCTTTCCCCAGTGCTCTGCAAGCTCTCCAGGACAACATAAAATCTGGGGCTCTGTGCTTTCTTTCCTTCTGAACAAGTGTTACTGTTTTCTGCACAAAAGCGATTCTTGCGAAGCAATGTGAACACTTCTGCTTCCCAGGCACAGAGAAGGTGCTAGCAGGGAATTCTCTGCCTGCCTTTCCCCAGTGCTCTGCAAGCTCTCCAGGACAACATAGAATCTGGGGCTCTGTGCTTTCTTTCGTTCTGAACAAGTGTTACTGTTTTCTGCACAAAAGCGATTCTGCGAAGCAATGTGAACAGGCACAGAGAAGGTGCTATCAGGGAATTCTCTGCCTGCCTTTCCCCAGTGCTCTGCAAGCTCTCCAGGACAACATAAAATCTGGGGCTCTGTGCTTTCTTTCCTTCTGAACAAGTGTTACTGTTTTCTGCACAAAAGCGATTCTTGCGAAGCAATGTGAACACTTCTGCTTCCCAGGCACAGAGAAGGTGCTAGCAAGGAATTCTCTGCCTGCCTTTCCCCAGTGCTCTGCAAGCTCTCCAGGACAACATAAAATCTGGGGCTCTGTGCTTTCTTTCCTTCTGAACAAGTGTTACTGTTTTCTGCACAAAAGCGATTTTGCGAAGCAATGTGAACACTTCTGCTTCCCAGGCACAGAGAAGGTGCTAGCAAGGAATTCTCTGCCTGCCTTTCCCCAGTGCTCTAAAAGCTCTCCAGGACAACATAGAATCTGGGGCTCTGTGCTTTCTTTCCTTCTGAACAAGTGTTACTGTTTTCTGCACAAAAGCGATTCTGCGAAGCAATGTGAACACTTCTGCTTCCCAGGCACAGAGAAGGTGCTAGAAAGGAATTCTCTGCCTGCCTTTCCACAGTGCTCTGCAAGCTCTCCAGGACAACATAGAATCTGGGGCTCTGTGCTTTCTTTCGTTCTGAACAAGTGTTACTGTTTTCTGCACAAAAGCGATTCTGCGAAGCAATGTGAACACTTCTGCTTCCCAGGCACAGAGAAGGTGCTAGCAGGGAATTCTCTGCCTGCCTTTCCCCAGTGCTCTGCAAGCTCTCCAGGACAACATAAAATCTGGGGCTCTGTGCTTTCTTTCCTTCTGAACAAGTGTTAGTGTTTTCTGCACAAAAGCGATTCTTGCGAAGCAATGTGAACACTTCTGCTTCCCAGGCACAGAGAAGGTGCTAGCAGGGAATTCTCTGCCTGCCTTTCCCCAGTGCTCTGCAAGCTCTCCAGGACAACATAGAATCTGGGGCTCTGTGCTTTCTTTCGTTCTGAACAAGTGTTACTGTTTTCTGCACAAAAGCGATTCTGCGAAGCAATGTGAACAGGCACAGAGAAGGTGCTAGCAGGGAATTCTCTGCCTGCCTTTCCCCAGTGCTCTGCAAGCTCTCCAGGACAACATAAAATCTGGGGCTCTGTGCTTTCTTTCGTTCTGAACAAGTGTTACTGTTTTCTGCACAAAAGCGATTCTGCGAAGCAATGTGAACAGGCACAGAGAAGGTGCTAGCAGGGAATTCTCTGCCTGCCTTTCCCCAGTGCTCTGCAAGCTCTCCAGGACAACATAAAATCTGGGGCTCTGTGCTTTCTTTCCTTCTGAACAAGTGTTACTGTTTTCTGCACAAAAGCGATTCTTGCGAAGCAATGTGAACACTTCTGCTTCCCAGGCACAGAGAAGGTGCTAGCAGGGAATTCTCTGCCTGCCTTTCCCCAGTGCTCTGCAAGCTCTCCAGGACAACATAAAATCTGGGGCTCTGTGCTTTCTTTCCTTCTGAACAAGTGTTACTGTTTTCTGCACAAAAGCGATTCTGCGAAGCAATGTGAACAGGCACAGAGAATGTGCTATCAGGGAATTCTCTGCCTGCCTTTCCCCAGTGCTCTGCAAGCTCTCCAGGACAACATAAAATCTGGGGCTCTGTGCTTTCTTTCCTTCTGAACAAGTGTTACTGTTTTCTGCACAAAAGCGATTCTTGCGAAGCAATGTGAACACTTCTGCTTCCCAGGCACAGAGAAGGTGCTAGCAAGGAATTCTCTGCCTGCCTTTCCCCAGTGCTCTGCAAGCTCTCCAGGACAACATAAAATCTGGGGCTCTGTGCTTTCTTTCCTTCTGAACAACTGTTACTGTTTTCTGCACAAAAGCGATTCTGCGAAGCAATGTGAACACTTCTGCTTCCCAGGCACAGAGAAGGTGCTAGCAAGGAATTCTCTGCCTGCCTTTCCCCAGTGCTCTGCAAGCTCTGCAGGACAACATAAAATCTGGGGCTCTGTGCTTTCTTTCCTTCTGAACAAGTGTTAGTGTTTTCTGCACAAAAGCGATTCTGCGAAGCAATGTGAACAGGCACAGAGAAGGTGCTATCAGGGAATTCTCTGCCTGCCTTTCCCCAGTGCTCTGCAAGCTCTCCAGGACAACATAAAATCTGGGGCTCTGTGCTTTCTTTCCTTCTGAACAAGTGTTACTGTTTTCTGCACAAAAGCTATTCTTGTGAAGCAATGTGAACACTTCTGCTTCCCAGGCACAGAGAAGGTGCTAGCAAGGAATTCTCTGCCTGCCTTTCCCCAGTGCTCTGCAAGCTCTCCAAGACAACATAGAATCTGGGGCTCTGTGCTTTCTTTCCTTCTGAACAACTGTTACTGTTTTCTGCACAAAAGCGATTCTGCGAAGCAATGTGAACACTTCTGCTTCCCAGGCACAGAGAAGGTGCTAGCAAGGAATTCTCTGCCTGCCTTTCCCCAGTGCTCTGCAAGCTCTGCAGGACAACATAAAATCTGGGGCTCTGTGCTTTCTTTCCTTCTGAACAAGTGTTACTGTTTTCTGCACAAAAGCGATTCTTGCGAACCAATGTGAACAGGCACAGAGAAGGTGCTATCAGGGAATTCTCTGCCTGCCTTTCCCCAGTGCTCTGCAAGCTCTCCAGGACAACATAAAATCTGGGGCTCTGTGCTTTCTTTCCTTCTGAACAAGTGTTAGTGTTTTCTGCACAAAAGCGATTCTGCGAAGCAATGTGAACAGGCACAGAGAAGGTGCTATCAGGGAATTCTCTGCCTGCCTTTCCCCAGTGCTCTGCAAGCTCTCCAGGACAACATAAAATCTGGGGCTCTGTGCTTTCTTTCGTTCTGAACAAGTGTTACTGTTTTCTGCACAAAAGCGATTCTGCGAAGCAATGTGAACACTTCTGCTTCCCAGGCACAGAGAAGGTGCTAGCAAGGAATTCTCTGCCTGCCTTTCCACAGTGCTCTGCACGCTCTCCAGGACAACATAGAATCTGGGGCTCTGTGCTTTCTTTCGTTCTGAACAAGTGTTACTGTTTTCTGCACAAAAGCGATTCTGCGAAGCAATGTGAACACTTCTGCTTCCCAGGCACAGAGAAGGTGCTAGCAGGGAATTCTCTGCCTGCCTTTCCCCAGTGCTCTGCAAGCTCTCCAGGACAACATAAAATCTGGGGCTCTGTGCTTTCTTTCGTTCTGAACAAGTGTTACTGTTTTCTGCACAAAAGCGATTCTGCGAAGCAATGTGAACAGGCACAGAGAAGGTGCTATCAGGGAATTCTCTGCCTGCCTTTCCCCAGTGCTCTGCAAGCTCTCCAGGACAACATAAAATCTGGGGCTCTGTGCTTTCTTTCCTTCTGAACAAGTGTTACTGTTTTCTGCACAAAAGCGATTCTGCGAAGCAATGTGAACAGGCACAGAGAAGGTGCTATCAGGGAATTCTCTGCCTGCCTTTCCCCAGTGCTCTGCAAGCTCTCCAGGACAACATAAAATCTGGGGCTCTGTGCTTTCTTTCCTTCTGAACAAGTGTTACTGCTTTCTGCACAAAAGCGATTCTGCGAAGCAATGTGAACACTTCTGCTTCCCAGGCACAGAGAAGGTGCTAGCAAGGAATTCTCTGCCTGCCTTTCCCCAGTGCTCTGCAAGCTCTCCAGGACAACATAAAATCTGGGGCTCTGTGCTTTCTTTCCTTCTGAACAAGTGTTAGTGTTTTCTGCACAAAAGCGATTCTGCGAAGCAATGTGAACAGGCACAGAGAAGGTGCTATCAGGGAATTCTCTGCCTGCCTTTCCCCAGTGCTCTGCAAGCTCTCCAGGACAACATAAAATCTGGGGCTCTGTGCTTTCTTTCCTTCTGAACAAGTGTTAGTGTTTTCTGCACAAAAGCGATTCTACGAAGCAATGTGAACAGGCACAGAGAAGGTGCTATCAGGGAATTCTCTGCCTGCCTTTCCCCAGTGCTCTGCAAGCTCTCCAGGACAACATAAAATCTGGGGCTCTGTGCTTTCTTTCGTTCTGAACAAGTGTTACTGTTTTCTGCACAAAAGCGATTCTGCGAAGCAATGTGAACACTTCTGCTTCCCAGGCACAGAGAAGGTGCTAGCAAGGAATTCTCTGCCTGCCTTTCCACAGTGCTCTGCAAGCTCTCCAGGACAATATAGAATCTGGGGCTCTGTGCTTTCTTTCGTTCTGAACAAGTGTTACTGTTTTCTGCACAAAAGCGATTCTGCGAAGCAATGTGAACACTTCTGCTTCCCAGGCACAGAGAAGGTGCTAGCAGGGACTTCTCTGCCTGCCTTTCCCCAGTGCTCTGCAAGCTCTCCAGGACAACATAGAATCTGGGGCTCTGTGCTTTCTTTCGTTCTGAACAAGTGCTACTGTTTTCTGCACAAAAGCGATTCTGCGAAGCAATGTGAACAGGCACAGAGAAGGTGCTATCAGGGAATTCTCTGCCTGCCTTTCCCCAGTGCTCTGCAAGCTCTCCAGGACAACATAAAATCTGGGGCTCTGTGCTTTCTTTCCTTCTGAACAAGTGTTACTGTTTTCTGCACAAAAGCTATTCTTGTGAAGCAATGTGAACACTTCTGCTTCCCAGGCACAGAGAAGGTGCTAGCAAGGAATTCTCTGCCTGCCTTTCCCCAGTGCTCTGCAAGCTCTCCAAGACAACATAGAATCTGGGGCTCTGTGCTTTCTTTCCTTCTGAACAACTGTTACTGTTTTCTGCACAAAAGCGATTCTGCGAAGCAATGTGAACACTTCTGCTTCCCAGGCACAGAGAAGGTGCTAGCAAGGAATTCTCTGCCTGCCTTTCCCCAGTGCTCTGCAAGCTCTGCAGGACAACATAAAATCTGGGGCTCTGTGCTTTCTTTCCTTCTGAACAAGTGTTACTGTTTTCTGCACAAAAGCGATTCTTGCGAACCAATGTGAACAGGCACAGAGAAGGTGCTATCAGGGAATTCTCTGCCTGCCTTTCCCCAGTGCTCTGCAAGCTCTCCAGGACAACATAAAATCTGGGGCTCTGTGCTTTCTTTCCTTCTGAACAAGTGTTAGTGTTTTCTGCACAAAAGCGATTCTGCGAAGCAATGTGAACAGGCACAGAGAAGGTGCTATCAGGGAATTCTCTGCCTGCCTTTCCCCAGTGCTCTGCAAGCTCTCCAGGACAACATAAAATCTGGGGCTCTGTGCTTTCTTTCGTTCTGAACAAGTGTTACTGTTTTCTGCACAAAAGCGATTCTGCGAAGCAATGTGAACACTTCTGCTTCCCAGGCACAGAGAAGGTGCTAGCAAGGAATTCTCTGCCTGCCTTTCCACAGTGCTCTGCACGCTCTCCAGGACAACATAGAATCTGGGGCTCTGTGCTTTCTTTCGTTCTGAACAAGTGTTACTGTTTTCTGCACAAAAGCGATTCTGCGAAGCAATGTGAACACTTCTGCTTCCCAGGCACAGAGAAGGTGCTAGCAGGGAATTCTCTGCCTGCCTTTCCCCAGTGCTCTGCAAGCTCTCCAGGACAACATAAAATCTGGGGCTCTGTGCTTTCTTTCGTTCTGAACAAGTGTTACTGTTTTCTGCACAAAAGCGATTCTGCGAAGCAATGTGAACAGGCACAGAGAAGGTGCTATCAGGGAATTCTCTGCCTGCCTTTCCCCAGTGCTCTGCAAGCTCTCCAGGACAACATAAAATCTGGGGCTCTGTGCTTTCTTTCCTTCTGAACAAGTGTTACTGTTTTCTGCACAAAAGCGATTCTGCGAAGCAATGTGAACAGGCACAGAGAAGGTGCTATCAGGGAATTCTCTGCCTGCCTTTCCCCAGTGCTCTGCAAGCTCTCCAGGACAACATAAAATCTGGGGCTCTGTGCTTTCTTTCCTTCTGAACAAGTGTTACTGCTTTCTGCACAAAAGCGATTCTGCGAAGCAATGTGAACACTTCTGCTTCCCAGGCACAGAGAAGGTGCTAGCAAGGAATTCTCTGCCTGCCTTTCCCCAGTGCTCTGCAAGCTCTCCAGGACAACATAAAATCTGGGGCTCTGTGCTTTCTTTCCTTCTGAACAAGTGTTAGTGTTTTCTGCACAAAAGCGATTCTGCGAAGCAATGTGAACAGGCACAGAGAAGGTGCTATCAGGGAATTCTCTGCCTGCCTTTCCCCAGTGCTCTGCAAGCTCTCCAGGACAACATAAAATCTGGGGCTCTGTGCTTTCTTTCCTTCTGAACAAGTGTTAGTGTTTTCTGCACAAAAGCGATTCTACGAAGCAATGTGAACAGGCACAGAGAAGGTGCTATCAGGGAATTCTCTGCCTGCCTTTCCCCAGTGCTCTGCAAGCTCTCCAGGACAACATAAAATCTGGGGCTCTGTGCTTTCTTTCGTTCTGAACAAGTGTTACTGTTTTCTGCACAAAAGCGATTCTGCGAAGCAATGTGAACACTTCTGCTTCCCAGGCACAGAGAAGGTGCTAGCAAGGAATTCTCTGCCTGCCTTTCCACAGTGCTCTGCAAGCTCTCCAGGACAATATAGAATCTGGGGCTCTGTGCTTTCTTTCGTTCTGAACAAGTGTTACTGTTTTCTGCACAAAAGCGATTCTGCGAAGCAATGTGAACACTTCTGCTTCCCAGGCACAGAGAAGGTGCTAGCAGGGACTTCTCTGCCTGCCTTTCCCCAGTGCTCTGCAAGCTCTCCAGGACAACATAGAATCTGGGGCTCTGTGCTTTCTTTCGTTCTGAACAAGTGCTACTGTTTTCTGCACAAAAGCGATTCTGCGAAGCAATGTGAACAGGCACAGAGAAGGTGCTATCAGGGAATTCTCTGCCTGCCTTTCCCCAGTGCTCTGCAAGCTCTCCAGGACAACATAAAATCTGGGGCTCTGTGCTTTCTTTCCTTCTGAACAAGTGTTACTGTTTTCTGCACAAAAGCGATTCTGCGAAGCAATGTGAACAGGCACAGAGAAGGTGCTATCAGGGAATTCTCTGCCTGCCTTTCCCCAGTGCTCTGCAAGCTCTCCAGGACAACATAAAATCTGGGGCTCTGTGCTTTCTTTCCTTCTGAACAAGTGTTACTGTTTTCTGCACAAAAGCGATTCTGCGAAGCAATGTGAACACTTCTGCTTCCCAGGCACAGAGAAGGTGCTAGCAAGGAATTCTCTGCCTGCCTTTCCCCAGTGCTCTGCAAGCTCTCCAGGACAACATAAAATCTGGGGCTCTGTGCTTTCTTTCCTTCTGAACAAGTGTTACTGTTTTCTGCACAAAAGCGATTCTTGTGAAGCAATGTGAACACTTCTGCTTCCCAGGCACAGAGAAGGTGCTAGCAAGGAATTCTCTGCCTGCCTTTCCCCAGTGCTCTGCAAGCTCTCCAAGACAACATAGAATCTGGGGCTCTGTGCTTTCTTTCCTTCTGAACAAGTGTTACTCTTTTCTGCACAAAAGCGATTCTGCGAAGCAATGTGAACAGGCACAGAGAAGGTGCTATCAGGGAATTCTCTGCCTGCCTTTCCCCAGTGCTCTGCAAGCTCTCCAGGACAACATAAAATCTGGGGCTCTGTGCTTTCTTTCCTTCTGAACAAGTGTTACTGTTTTCTGCACAAAAGCGATTCTGCAAAGCAATGTGAACACTTCTGCTTCCCAGGCACAGAGAAGGTGCTAGCAAGGAATTCTCTGCCTGCCTTTCCCCAGTGCTATAAAAGCTCTCCAGGACAACATAAAATCTGGGGCTCTGTGCTTCCTTTCGTTCTGAACAAGTGTTACTGTTTTCTGCACAAAAGCGATTCTGCGAAGCAATGTGAACAGGCACAGAGAAGGTGCTATCAGGGAATTCTCTGCCTGCCTTTCCCCAGTGCTCTGCAAGCTCTCCAGGACAACATAGAATCTGGGGCTCTGTGCTTTCTTTCCTTCTGAACAAGTGTTAGTGTTTTCTGCACAAAAGCGATTCTTGCGAAGCGATGTGAACACTTCTGCTTCCCAGGCACAGAGAAGGTGCTATCAGGGAATTCTCTGCCTGCCTTTCCCCAGTGCTCTGCAAGCTCTCCAGGACAACATAGAATCAGGGGCTCTGTGCTTTCTTTCCTTCTGAACAAGTGTTACTGTTTTCTGCACAAAAGCGATTCTGCGAAGCAATGTGAACACTTCTGCTTCCCAGGCACAGAGAAGGTGCTAGCAAGGAATTCTCTGCCTGCCTTTCCCCAGTGCTCTGCAAGCTCTCCAGGACAACATAAAATCTGGGGCTCTGTGCTTTCTTTCCTTCTGAACAAGTGTTACTGTTTTCTGCACAAAAGCGATTCTTGCGAAGCAATGTGAACACTTCTGCTTCCCAGGCACAGAGAAGGTGCTAGCAAGGAATTCTCTGCCTGCCTTTCCCCAGTGCTCTGCAAGCTCTCCAAGACAACATAGAATCTGGGGCTCTGTGCTTTCTTTCCTTCTGAACAAGTGTTACTGTTTTCTGCACAAAAGCGATTCTGCGAAGCAATGTGAACACTTCTGCTTCCCAGGCACAGAGAAGGTGCTAGCAAGGAATTCTCTGCCTGCCTTTCCCCAGTGCTCTGCAAGCTCTCCAGGACAACATAAAATCTGGGGCTCTGTGCTTTCTTTCCTTCTGAACAAGTGTTAGTGTTTTCTGCACAAAAGCGATTCTGCGAAGCAATGTGAACAGGCACAGAGAAGGTGCTATCAGGGAATTCTCTGCCTGCCTTTCCCCAGTGCTCTGCAAGCTCTCCAGGACAACATAAAATCTGGGGCTCTGTGCTTTCTTTCCTTCTGAACAAGTGTTAGTGTTTTCTGCACAAAAGCGATTCTACGAAGCAATGTGAACAGGCACAGAGAAGGTGCTATCAGGGAATTCTCTGCCTGCCTTTCCCCAGTGCTCTGCAAGCTCTCCAGGACAACATAAAATCTGGGGCTCTGTGCTTTCTTTCCTTCTGAACAAGTGTTACTGTTTTCTGCACAAAAGCGATTCTTGTGAAGCAATGTGAACACTTCTGCTTCCTAGGCACAGAGAAGGTGCTAGCAAGGAATTCTCTGCCTGCCTTTCCCCAGTGCTCTGCAAGCTCTCCAAGACAACATAGAATCTGGGGCTCTGTGCTTTCTTTCCTTCTGAACAAGTGTTACTCTTTTCTGCACAAAAGCGATTCTGCGAAGCAATGTGAACAGGCACAGAGAAGGTGCTATCAGGGAATTCTCTGCCTGCCTTTCCCCAGTGCTCTGCAAGCTCTCCAGGACAACATAGAATCTGGGGCTCTGTGCTTTCTTTCCTTCTGAACAAGTGTTAGTGTTTTCTGCACAAAAGCGATTCTTGCGAAGCGATGTGAACACTTCTGCTTCCCAGGCACAGAGAAGGTGCTATCAGGGAATTCTCTGCCTGCCTTTCCCCAGTGCTCTGCAAGCTCTCCAGGACAACATAGAATCAGGGGCTCTGTGCTTTCTTTCCTTCTGAACAAGTGTTACTGTTTTCTGCACAAAAGCGATTCTGCGAAGCAATGTGAACACTTCTGCTTCCCAGGCACAGAGAAGGTGCTAGCAAGGAATTCTCTGCCTGCCTTTCCCCAGTGCTCTGCAAGCTCTCCAGGACAACATAAAATCTGGGGCTCTGTGCTTTCTTTCCTTCTGAACAAGTGTTACTGTTTTCTGCACAAAAGCGATTCTTGCGAAGCAATGTGAACACTTCTGCTTCCCAGGCACAGAGAAGGTGCTAGCAAGGAATTCTCTGCCTGCCTTTCCCCAGTGCTCTGCAAGCTCTCCAAGACAACATAGAATCTGGGGCTCTGTGCTTTCTTTCCTTCTGAACAAGTGTTACTGTTTTCTGCACAAAAGCGATTCTGCGAAGCAATGTGAACACTTCTGCTTCCCAGGCACAGAGAAGGTGCTAGCAAGGAATTCTCTGCCTGCCTTTCCCCAGTGCTCTGCAAGCTCTCCAGGACAACATAAAATCTGGGGCTCTGTGCTTTCTTTCCTTCTGAACAAGTGTTAGTGTTTTCTGCACAAAAGCGATTCTGCGAAGCAATGTGAACAGGCACAGAGAAGGTGCTATCAGGGAATTCTCTGCCTGCCTTTCCCCAGTGCTCTGCAAGCTCTCCAGGACAACATAAAATCTGGGGCTCTGTGCTTTCTTTCCTTCTGAACAAGTGTTACTGTTTTCTGCACAAAAGCGATTCTTGTGAAGCAATGTGAACACTTCTGCTTCCTAGGCACAGAGAAGGTGCTAGCAAGGAATTCTCTGCCTGCCTTTCCCCAGTGCTCTGCAAGCTCTCCAAGACAACATAGAATCTGGGGCTCTGTGCTTTCTTTCCTTCTGAACAAGTGTTACTCTTTTCTGCACAAAAGCGATTCTGCGAAGCAATGTGAACAGGCACAGAGAAGGTGCTATCAGGGAATTCTCTGCCTGCCTTTCCCCAGTGCTCTGCAAGCTCTCCAGGACAACATAAAATCTGGGGCTCTGTGCTTTCTTTCCTTCTGAACAAGTGTTACTGTTTTCTGCACAAAAGCGATTCTGCAAAGCAATGTGAACACTTCTGCTTCCCAGGCACAGAGAAGGTGCTAGCAAGGAATTCTCTGCCTGCCTTTCCCCAGTGCTATAAAAGCTCTCCAGGACAACATAAAATCTGGGGCTCTGTGCTTCCTTTCGTTCTGAACAAGTGTTACTGTTTTCTGCACAAAAGCGATTCTGCGAAGCAATGTGAACAGGCACAGAGAAGGTGCTATCAGGGAATTCTCTGCCTGCCTTTCCCCAGTGCTCTGCAAGCTCTCCAGGACAACATAGAATCTGGGGCTCTGTGCTTTCTTTCCTTCTGAACAAGTGTTAGTGTTTTCTGCACAAAAGCGATTCTTGCGAAGCGATGTGAACACTTCTGCTTCCCAGGCACAGAGAAGGTGCTAGCAGGGAATTCTCTGCCTGCCTTTCCCCAGTGCTCTGCAAGCTCTCCAGGACAACATAGAATCTGGGGCTCTGTGCTTTCTTTCGTTCTGAACAAGTGTTACTGTTTTCTGCACAAAAGCGATTCTGCGAAGCAATGTGAACACTTCTGCTTCCCAGGCACAGAGAAGGTGCTAGCAGGGAATTCTCTGCCTGCCTTTCCCCAGTGCTCTGCAAGCTCTCCAGGACAACATAAAATCTGGGGCTCTGTGCTTTCTTTCCTTCTGAGCAAGTGTTAGTGTTTTCTGCACAAAAGCGATTCTTGCGAAGCAATGTGAACACTTCTGCTTCCCAGGCACAGAGAAGGTGCTAGCAGGGAATTCTCTGCCTGCCTTTCCCCAGTGCTCTGCAAGCTCTCCAGGACAACATAGAATCTGGGGCTCTGTGCTTTCTTTCGTTCTGAATAAGTGTTACTGTTTTCTGCACAAAAGCGATTCTGCGAAGCAATGTGAACAGGCACAGAGAAGGTGCTATCAGGGAATTCTCTGCCTGCCTTTCCCCAGTGCTCTGCAAGCTCTCCAGGACAACATAAAATCTGGGGCTCTGTGCTTTCTTTCCTTCTGAACAAGTGTTACTGTTTTCTGCACAAAAGCGATTCTTGCGAAGCAATGTGAACACTTCTGCTTCCCAGGCACAGAGAAGGTGCTAGCAGGGAATTCTCTGCCTGCCTTTCCCCAGTGCTCTGCAAGCTCTCCAGGACAACATAGAATCTGGGGCTCTGTGCTTTCTTTCCTTCTGAACAACTGTTACTGTTTTCTGCACAAAAGCGATTCTGCGAAGCAATGTGAACACTTCTGCTTCCCAGGCACACAAAAGGTGCTAGCAAGGAATTCTCTGCCTGCCTTTCCACAGTGCTCTGCAAGCTCTCCAGGACAACATAGAATCTGGGGCTCTGTGCTTTCTTTCGTTCTGAACAAGTGTTACTGTTTTCTGCACAAAAGCGATTCTGCGAAGCAATGTGAACACTTCTGCTTCCCAGGCACAGAGAAGGTGCTAGCAGGGAATTCTCTGCCTGCCTTTCCCCAGTGCTCTGCAAGCTCTCCAGGACAACATAAAATCTGGGGCTCTGTGCTTTCTTTCCTTCTGAACAAGTGTTACTGTTTTCTGCACAAAAGCGATTCTTGAGAAGCAATGTGAACACTTCTGCTTCCCAGGCACAGAGAAGGTGCTAGCAGGGAATTCTCTGCCTGCCTTTCCCCAGTGCTCTGCAAGCTCTCCATGACAACATAGAATCTGGGGCTCTGTGCTTTCTTTCCTTCTGAACAACTGTTACTGTTTTCTGCACAAAAGCGATTCTGCGAAGCAATGTGAACACTTCTGCTTCCCAGGCACAGAGAAGGTGCTAGCAAGGAATTCTCTGCCTGCCTTTCCCCAGTGCTCTGCAAGCTCTCCAGGACAACATAAAATCTGGGGCTCTGTGCTTTCTTTCGTTCTGAACAAGTGTTACTGTTTTCTGCACAAAAGCGATTCTGCGAAGCAATGTGAACACTTCTGCTTCCCAGGCACAGAGAAGGTGCTAGCAAGGAATTCTCTGCCTGCCTTTCCCCAGTGCTCTGCAAGCTCTCCAGGACAACATAAAATCTGGGGCTCTGTGCTTTCTTTCCTTCTGAACAAGTGTTACTGTTTTCTGCACAAAAGCGATTCTTGCGAAGCAATGTGAACACTTCTGCTTCCCAGGCACAGAGAAGGTGCTAGCAAGGAATTCTCTGCCTGCCTTTCCCCAGTGCTCTGCAAGCTCTCCAAGACAACATAGAATCTGGGGCTCTGTGCTTTCTTTCGTTCTGAACAAGTGTTACTGTTTTCTGCACAAAAGCGATTCTGCGAACCAATGTGAACAGGCACAGAGAAGGTGCTATCAGGGAATTCTCTGCCTGCCTTTCCCCAGTGCTCTGCAAGCTCTCCAGGACAACATAAAATCTGGGGCTCTGTGCTTTCTTTCCTTCTGAACAAGTGTTACTGTTTTCTGCACAAAAGCGATTCTGCGAAGCAATGTGAACACTTCTGCTTCCCAGGCACAGAGAAGGTGCTAGCAAGGAATTCTCTGCCTGCCTTTCCCCAGTGCTCTGCAAGCTCTCCAGGACAACATAAAATCTGGGGCTCTGTGCTTTCTTTCCTTCTGAACAAGTGTTACTGTTTTCTGCACAAAAGCGATTCTTGCGAAGCAATGTGAACACTTCTGCTTCCCAGGCACAGAGAAGGTGCTAGCAGGGAATTCTCTGCCTGCCTTTCCCCAGTGCTCTGCAAGCTCTCCAGGACAACATAGAATCTGGGGCTCTGTGCTTTCTTTCGTTCTGAACAAGTGTTACTGTTTTCTGCACAAAAGCGATTCTGCGAAGCAATGTGAACACTTCTGCTTCCCAGGCACAGAGAAGGTGCTAGCAGGGAATTCTCTGCCTGCCTTTCCCCAGTGCTCTGCAAGCTCTCCAGGACAACATAGAATCTGGGGCTCTGTGCTTTCTTTCCTTCTGAACAAGTGTTAGTGTTTTCTGCACAAAAGCGATTCTGCAAAGCAATGTGAACAGGCACAGAGAAGGTGCTATCAGGGAATTCTCTGCCTGCCTTTCCCCAGTGCTCTGCAAGCTCTCCAGGACAACATAAAATCTGGGGCTCTGTGCTTTCTTTCCTTCTGAACAAGTGTTAGTGTTTTCTGCACAAAAGCGATTCTGCGAAGCAATGTGAACAGGCACAGAGAAGGTGCTAGCAGGGAATTCTCTGCCTGCCTTTCCCCAGTGCTCTGCAAGCTCTCCAGGACAACATAGAATCTGGGGCTCTGTGCTTTCTTTCCTTCTGAACAAGTGTTAGTGTTTTCTGCACAAAAGCGATTCTGCGAAGCAATGTGAACAGGCACAGAGAAGGTGCTATCAGGGAATTCTCTGCCTGCCTTTCCCCAGTGCTCTGCAAGCTCTCCAGGACAACATAAAATCTGGGGCTCTGTGCTTTCTTTCCTTCTGAACAAGTGTTAGTGTTTTCTGCACAAAAGCGATTCTGCGAAGCAATGTGAACAGGCACAGAGAAGGTGCTAGCAGGGAATTCTCTGCCTGCCTTTCCCCAGTGCTCTGCAAGCTCTCCAGGACAACATAAAATCTGGGGCTCTGTGCTTTCTTTCGTTCTGAACAAGTGTTACTGTTTTCTGCACAAAAGCGATTCTGCGAAGCAATGTGAACACTTCTGCTTCCCAGGCACAGAGAAGGTGCTAGCAAGGAATTCTCTGCCTGCCTTTCCACAGTGCTCTGCAAGCTCTCCAGGACAACATAGAATCTGGGGCTCTGTGCTTTCTTTCGTTCTGAACAAGTGTTACTGTTTTCTGCACAAAAGCGATTCTGCGAAGCAATGTGAACACTTCTGCTTCCCAGGCACAGAGAAGGTGCTAGCAGGGAATTCTCTGCCTGCCTTTCCCCAGTGCTCTGCAAGCTCTCCAGGACAACATAGAATCTGGGGCTCTGTGCTTTCTTTCCTTCTGAACAAGTGTTAGTGTTTTCTGCACAAAAGCGATTCTGCGAAGCAATGTGAACAGGCACAGAGAAGGTGCTAGCAGGGAATTCTCTGCCTGCCTTTCCCCAGTGCTCTGCAAGCTCTCCAGGACAACATAGAATCTGGGGCTCTGTGCTTTCTTTCCTTCTGAACAAGTGTTACTGTTTTCTGCACAAAAGCGATTCTGCGAAGCAATGTGAACAGGCACAGAGAAGGTGCTATCAGGGAATTCTCTGCCTGCCTTTCCCCAGTGCTCTGCAAGCTCTCCAGGACAACATAAAATCTGGGGCTCTGTGCTTTCTTTCCTTCTGAACAAGTGTTAGTGTTTTCTGCACAAAAGCGATTCTGCGAAGCAATGTGAACAGGCACAGAGAAGGTGCTAGCAGGGAATTCTCTGCCTGCCTTTCCCCAGTGCTCTGCAAGCTCTCCAGGACAACATAAAATCTGGGGCTCTGTGCTTTCTTTCGTTCTGAACAAGTGTTACTGTTTTCTGCACAAAAGCGATTCTGCGAAGCAATGTGAACACTTCTGCTTCCCAGGCACAGAGAAGGTGCTAGCAAGGAATTCTCTGCCTGCCTTTCCACAGTGCTCTGCAAGCTCTCCAGGACAACATAGAATCTGGGGCTCTGTGCTTTCTTTCGTTCTGAACAAGTGTTACTGTTTTCTGCACAAAAGCGATTCTGCGAAGCAATGTGAACACTTCTGCTTCCCAGGCACAGAGAAGGTGCTAGCAGGGAATTCTCTGCCTGCCTTTCCCCAGTGCTCTGCAAGCTCTCCAGGACAACATAGAATCTGGGGCTCTGTGCTTTCTTTCCTTCTGAACAAGTGTTAGTGTTTTCTGCACAAAAGCGATTCTGCGAAGCAATGTGAACAGGCACAGAGAAGGTGCTATCAGGGAATTCTCTGCCTGCCTTTCCCCAGTGCTCTGCAAGCTCTCCAGGACAACATAAAATCTGGGGCTCTGTGCTTTCTTTCCTTCTGAACAAGTGTTACTGTTTTCTGCACAAAAGCGATTCTTGTGAAGCAATGTGAACACTTCTGCTTCCCAGGCACAGAGAAGGTGCTAGCAAGGAATTCTCTGCCTGCCTTTCCCCAGTGCTCTGCAAGCTCTCCAAGACAACATAGAATCTGGGGCTCTGTGCTTTCTTTCCTTCTGAACAAGTGTTACTCTTTTCTGCACAAAAGCGATTCTGCAAAGCAATGTGAACAGGCACAGAGAAGTTGCTATCAGGGAATTCTCTGCCTGCCTTTCCCCAGTGCTCTGCAAGCTCTCCAGGACAACATAGAATCTGGGGCTCTGTGCTTTCTTTCGTTCTGAACAAGTGTTAGTGTTTTCTGCACAAAAGCGATTCTTGCGAAGCGATGTGAACACTTCTGCTTCCCAGGCACAGAGAAGGTGCTAGCAAGGAATTCTCTGCCTGCCTTTCCCCAGTGCTCTGCAAGCTCTCCAGGACAACATAGAATCTGGGGCTCTGTGCTTTCTTTCGTTCTGAACAAGTGTTACTGTTTTCTGCACAAAAGCGATTCTGCGAAGCAATGTGAACACTTCTGCTTCCCAGGCACAGAGAAGGTGCTAGCAGGGAATTCTCTGCCTGCCTTTCCCCAGTGCTCTGCAAGCTCTCCAGGACAACATAAAATCTGGGGCTCTGTGCTTTCTTTCCTTCTGAGCAAGTGTTAGTGTTTTCTGCACAAAAGCGATTCTTGCGAAGCAATGTGAACACTTCTGCTTCCCAGGCACAGAGAAGGTGCTAGCAGGGAATTCTCTGCCTGCCTTTCCCCAGTGCTCTGCAAGCTCTCCAGGACAACATAGAATCTGGGGCTCTGTGCTTTCTTTCGTTCTGAACAAGTGTTACTGTTTTCTGCACAAAAGCGATTCTGCGAAGCAATGTGAACAGGCACAGAGAAGGTGCTATCAGGGAATTCTCTGCCTGCCTTTCCCCAGTGCTCTGCAAGCTCTCCAGGACAACATAAAATCTGGGGCTCTGTGCTTTCTTTCCTTCTGAACAAGTGTTACTGTTTTCTGCACAAAAGCGATTCTTGCGAAGCAATGTGAACACTTCTGCTTCCCAGGCACAGAGAAGGTGCTAGCAAGGAATTCTCTGCCTGCCTTTCCCCAGTGCTCTGCAAGCTCTCCAGGACAACATAGAATCTGGGGCTCTGTGCTTTCTTTCCTTCTGAACAAGTGTTACTGTTTTCTGCACAAAAGCGATTTTGCGAAGCAATGTGAACACTTCTGCTTCCCAGGCACAGAGAAGGTGCTAGCAAGGAATTCTCTGCCTGCCTTTCCCCAGTGCTCTGCAAGCTCTCCAGGACAACATAAAATCTGGGGCTCTGTGCTTTCTTTCCTTCTGAACAAGTGTTACTGTTTTCTGCACAAAAGCGATTCTGCGAAGCAATGTGAACAGGCACAGAGAAGGTGCTAGCAGGGAATTCTCTGCCTGCCTTTCCCCAGTGCTCTGCAAGCTCTGCAGGACAACATAAAATCTGGGGCTCTGTGCTTTCTTTCCTTCTGAACAAGTGTTACTGTTTTCTGCACAAAAGCGATTCTTGAGAAGCAATGTGAACACTTCTGCTTCCCAGGCACAGAGAAGGTGCTAGCAGGGAATTCTCTGCCTGCCTTTCCCCAGTGCTCTGCAAGCTCTCCAGGACAACATAGAATCTGGGGCTCTGTGCTTTCTTTCCTTCTGAACAAGTGTTACTGTTTTCTGCACAAAAGCGATTCTGCGAAGCAATGTGAACACTTCTGCTTCCCAGGCACAGAGAAGGTGCTAGCAAGGAATTCTCTGCCTGCCTTTCCCCAGTGCTCTGCAAGCTCTCCAGGACAACATAGAATCTGGGGCTCTGTGCTTTCTTTCCTTCTGAACAAGTGTTACTGTTTTCTGCACAAAAGCGATTCTGCGAAGCAATGTGAACACTTCTGCTTCCCAGGCACAGAGAAGGTGCTAGCAGGGAATTCTCTGCCTGCCTTTCCCCAGTGCTCTGCAAGCTCTCCAGGACAACATAAAATCTGGGGCTCTGTGCTTTCTTTCCTTCTGAACAAGTGTTAGTGTTTTCTGCACAAAAGCGATTCTTGCGAAGCAATGTGAACACTTCTGCTTCCCAGGCACAGAGAAGGTGCTAGCAGGGAATTCTCTGCCTGCCTTTCCCCAGTGCTCTGCAAGCTCTCCAGGACAACATAGAATCTGGGGCTCTGTGCTTTCTTTCGTTCTGAACAAGTGTTACTGTTTTCTGCACAAAAGCGATTCTGCAAAGCAATGTGAACAGGCACAGAGAAGGTGCTAGCAGGGAATTCTCTGCCTGCCTTTCCCCAGTGCTCTGCAAGCTCTCCAGGACAACATAAAATCTGGGGCTCTGTGCTTTCTTTCCTTCTGAACAAGTGTTACTGTTTTCTGCACAAAAGCGATTCTGCGAAGCAATGTGAACAGGCACAGAGAAGGTGCTAGCAGGGAATTCTCTGCCTGCCTTTCCCCAGTGCTCTGCAAGCTCTCCAGGACAACATAAAATCTGGGGCTCTGTGCTTTCTTTCCTTCTGAACAAGTGTTACTGTTTTCTGCACAAAAGCGATTCTTGCGAAGCAATGTGAACACTTCTGCTTCCCAGGCACAGAGAAGGTGCTAGCAGGGAATTCTCTGCCTGCCTTTCCCCAGTGCTCTGCAAGCTCTCCAGGACAACATAGAATCTGGGGCTCTGTGCTTTCTTTCGTTCTGAACAAGTGTTACTGTTTTCTGCACAAAAGCGATTCTGCGAAGCAATGTGAACAGGCACAGAGAAGGTGCTAGCAGGGAATTCTCTGCCTGCCTTTCCCCAGTGCTCTGCAAGCTCTCCAGGACAACATAAAATCTGGGGCTCTGTGCTTTCTTTCGTTCTGAACAAGTGTTACTGTTTTCTGCACAAAAGCGATTCTGCGAAGCAATGTGAACAGGCACAGAGAAGGTGCTATCAGGGAATTCTCTGCCTGCCTTTCCCCAGTGCTCTGCAAGCTCTCCAGGACAACATAAAATCTGGGGCTCTGTGCTTTCTTTCCTTCTGAACAAGTGTTACTGTTTTCTGCACAAAAGCGATTCTTGCGAAGCAATGTGAACACTTCTGCTTCCCAGGCACAGAGAAGGTGCTAGCAAGGAATTCTCTGCCTGCCTTTCCCCAGTGCTCTGCAAGCTCTCCAGGACAACATAAAATCTGGGGCTCTGTGCTTTCTTTCCTTCTGAACAACTGTTACTGTTTTCTGCACAAAAGCGATTCTGCGAAGCAATGTGAACACTTCTGCTTCCCAGGCACAGAGAAGGTGCTAGCAAGGAATTCTCTGCCTGCCTTTCCCCAGTGCTCTGCAAGCTCTGCAGGACAACATAAAATCTGGGGCTCTGTGCTTTCTTTCCTTCTGAACAAGTGTTAGTGTTTTCTGCACAAAAGCGATTCTGCGAAGCAATGTGAACAGGCACAGAGAAGGTGCTATCAGGGAATTCTCTGCCTGCCTTTCCCCAGTGCTCTGCAAGCTCTCCAGGACAACATAAAATCTGGGGCTCTGTGCTTTCTTTCCTTCTGAACAAGTGTTACTGTTTTCTGCACAAAAGCGATTCTTGTGAAGCAATGTGAACACTTCTGCTTCCCAGGCACAGAGAAGGTGCTAGCAGGGAATTCTCTGCCTGCCTTTCCCCAGTGCTCTGCAAGCTCTCCAGGACAACATAGAATCTGGGGCTCTGTGCTTTCTTTCGTTCTGAACAAGTGTTACTGTTTTCTGCACAAAAGCGATTCTGCGAAGCAATGTGAACACTTCTGCTTCCCAGGCACAGAGAAGGTGCTAGCAGGGAATTCTCTGCCTGCCTTTCCCCAGTGCTCTGCAAGCTCTCCAGGACAACATAGAATCTGGGGCTCTGTGCTTTCTTTCGTTCTGAACAAGTGTTACTGTTTTCTGCACAAAAGCGATTCTGCGAAGCAATGTGAACAGGCACAGAGAAGGTGCTATCAGGGAATTCTCTGCCTGCCTTTCCCCAGTGCTCTGCAAGCTCTCCAGGACAACATAAAATCTGGGGCTCTGTGCTTTCTTTCCTTCTGAACAAGTGTTACTGTTTTCTGCACAAAAGCGATTCTGCGAAGCAATGTGAACAGGCACAGAGAAGGTGCTATCAGGGAATTCTCTGCCTGCCTTTCCCCAGTGCTCTGCAAGCTCTCCAGGACAACATAAAATCTGGGGCTCTGTGCTTTCTTTCCTTCTGAACAAGTGTTACTGTTTTCTGCACAAAAGCGATTCTGCGAAGCAATGTGAACACTTCTGCTTCCCAGGCACAGAGAAGGTGCTAGCAAGGAATTCTCTGCCTGCCTTTCCCCAGTGCTCTGCAAGCTCTCCAGGACAACATAAAATCTGGGGCTCTGTGCTTTCTTTCCTTCTGAACAAGTGTTACTGTTTTCTGCACAAAAGCGATTCTTGCGAACCAATGTGAACACTTCTGCTTCCCAGGCACAGAGAAGGTGCTAGCAAGGAATTCTCTGCCTGCCTTTCCCCAGTGCTCTGCAAGCTCTCCAAGACAACATAGAATCTGGGGCTCTGTGCTTTCTTTCCTTCTGAACAAGTGTTACTGTTTTCTGCACAAAAGCGATTCTGCGAAGCAATGTGAACACTTCTGCTTCCCAGGCACAGAGAAGGTGCTAGCAAGGAATTCTCTGCCTGCCTTTCCCCAGTGCTCTGCAAGCTCTCCAGGACAACATAAAATCTGGGGCTCTGTGCTTTCTTTCCTTCTGAACAAGTGTTAGTGTTTTCTGCACAAAAGCGATTCTGCGAAGCAATGTGAACAGGCACAGAGAAGGTGCTATCAGGGAATTCTCTGCCTGCCTTTCCCCAGTGCTCTGCAAGCTCTCCAGGACAACATAAAATCTGGGGCTCTGTGCTTTCTTTCCTTCTGAACAAGTGTTAGTGTTTTCTGCACAAAAGCGATTCTACGAAGCAATGTGAACAGGCACAGAGAAGGTGCTATCAGGGAATTCTCTGCCTGCCTTTCCCCAGTGCTCTGCAAGCTCTCCAGGACAACATAAAATCTGGGGCTCTGTGCTTTCTTTCGTTCTGAACAAGTGTTACTGTTTTCTGCACAAAAGCGATTCTGCGAAGCAAAGTGAACACTTCTGCTTCCCAGGCACAGAGAAGGTGCTAGCAAGGAATTCTCTGCCTGCCTTTCCACAGTGCTCTGCAAGCTCTCCAGGACAATATAGAATCTGGGGCTCTGTGCTTTCTTTCGTTCTGAACAAGTGTTACTGTTTTCTGCACAAAAGCGATTCTGCGAAGCAATGTGAACACTTCTGCTTCCCAGGCACAGAGAAGGTGCTAGCAGGGAATTCTCTGCCTGCCTTTCCCCAGTGCTCTGCAAGCTCTCCAGGACAACATAGAATCTGGGGCTCTGTGCTTTCTTTCGTTCTGAACAAGTGCTACTGTTTTCTGCACAAAAGCGATTCTGCGAAGCAATGTGAACAGGCACAGAGAAGGTGCTATCAGGGAATTCTCTGCCTGCCTTTCCCCAGTGCTCTGCAAGCTCTCCAGGACAACATAAAATCTGGGGCTCTGTGCTTTCTTTCCTTCTGAACAAGTGTTACTGTTTTCTGCACAAAAGCGATTCTGCGAAGCAATGTGAACACTTCTGCTTCCCAGGCACAGAGAAGGTGCTAGCAAGGAATTCTCTGCCTGCCTTTCCCCAGTGCTCTGCAAGCTCTCCAGGACAACATAAAATCTGGGGCTCTGTGCTTTCTTTCCTTCTGAACAAGTGTTACTGTTTTCAGCACAAAAGCGATTCTTGTGAAGCAATGTGAACACTTCTGCTTCCCAGGCACAGAGAAGGTGCTAGCAAGGAATTCTCTGCCTGCCTTTCCCCAGTGCTCTGCAAGCTCTCCAAGACAACATAGAATATGGGGCTCTGTGCTTTCTTTCCTTCTGAACAAGTGTTACTCTTTTCTGCACAAAAGCGATTCTGCGAAGCAATGTGAACAGGCACAGAGAAGGTGCTAGCAGGGAATTCTCTGCCTGCCTTTCCCCAGTGCTCTGCAAGCTCTCCAGGACAACATAAAATCTGGGGCTCTGTGCTTTCTTTCCTTCTGAACAACTGTTACTGTTTTCTGCACAAAAGCGATTCTGCAAAGCAATGTGAACACTTCTGCTTCCCAGGCACAGAGAAGGTGCTAGCAAGGAATTCTCTGCCTGCCTTTCCCCAGTGCTCTGCAAGCTCTCCAGGACAACATAGAATCTGGGGCTCTGTGCTTTCTTTCCTTCTGAACAAGTGTTAGTGTTTTCTGCACAAAAGCGATTCTTGCGAAGCGATGTGAACACTTCTGCTTCCCAGGCACAGAGAAGGTGCTAGCAAGGAATTCTCTGCCTGCCTTTCCCCAGTGCTCTGCAAGCTCTCCAAGACAACATAGAATCTGGGGCTCTGTGCTTTCTTTCGTTCTGAACAAGTGTTACTGTTTTCTGCACAAAAGCGATTCTGCGAAGCAATGTGAACACTTCTGCTTCCCAGGCACAGAGAAGGTGCTAGCAAGGAATTCTCTGCCTGCCTTTCCCCAGTGCTCTGCAAGCTCTCCAGGACAACATAAAATCTGGGGCTCTGTGCTTTCTTTCCTTCTGAACAAGTGTTAGTGTTTTCTGCACAAAAGCGATTCTGCGAAGCAATGTGAACAGGCACAGAGAAGGTGCTATCAGGGAATTCTCTGCCTGCCTTTCCCCAGTGCTCTGCAAGCTCTCCAGGACAACATAAAATCTGGGGCTCTGTGCTTTCTTTCCTTCTGAACAAGTGTTAGTGTTTTCTGCACAAAAGCGATTCTACGAAGCAATGTGAACAGGCACAGAGAAGGTGCTATCAGGGAATTCTCTGCCTGCCTTTCCCCAGTGCTCTGCAAGCTCTCCAGGACAACATAGAATCTGGGGCTCTGTGCTTTCTTTCGTTCTGAACAAGTGTTACTGTTTTCTGCACAAAAGCGATTCTGCGAAGCAATGTGAACACTTCTGCTTCCCAGGCACAGAGAAGGTGCTAGCAAGGAATTCTCTGCCTGCCTTTCCCCAGTGCTCTGCAAGCTCTCCAGGACAACATAGAATCTGGGGCTCTGTGCTTTCTTTCATTCTGAACAAGTGTTAGTGTTTTCTGCACAAAAGCGATTCTTGCGAAGCAATGTGAACACTTCTGCTTCCCAGGCACAGAGAAGGTGCTAGCAGGGAATTCTCTGCCTGCCTTTCCCCAGTGCTCTGCAAGCTCTCCAGGACAACATAGAATCTGGGGCTCTGTGCTTTCTTTCGTTCTGAACAAGTGTTACTGTTTTCTGCACAAAAGCGATTCTGCGAAGCAATGTGAACAGGCACAGAGAAGGTGCTATCAGGGAATTCTCTGCCTGCCTTTCCCCAGTGCTCTGCAAGCTCTCCAGGACAACATAAAATCTGGGGCTCTGTGCTTTCTTTCGTTCTGAACAAGTGTTACTGTTTTCTGCACAAAAGCAATTCTGCGAAGCAATGTGAACACTTCTGCTTCCCAGGCACAGAGAAGGTGCTAGCAGGGAATTCTCTGCCTGCCTTTCCCCAGTGCTCTGCAAGCTCTCCAGGACAACATAGAATCTGGGGCTCTGTGCTTTCTTTCGTTCTGAACAAGTGTTACTGTTTTCTGCACAAAAGCGATTCTGCAAAGCAATGTGAACAGGCACAGAGAAGGTGCTATCAGGGAATTCTCTGCCTGCCTTTCCCCAGTGCTCTGCAAGCTCTGCAGGACAACATAAAATCTGGGGCTCTGTGCTTTCTTTCCTTCTGAACAAGTGTTAGTGTTTTCTGCACAAAAGCGATTCTTGCGAACCAATGTGAACACTTCTGCTTCCCAGGCACAGAGAAGGTGCTATCAGGGAATTCTCTGCCTGCCTTTCCCCAGTGCTCTGCAAGCTCTGCAGGACAACATAAAATCTGGGGCTCTGTGCTTTCTTTCCTTCTGAACAAGTGTTAGTGTTTTCTGCACAAAAGCGATTCTGCGAAGCAATGTGAACAGGCACAGAGAAGGTGCTATCAGGGAATTCTCTGCCTGCCTTTCCCCAGTGCTCTGCAAGCTCTCCAGGACAACATAAAATCTGGGGCTCTGTGCTTTCTTTCCTTCTGAACAAGTGTTAGTGTTTTCTGCACAAAAGCGATTCTGCGAAGCAATGTGAACAGGCACAGAGAAGGTGCTATCAGGGAATTCTCTGCCTGCCTTTCCCCAGTGCTCTGCAAGCTCTCCAGGACAACATAGAATCTGGGGCTCTGTGCTTTCTTTCCTTCTGAACAAGTCTTAGTGTTTTCTGCACAAAAGCGATTCTGCGAAGCAATGTGAACACTTCTGCTTCCCAGGCACAGAAAAGGTGCTAGCAAGGAATTCTCTGCCTGCCTTTCCCCAGTGCTCTGCAAGCTCTCCAGGACAACATAAAATCTGGGGCTCTGTGCTTTCTTTCCTTCTGAACAACTGTTACTGTTTTCTGCACAAAAGCGATTCTGCGAAGCAATGTGAACAGGCACAGAGAAGGTGCTATCAGGGAATTCTCTGCCTGCCTTTCCCCAGTGCTCTGCAAGCTCTCCAGGACAACATAAAATCTGGGGCTCTGTGCTTTCTTTCCTTCTGAACAACTGTTACTGTTTTCTGCACAAAAGCGATTCTGCGAAGCAATGTGAACACTTCTGCTTCCCAGGCACAGAGAAGGTGCTAGCAAGGAATTCTCTGCCTGCCTTTCCCCAGTGCTCTGCAAGCTCTCCAGGACAACATAAAATCTGGGGCTCTGTGCTTTCTTTCCTTCTGAACAAGTGTTACTGTTTTCTGCACAAAAGCGATTCTGCGAAGCAATGTGAACAGGCACAGAGAAGGTGCTATCAGGGAATTCTCTGCCTGCCTTTCCCCAGTGCTCTGCAAGCTCTCCAGGACAACATAAAATCTGGGGCTCTGTGCTTTCTTTCCTTCTGAACAAGTGTTACTGTTTTCTGCACAAAAGCGATTCTGCGAAGCAATGTGAACAGGCACAGAGAAGGTGCTATCAGGGAATTCTCTGCCTGCCTTTCCCCAGTGCTCTGCAAGCTCTCCAGGACAACATAAAATCTGGGGCTCTGTGCTTTCTTTCGTTCTGAACAAGTGTTAGTGTTTTCTGCACAAAAGCGATTCTTGCGAAGCAATGTGAACACTTCTGCTTCCCAGGCACAGAGAAGGTGCTAGCAGGGAATTCTCTGCCTGCCTTTCCCCAGTGCTCTGCAAGCTCTCCAGGACAACATAGAATCTGGGGCTCTGTGCTTTCTTTCCTTCTGAACAAGTGTTACTGTTTTCTGCACAAAAGCGATTCTGCGAAGCAATGTGAACAGGCACAGAGAAGGTGCTATCAGGGAATTCTCTGCCTGCCTTTCCCCAGTGCTCTGCAAGCTCTCCAGGACAACATAAAATCTGGGGCTCTGTGCTTTCTTTCCTTCTGAACATGTGTTAGTGTTTTCTGCACAAAAGCGATTCTGCGAAGCAATGTGAACAGGCACAGAGAAGGTGCTATCAGGGAATTCTCTGCCTGCCTTTCCCCAGTGCTCTGCAAGCTCTCCAGGACAACATAAAATCTGGGGCTCTGTGCTTTCTTTCGTTCTGAACAAGTGTTACTGTTTTCTGCACAAAAGCAATTCTGCGAAGCAATGTGAACACTTCTGCTTCCCAGGCACAGAGAAGGTGCTAGCAGGGAATTCTCTGCCTGCCTTTCCCCAGTGCTCTGCAAGCTCTCCAGGACAACATAAAATCTGGGGCTCTGTGCTTTCTTTCCTTCTGAGCAAGTGTTAGTGTTTTCTGCACAAAAGCGATTCTTGCGAAGCAATGTGAACACTTCTGCTTCCCAGGCACAGAGAAGGTGCTAGCAGGGAATTCTCTGCCTGCCTTTCCCCAGTGCTCTGCAAGCTCTCCAGGACAACATAGAATCTGGGGCTCTGTGCTTTCTTTCGTTCTGAACAAGTGTTACTGTTTTCTGCACAAAAGCGATTCTGCGAAGCAATGTGAACAGGCACAGAGAAGGTGCTAGCAGGGAATTCTCTGCCTGCCTTTCCCCAGTGCTCTGCAAGCTCTCCAGGACAACATAAAATCTGGGGCTCTGTGCTTTCTTTCCTTCTGAACAACTGTTACTGTTTTCTGCACAAAAGCGATTCTGCGAAGCAATGTGAACACTTCTGCTTCCCAGGCACAGAGAAGGTGCTAGCAAGGAATTCTCTGCCTGCCTTTCCCCAGTGCTCTGCAAGCTCTCCAGGACAACATAAAATCTGGGGCTCTGTGCTTTCTTTCCTTCTGAACAAGTGTTACTGTTTTCTGCACAAAAGCGATTCTGCGAAGCAATGTGAACAGGCACAGAGAAGGTGCTATCAGGGAATTCTCTGCCTGCCTTTCCCCAGTGCTCTGCAAGCTCTCCAGGACAACATAAAATCTGGGGCTCTGTGCTTTCTTTCCTTCTGAACAAGTGTTACTGTTTTCTGCACAAAAGCGATTCTGCGAAGCAATGTGAACACTTCTGCTTCGCAGGCACAGAGAAGGTGCTAGCAAGGAATTCTCTGCCTGCCTTTCCCCAGTGCTCTGCAAGCTCTCCAGGACAACATAAAATCTGGGGCTCTGTGCTTTCTTTCCTTCTGAACAAGTGTTAGTTTTTTCTGCACAAAAGCGATTCTGCGAAGCAATGTGAACACTTCTGCTTCCCAGGCACAGAGAAGGTGCTAGCAAGGAATTCTCTGCCTGCCTTTCCCCAGTGCTCTAAAAGCTCTCCAGGACAACATAAAATATGGGGCTCTGTGCTTTCTTTCGTTCTGAACAAGTGTTACTGTTTTCTGCACAAAAGCGATTCTGCGAAGCAATGTGAACAGGCACAGAGAAGGTGCTATGAGGGAATTCTCTGCCTGCCTTTCCCCAGTGCTCTGCAAGCTCTCCAGGACAACATAAAATCTGGGGCTCTGTGCTTTCTTTCCTTCTGAACAAGTGGTACTGTTTTCTGCACAAAAGCGATTCTGCGAAGCAATGTGAACACTTCTGCTTCCCAGGCACAGAGAAGGTGCTAGCAAGGAATTCTCTGCCTGCCTTTCCCCAGTGCTCTAAAAGCTCTCCAGGACAACATAAAATCTGGGGCTCTGTGCTTTCTTTCCTTCTGAACAAGTGTTACTGTTTTCTGCACAAAAGCGATTCTTGCGAAGCAATGTGAACACTTCTGCTTCCCAGGCACAGAGAAGGTGCTAGCAGGGAATTCTCTGCCTGCCTTTCCCCAGTGCTCTGCAAGCTCTCCAGGACAACATAGAATCTGGGGCTCTGTGCTTTCTTTCGTTCTGAACAAGTGTTACTGTTTTCTGCACAAAAGCGATTCTGCGAAGCAATGTGAACAGGCACAGAGAAGGTGCTAGCAGGGAATTCTCTGCCTGCCTTTCCCCAGTGCTCTGCAAGCTCTCCAGGACAACATAAAATCTGGGGCTCTGTGCTTTCTTTCCTTCTGAACAAGTGTTACTGTTTTCTGCACAAAAGCGATTCTTGCGAAGCAATGTGAACACTTCTGCTTCCCAGGCACAGAGAAGGTGCTAGCAGGGAATTCTCTGCCTGCCTTTCCCCAGTGCTCTGCAAGTTCTCCAGGACAACACAGAATCTGGGGCTCTGTGCTTTCTTTCCTTCTGAACAAGTGTTACTGTTTTCTGCACAAAAGCATTTTTGCGAAGCAATGTGAACAGGCACAGAGAAGGTGCTAGCAGGGAATTCTCTGCCTGCCTTTCCCCAGTGCTCTGCAAGCTCTCCAGGACAACATAAAATCTGGGGCTCTGTGCTTTCTTTCCTTCTGAACAAGTGTTACTGTTTTCTGCACAAAAGCGATTCTTGCGAACCAATGTGAACACTTCTGCTTCCCAGGCACAGAGAAGGTGCTAGCAGGGAATTCTCTGCCTGCCTTTCCCCAGTGCTCTGCAAGCTCTCCAGGACAACATAGAATCTGGGGCTCTGTGCTTTCTTTCCTTCTGAGCAAGTGTTAGTGTTTTCTGCACAAAAGCGATTCTTGCGAAGCAATGTGAACACTTCTGCTTCCCAGGCACAGAGAAGGTGCTAGCAAGGAATTCTCTGCCTGCCTTTCCCCAGTGCTCTGCAAGCTCTCCAGGACAACATAGAATCTGGGGCTCTGTGCTTTCTTTCCTTCTGAACAAGTGTTAGTGTTTTCTGCACAAAAGCGATTCTTGCGAAGCAATGTGAACACTTCTGCTTCCCAGGCACAGAGAAGGTGCTAGCAGGGAATTCTCTGCCTGCCTTTCCCCAGTGCTCTGCAAGCTCTCCAGGACAACATAGAATCTGGGGCTCTGTGCTTTCTTTCGTTCTGAACAAGTGTTACTGTTTTCTGCACAAAAGCGATTCTGCGAAGCAATGTGAACAGGCACAGAGAAGGTGCTATCAGGGAATTCTCTGCCTGCCTTTCCCCAGTGCTCTGCAAGCTCTCCAGGACAACATAAAATCTGGGGCTCTGTGCTTTCTTTCGTTCTGAACAAGTGTTACTGTTTTCTGCACAAAAGCAATTCTGCGAAGCAATGTGAACACTTCTGCTTCCCAGGCACAGAGAAGGTGCTAGCAGGGAATTCTCTGCCTGCCTTTCCCCAGTGCTCTGCAAGCTCTCCAGGACAACATAGAATCTGGGGCTCTGTGCTTTCTTTCCTTCTGAACAAGTGTTAGTGTTTTCTGCACAAAAGCGATTCTTGCGAACCAATGTGAACACTTCTGCTTCCCAGGCACAGAGAAGGTGCTATCAGGGAATTCTCTGCCTGCCTTTCCCCAGTGCTCTGCAAGCTCTCCAGGACAACATAAAATCTGGGGCTCTGTGCTTTCTTTCCTTCTGAACAAGTGTTAGTGTTTTCTGCACAAAAGCGATTCTGCGAAGCAATGTGAACAGGCACAGAGAAGGTGCTATCAGGGAATTCTCTGCCTGCCTTTCCCCAGTGCTCTGCAAGCTCTCCAGGACAACATAAAATCTGGGGCTCTGTGCTTTCTTTCCTTCTGAACAAGTGTTAGTGTTTTCTGCACAAAAGCGATTCTGCGAAGCAATGTGAACAGGCACAGAGAAGGTGCTATCAGGGAATTCTCTGCCTGCCTTTCCCCAGTGCTCTGCAAGCTCTCCAGGACAACATAGAATCTGGGGCTCTGTGCTTTCTTTCCTTCTGAACAAGTCTTAGTGTTTTCTGCACAAAAGCGATTCTGCGAAGCAATGTGAACACTTCTGCTTCCCAGGCACAGAAAAGGTGCTAGCAAGGAATTCTCTGCCTGCCTTTCCCCAGTGCTCTGCAAGCTCTCCAGGACAACATAAAATCTGGGGCTCTGTGCTTTCTTTCCTTCTGAACAACTGTTACTGTTTTCTGCACAAAAGCGATTCTGCGAAGCAATGTGAACAGGCACAGAGAAGGTGCTATCAGGGAATTCTCTGCCTGCCTTTCCCCAGTGCTCTGCAAGCTCTCCAGGACAACATAAAATCTGGGGCTCTGTGCTTTCTTTCCTTCTGAACAACTGTTACTGTTTTCTGCACAAAAGCGATTCTGCGAAGCAATGTGAACACTTCTGCTTCCCAGGCACAGAGAAGGTGCTAGCAAGGAATTCTCTGCCTGCCTTTCCCCAGTGCTCTGCAAGCTCTCCAGGACAACATAAAATCTGGGGCTCTGTGCTTTCTTTCCTTCTGAACAAGTGTTACTGTTTTCTGCACAAAAGCGATTCTGCGAAGCAATGTGAACAGGCACAGAGAAGGTGCTATCAGGGAATTCTCTGCCTGCCTTTCCCCAGTGCTCTGCAAGCTCTCCAGGACAACATAAAATCTGGGGCTCTGTGCTTTCTTTCCTTCTGAACAAGTGTTAGTGTTTTCTGCACAAAAGCGATTCTGCGAAGCAATGTGAACAGGCACAGAGAAGGTGCTATCAGGGAATTCTCTGCCTGCCTTTCCCCAGTGCTCTGCAAGCTCTCCAGGACAACATAAAATCTGGGGCTCTGTGCTTTCTTTCGTTCTGAACAAGTGTTACTGTTTTCTGCACAAAAGCAATTCTGCGAAGCAATGTGAACACTTCTGCTTCCCAGGCACAGAGAAGGTGCTAGCAGGGAATTCTCTGCCTGCCTTTCCCCAGTGCTCTGCAAGCTCTCCAGGACAACATAAAATCTGGGGCTCTGTGCTTTCTTTCCTTCTGAACAAGTGTTACTGTTTTCTGCACAAAAGCGATTCTTGCGAAGCAATGTGAACACTTCTGCTTCCCAGGCACAGAGAAGGTGCTAGCAGGGAATTCTCTGCCTGCCTTTCCCCAGTGCTCTGCAAGCTCTCCAGGACAACATAAAATCTGGGGCTCTGTGCTTTCTTTCCTTCTGAACATGTGTTAGTGTTTTCTGCACAAAAGCGATTCTGCGAAGCAATGTGAACAGGCACAGAGAAGGTGCTATCAGGGAATTCTCTGCCTGCCTTTCCCCAGTGCTCTGCAAGCTCTCCAGGACAACATAAAATCTGGGGCTCTGTGCTTTCTTTCGTTCTGAACAAGTGTTACTGTTTTCTGCACAAAAGCAATTCTGCGAAGCAATGTGAACACTTCTGCTTCCCAGGCACAGAGAAGGTGCTAGCAGGGAATTCTCTGCCTGCCTTTCCCCAGTGCTCTGCAAGCTCTCCAGGACAACATAAAATCTGGGGCTCTGTGCTTTCTTTCCTTCTGAGCAAGTGTTAGTGTTTTCTGCACAAAAGCGATTCTTGCGAAGCAATGTGAACACTTCTGCTTCCCAGGCACAGAGAAGGTGCTAGCAGGGAATTCTCTGCCTGCCTTTCCCCAGTGCTCTGCAAGCTCTCCAGGACAACATAGAATCTGGGGCTCTGTGCTTTCTTTCGTTCTGAACAAGTGTTACTGTTTTCTGCACAAAAGCGATTCTGCGAAGCAATGTGAACAGGCACAGAGAAGGTGCTAGCAGGGAATTCTCTGCCTGCCTTTCCCCAGTGCTCTGCAAGCTCTCCAGGACAACATAAAATCTGGGGCTCTGTGCTTTCTTTCCTTCTGAACAACTGTTACTGTTTTCTGCACAAAAGCGATTCTGCGAAGCAATGTGAACACTTCTGCTTCCCAGGCACAGAGAAGGTGCTAGCAAGGAATTCTCTGCCTGCCTTTCCCCAGTGCTCTGCAAGCTCTCCAGGACAACATAAAATCTGGGGCTCTGTGCTTTCTTTCCTTCTGAACAAGTGTTAGTATTTTCTGCACAAAAGCGATTCTGCGAAGCAATGTGAACAGGCACAGAGAAGGTGCTATCAGGGAATTCTCTGCCTGCCTTTCCCCAGTGCTCTGCAAGCTCTCCAGGACAACATAAAATCTGGGGCTCTGTGCTTTCTTTCCTTCTGAACAAGTGGTACTGTTTTCTGCACAAAAGCGATTCTGCGAAGCAATGTGAACACTTCTGCTTCGCAGGCACAGAGAAGGTGCTAGCAAGGAATTCTCTGCCTGCCTTTCCCCAGTGCTCTGCAAGCTCTCCAGGACAACATAAAATCTGGGGCTCTGTGCTTTCTTTCCTTCTGAACAAGTGTTAGTGTTTTCTGCACAAAAGCGATTCTTGCGAAGCAATGTGAACACTTCTGCTTCCCAGGCACAGAGAAGGTGCTATCAGGGAATTCTCTGCCTGCCTTTCCCCAGTGCTCTGCAAGCTCTGCAGGACAACATAAAATCTGGGGCTCTGTGCTTTCTTTCCTTCTGAACAAGTGTTAGTGTTTTCTGCACAAAAGCGATTCTTGCGAACCAATGTGAACACTTCTGCTTCCCAGGCACAGAGAAGGTGCTAGCAAGGAATTCTCTGCCTGCCTTTCCCCAGTGCTCTGCAAGCTCTGCAGGACAACATAAAATCTGGGGCTCTGTGCTTTCTTTCCTTCTGAACAAGTGTTAGTGTTTTCTGCACAAAAGCTATTCTGCGAAGCAATGTGAACAGGCACAGAGAAGGTGCTATCAGGGAATTCTCTGCCTGCCTTTCCCCAGTGCTCTGCAAGCTCTCCAGGACAACATAAAATCTGGGGCTCTGTGCTTTCTTTCCTTCTGAACAAGTGTTAGTGTTTTCTGCACAAAAGCGATTCTGCGAAGCAATGTGAACAGGCACAGAGAAGGTGCTATCAGGGAATTCTCTGCCTGCCTTTCCCCAGTGCTCTGCAAGCTCTCCAGGACAACATAGAATCTGGGGCTCTGTGCTTTCTTTCCTTCTGAACAAGTCTTAGTGTTTTCTGCACAAAAGCGATTCTGCGAAGCAATGTGAACAGGCACAGAGAAGGTGCTATCAGGGAATTCTCTGCCTGCCTTTCCCCAGTGCTCTGCAAGCTCTCCAGGACAACATAAAATCTGGGGCTCTGTGCTTTCTTTCCTTCTGAACAAGTGGTACTGTTTTCTGCACAAAAGCGATTCTGCGAAGCAATGTGAACACTTCTGCTTCGCAGGCACAGAGAAGGTGCTAGCAAGGAATTCTCTGCCTGCCTTTCCCCAGTGCTCTGCAAGCTCTCCAGGACAACATAAAATCTGGGGCTCTGTGCTTTCTTTCCTTCTGAACAAGTGTTAGTGTTTTCTGCACAAAAGCGATTCTTGCGAAGCAATGTGAACACTTCTGCTTCCCAGGCACAGAGAAGGTGCTATCAGGGAATTCTCTGCCTGCCTTTCCCCAGTGCTCTGCAAGCTCTCCAGGACAACATAGAATCTGGGGCTCTGTGCTTTCTTTCCTTCTGAACAAGTCTTAGTGTTTTCTGCACAAAAGCGATTCTGCGAAGCAATGTGAACACTTCTGCTTCCCAGGCACAGAAAAGGTGCTAGCAAGGAATTCTCTGCCTGCCTTTCCCCAGTGCTCTGCAAGCTCTCCAGGACAACATAAAATCTGGGGCTCTGTGCTTTCTTTCCTTCTGAACAACTGTTACTGTTTTCTGCACAAAAGCGATTCTGCGAAGCAATGTGAACAGGCACAGAGAAGGTGCTATCAGGGAATTCTCTGCCTGCCTTTCCCCAGTGCTCTGCAAGCTCTCCAGGACAACATAAAATCTGGGGCTCTGTGCTTTCTTTCCTTTTGAACAACTGTTACTGTTTTCTGCACAAAAGCGATTCTGCGAAGCAATGTGAACACTTCTGCTTCCCAGGCACAGAGAAGGTGCTAGCAAGGAATTCTCTGCCTGCCTTTCCCCAGTGCTCTGCAAGCTCTCCAGGACAACATAAAATCTGGGGCTCTGTGCTTTCTTTCCTTCTGAACAAGTGTTACTGTTTTCTGCACAAAAGCGATTCTGCGAAGCAATGTGAACAGGCACAGAGAAGGTGCTATCAGGGAATTCTCTGCCTGCCTTTCCCCAGTGCTCTGCAAGCTCTCCAGGACAACATAAAATCTGGGGCTCTGTGCTTTCTTTCCTTCTGAACAAGTGTTAGTGTTTTCTGCACAAAAGCGATTCTGCGAAGCAATGTGAACAGGCACAGAGAAGGTGCTATCAGGGAATTCTCTGCCTGCCTTTCCCCAGTGCTCTGCAAGCTCTCCAGGACAACATAAAATCTGGGGCTCTGTGCTTTCTTTCCTTCTGAACAAGTGTTAGTGTTTTCTGCACAAAAGCGATTCTGCGAAGCAATGTGAACAGGCACAGAGAAGGTGCTATCAGGGAATTCTCTGCCTGCCTTTCCCCAGTGCTCTGCAAGCTCTCCAGGACAACATAGAATCTGGGGCTCTGTGCTTTCTTTCCTTCTGAACAAGTCTTAGTGTTTTCTGCACAAAAGCGATTCTGCGAAGCAATGTGAACAGGCACAGAGAAGGTGCTATCAGGGAATTCTCTGCCTGCCTTTCCCCAGTGCTCTGCAAGCTCTCCAGGACAACATAAAATCTGGGGCTCTGTGCTTTCTTTCCTTCTGAACAAGTGGTACTGTTTTCTGCACAAAAGCGATTCTGCGAAGCAATGTGAACACTTCTGCTTCGCAGGCACAGAGAAGGTGCTAGCAAGGAATTCTCTGCCTGCCTTTCCCCAGTGCTCTGCAAGCTCTCCAGGACAACATAAAATCTGGGGCTCTGTGCTTTCTTTCCTTCTGAACAAGTGTTAGTGTTTTCTGCACAAAAGCGATTCTTGCGAAGCAATGTGAACACTTCTGCTTCCCAGGCACAGAGAAGGTGCTATCAGGGAATTCTCTGCCTGCCTTTCCCCAGTGCTCTGCAAGCTCTCCAGGACAACATAGAATCTGGGGCTCTGTGCTTTCTTTCCTTCTGAACAAGTCTTAGTGTTTTCTGCACAAAAGCGATTCTGCGAAGCAATGTGAACACTTCTGCTTCCCAGGCACAGAAAAGGTGCTAGCAAGGAATTCTCTGCCTGCCTTTCCCCAGTGCTCTGCAAGCTCTCCAGGACAACATAAAATCTGGGGCTCTGTGCTTTCTTTCCTTCTGAACAACTGTTACTGTTTTCTGCACAAAAGCGATTCTGCGAAGCAATGTGAACAGGCACAGAGAAGGTGCTATCAGGGAATTCTCTGCCTGCCTTTCCCCAGTGCTCTGCAAGCTCTCCAGGACAACATAAAATCTGGGGCTCTGTGCTTTCTTTCCTTCCGAACAACTGTTACTGTTTTCTGCACAAAAGCGATTCTGCGAAGCAATGTGAACACTTCTGCTTCCCAGGCACAGAGAAGGTGCTAGCAAGGAATTCTCTGCCTGCCTTTCCCCAGTGCTCTGCAAGCTCTCCAGGACAACATAAAATCTGGGGCTCTGTGCTTTCTTTCCTTCTGAACAAGTGTTACTGTTTTCTGCACAAAAGCGATTCTGCGAAGCAATGTGAACAGGCACAGAGAAGGTGCTATCAGGGAATTCTCTGCCTGCCTTTCCCCAGTGCTCTGCAAGCTCTCCAGGACAACATAAAATCTGGGGCTCTGTGCTTTCTTTCCTTCTGAACAAGTGTTAGTGTTTTCTGCACAAAAGCGATTCTGCGAAGCAATGTGAACAGGCACAGAGAAGGTGCTATCAGGGAATTCTCTGCCTGCCTTTCCCCAGTGCTCTGCAAGCTCTCCAGGACAACATAAAATCTGGGGCTCTGTGCTTTCTTTCGTTCTGAACAAGTGTTACTGTTTTCTGCACAAAAGCAATTCTGCGAAGCAATGTGAACACTTCTGCTTCCCAGGCACAGAGAAGGTGCTAGCAGGGAATTCTCTGCCTGCCTTTCCCCAGTGCTCTGCAAGCTCTCCAGGACAACATAAAATCTGGGGCTCTGTGCTTTCTTTCCTTCTGAACAAGTGTTACTGTTTTCTGCACAAAAGCGATTCTTGCGAAGCAATGTGAACACTTCTGCTTCCCAGGCACAGAGAAGGTGCTAGCAGGGAATTCTCTGCCTGCCTTTCCCCAGTGCTCTGCAAGCTCTCCAGGACAACATAGAATCTGGGGCTCTGTGCTTTCTTTCCTTCTGAACAAGTCTTAGTGTTTTCTGCACAAAAGCGATTCTGCGAAGCAATGTGAACAGGCACAGAGAAGGTGCTATCAGGGAATTCTCTGCCTGCCTTTCCCCAGTGCTCTGCAAGCTCTCCAGGACAACATAAAATCTGGGGCTCTGTGCTTTCTTTCCTTCTGAACAAGTGGTACTGTTTTCTGCACAAAAGCGATTCTGCGAAGCAATGTGAACACTTCTGCTTCGCAGGCACAGAGAAGGTGCTAGCAAGGAATTCTCTGCCTGCCTTTCCCCAGTGCTCTGCAAGCTCTCCAGGACAACATAAAATCTGGGGCTCTGTGCTTTCTTTCCTTCTGAACAAGTGTTAGTGTTTTCTGCACAAAAGCGATTCTTGCGAAGCAATGTGAACACTTCTGCTTCCCAGGCACAGAGAAGGTGCTATCAGGGAATTCTCTGCCTGCCTTTCCCCAGTGCTCTGCAAGCTCTCCAGGACAACATAGAATCTGGGGCTCTGTGCTTTCTTTCCTTCTGAACAAGTCTTAGTGTTTTCTGCACAAAAGCGATTCTGCGAAGCAATGTGAACACTTCTGCTTCCCAGGCACAGAAAAGGTGCTAGCAAGGAATTCTCTGCCTGCCTTTCCCCAGTGCTCTGCAAGCTCTCCAGGACAACATAAAATCTGGGGCTCTGTGCTTTCTTTCCTTCTGAACAACTGTTACTGTTTTCTGCACAAAAGCGATTCTGCGAAGCAATGTGAACAGGCACAGAGAAGGTGCTATCAGGGAACTCTCTGCCTGCCTTTCCCCAGTGCTCTGCAAGCTCTCCAGGACAACATAAAATCTGGGGCTCTGTGCTTTCTTTCCTTCTGAACAACTGTTACTGTTTTCTGCACAAAAGCGATTCTGCGAAGCAATGTGAACACTTCTGCTTCCCAGGCACAGAGAAGGTGCTAGCAAGGAATTCTCTGCCTGCCTTTCCCCAGTGCTCTGCAAGCTCTCCAGGACAACATAAAATCTGGGGCTCTGTGCTTTCTTTCCTTCTGAACAAGTGTTACTGTTTTCTGCACAAAAGCGATTCTGCGAAGCAATGTGAACAGGCACAGAGAAGGTGCTATCAGGGAATTCTCTGCCTGCCTTTCCCCAGTGCTCTGCAAGCTCTCCAGGACAACATAAAATCTGGGGCTCTGTGCTTTCTTTCCTTCTGAACAAGTGTTAGTGTTTTCTGCACAAAAGCGATTCTGCGAAGCAATGTGAACAGGCACAGAGAAGGTGCTATCAGGGAATTCTCTGCCTGCCTTTCCCCAGTGCTCTGCAAGCTCTCCAGGACAACATAAAATCTGGGGCTCTGTGCTTTCTTTCCTTCTGAACAAGTGTTAGTGTTTTCTGCACAAAAGCGATTCTGCGAAGCAATGTGAACAGGCACAGAGAAGGTGCTATCAGGGAATTCTCTGCCTGCCTTTCCCCAGTGCTCTGCAAGCTCTCCAGGACAACATAGAATCTGGGGCTCTGTGCTTTCTTTCCTTCTGAACAAGTCTTAGTGTTTTCTGCACAAAAGCGATTCTGCGAAGCAATGTGAACAGGCACAGAGAAGGTGCTATCAGGGAATTCTCTGCCTGCCTTTCCCCAGTGCTCTGCAAGCTCTCCAGGACAACATAAAATCTGGGGCTCTGTGCTTTCTTTCCTTCTGAACAACTGTTACTGTTTTCTGCACAAAAGCGATTCTGCGAAGCAATGTGAACACTTCTGCTTCGCAGGCACAGAGAAGGTGCTAGCAAGGAATTCTCTGCCTGCCTTTCCCCAGTGCTCTGCAAGCTCTCCAGGACAACATAAAATCTGGGGCTCTGTGCTTTCTTTCCTTCTGAACAAGTGTTAGTGTTTTCTGCACAAAAGCGATTCTTGCGAAGCAATGTGAACACTTCTGCTTCCCAGGCACAGAGAAGGTGCTATCAGGGAATTCTCTGCCTGCCTTTCCCCAGTGCTCTGCAAGCTCTCCAGGACAACATAGAATCTGGGGCTCTGTGCTTTCTTTCCTTCTGAACAAGTCTTAGTGTTTTCTGCACAAAAGCGATTCTGCGAAGCAATGTGAACACTTCTGCTTCCCAGGCACAGAAAAGGTGCTAGCAAGGAATTCTCTGCCTGCCTTTCCCCAGTGCTCTAAAAGCTCTCCAGGACAACATAAAATCTGGGGCTCTGTGCTTTCTTTCCTTCTGAACAACTGTTACTGTTTTCTGCACAAAAGCGATTCTGCGAAGCAATGTGAACAGGCACAGAGAAGGTGCTATCAGGGAATTCTCTGCCTGCCTTTCCCCAGTGCTCTGCAAGTTCTCCAGGACAACATAAAATCTGGGGCTCTGTGCTTTCTTTCCTTCTGAACAAGTGTTAGTGTTTTCTGCACAAAAGCGATTCTGCGAAGCAATGTGAACACTTCTGCTTCCCAGGCACAGAGAAGGTGCTAGCAAGGAATTCTCTGCCTGCCTTTCCCCAGTGCTCTGCAAGCTCTCCAGGACAACATAGAATCTGGGGCTCTGTGCTTTCTTTCCTTCTGAACAAGTGTTACTGTTTTCTGCACAAAAGCGATTCTGCGAAGCAATGTGAACAGGCACAGAGAAGGTGCTATCAGGGAATTCTCTGCCTGCCTTTCCCCAGTGCTCTGCAAGCTCTCCAGGACAACATAAAATCTGGGGCTCTGTGCTTTCTTTCCTTCTGAACAAGTGTTAGTGTTTTCTGCACAAAAGCGATTCTGCGAAGCAATGTGAACAGGCACAGAGAAGGTGCTATCAGGGAATTCTCTGCCTGCCTTTCCCCAGTGCTCTGCAAGCTCTCCAGGACAACATAAAATCTGGGGCTCTGTGCTTTCTTTCGTTCTGAACAAGTGTTACTGTTTTCTGCACAAAAGCAATTCTGCGAAGCAATGTGAACACTTCTGCTTCCCAGGCACAGAGAAGGTGCTAGCAGGGAATTCTCTGCCTGCCTTTCCCCAGTGCTCTGCAAGCTCTCCAGGACAACATAAAATCTGGGGCTCTGTGCTTTCTTTCCTTCTGAACAAGTGTTACTGTTTTCTGCACAAAAGCGATTCTTGCGAAGCAATGTGAACACTTCTGCTTCCCAGGCACAGAGAAGGTGCTAGCAGGGAATTCTCTGCCTGCCTTTCCCCAGTGCTCTGCAAGCTCTCCAGGACAACATAGAATCTGGGGCTCTGTGCTTTCTTTCCTTCTGAACAAGTGTTACTGTTTTCTGCACAAAAGCGATTCTGCGAAGCAATGTGAACAGGCACAGAGAAGGTGCTATCAGGGAATTCTCTGCCTGCCTTTCCCCAGTGCTCTGCAAGCTCTCCAGGACAACATAAAATCTGGGGCTCTGTGCTTTCTTTCCTTCTGAACATGTGTTAGTGTTTTCTGCACAAAAGCGATTCTGCGAAGCAATGTGAACAGGCACAGAGAAGGTGCTATCAGGGAATTCTCTGCCTGCCTTTCCCCAGTGCTCTGCAAGCTCTCCAGGACAACATAAAATCTGGGGCTCTGTGCTTTCTTTCGTTCTGAACAAGTGTTACTGTTTTCTGCACAAAAGCAATTCTGCGAAGCAATGTGAACACTTCTGCTTCCCAGGCACAGAGAAGGTGCTAGCAGGGAATTCTCTGCCTGCCTTTCCCCAGTGCTCTGCAAGCTCTCCAGGACAACATAAAATCTGGGGCTCTGTGCTTTCTTTCCTTCTGAGCAAGTGTTAGTGTTTTCTGCACAAAAGCGATTCTTGCGAAGCAATGTGAACACTTCTGCTTCCCAGGCACAGAGAAGGTGCTAGCAGGGAATTCTCTGCCTGCCTTTCCCCAGTGCTCTGCAAGCTCTCCAGGACAACATAGAATCTGGGGCTCTGTGCTTTCTTTCGTTCTGAAAAAGTGTTACTGTTTTCTGCACAAAAGCGATTCTGCGAAGCAATGTGAACAGGCACAGAGAAGGTGCTAGCAGGGAATTCTCTGCCTGCCTTTCCCCAGTGCTCTGCAAGCTCTCCAGGACAACATAAAATCTGGGGCTCTGTGCTTTCTTTCCTTCTGAACAACTGTTACTGTTTTCTGCACAAAAGCGATTCTGCGAAGCAATGTGAACACTTCTGCTTCCCAGGCACAGAGAAGGTGCTAGCAAGGAATTCTCTGCCTGCCTTTCCCCAGTGCTCTGCAAGCTCTGCAGGACAACATAAAATCTGGGGCTCTGTGCTTTCTTTCCTTCTGAACAAGTGTTAGTGTTTTCTGCACAAAAGCGATTCTGCGAAGCAATGTGAACAGGCACAGAGAAGGTGCTAGCAGGGAATTCTCTGCCTGCCTTTCCCCAGTGCTCTGCAAGCTCTCCAGGACAACATAAAATCTGGGGCTCTGTGCTTTCTTTCCTTCTGAACAAGTGGTACTGTTTTCTGCACAAAAGCGATTCTGCGAAGCAATGTGAACACTTCTGCTTCGCAGGCACAGAGAAGGTGCTAGCAAGGAATTCTCTGCCTGCCTTTCCCCAGTGCTCTGCAAGCTCTCCAGGACAACATAAAATCTGGGGCTCTGTGCTTTCTTTCCTTCTGAACAAGTGTTAGTGTTTTCTGCACAAAAGCGATTCTTGCGAAGCAATGTGAACACTTCTGCTTCCCAGGCACAGAGAAGGTGCTATCAGGGAATTCTCTGCCTGCCTTTCCCCAGTGCTCTGCAAGCTCTGCAGGACAACATAAAATCTGGGGCTCTGTGCTTTCTTTCCTTCTGAACAAGTGTTAGTGTTTTCTGCACAAAAGCGATTCTTGCGAACCAATGTGAACACTTCTGCTTCCCAGGCACAGAGAAGGTGCTAGCAAGGAATTCTCTGCCTGCCTTTCCCCAGTGCTCTGCAAGCTCTGCAGGACAACATAAAATCTGGGGCTCTGTGCTTTCTTTCCTTCTGAACAAGTGTTAGTGTTTTCTGCACAAAAGCGATTCTGCGAAGCAATGTGAACAGGCACAGAGAAGGTGCTATCAGGGAATTCTCTGCCTGCCTTTCCCCAGTGCTCTGCAAGCTCTCCAGGACAACATAAAATCTGGGGCTCTGTGCTTTCTTTCCTTCTGAACAAGTGTTAGTGTTTTCTGCACAAAAGCGATTCTGCGAAGCAATGTGAACAGGCACAGAGAAGGTGCTATCAGGGAATTCTCTGCCTGCCTTTCCCCAGTGCTCTGCAAGCTCTCCAGGACAACATAGAATCTGGGGCTCTGTGCTTTCTTTCCTTCTGAACAAGTGTTACTGTTTTCTGCACAAAAGCGATTCTGCGAAGCAATGTGAACACTTCTGCTTCCCAGGCACAGAAAAGGTGCTAGCAAGGAATTCTCTGCCTGCCTTTCCCCAGTGCTCTGCAAGCTCTCCAGGACAACATAAAATCTGGGGCTCTGTGCTTTCTTTCCTTCTGAACAACTGTTACTGTTTTCTGCACAAAAGCGATTCTGCGAAGCAATGTGAACAGGCACAGAGAAGGTGCTATCAGGGAATTCTCTGCCTGCCTTTCCCCAGTGCTCTGCAAGCTCTCCAGGACAACATAAAATCTGGGGCTCTGTGCTTTCTTTCCTTCTGAACAACTGTTACTGTTTTCTGCACAAAAGCGATTCTGCGAAGCAATGTGAACAGGCACAGAGAAGGTGCTATCAGGGAATTCTCTGCCTGCCTTTCCCCAGTGCTCTGCAAGCTCTCCAGGACAACATAAAATCTGGGGCTCTGTGCTTTCTTTCCTTCTGAACAACTGTTACTGTTTTCTGCACAAAAGCGATTCTGCGAAGCAATGTGAACACTTCTGCTTCCCAGGCACAGAGAAGGTGCTAGCAAGGAATTCTCTGCCTGCCTTTCCCCAGTGCTCTGCAAGCTCTCCAGGACAACATAAAATCTGGGGCTCTGTGCTTTCTTTCCTTCTGAACAAGTGTTACTGTTTTCTGCACAAAAGCGATTCTGCGAAGCAATGTGAACAGGCACAGAGAAGGTGCTATCAGGGAATTCTCTGCCTGCCTTTCCCCAGTGCTCTGCAAGCTCTGCAGGACAACATAAAATCTGGGGCTCTGTGCTTTCTTTCCTTCTGAACAAGTGGTACTGTTTTCTGCACAAAAGCGATTCTGCGAAGCAATGTGAACACTTCTGCTTCGCAGGCACAGAGAAGGTGCTAGCAAGGAATTCTCTGCCTGCCTTTCCCCAGTGCTCTGCAAGCTCTCCAGGACAACATAAAATCTGGGGCTCTGTGCTTTCTTTCCTTCTGAACAAGTGTTACTGTTTTCTGCACAAAAGCGATTCTTGCGAAGCAATGTGAACACTTCTGCTTCCCAGGCACAGAGAAGGTGCTAGCAGGGAATTCTCTGCCTGCCTTTCCCCAGTGCTCTGCAAGCTCTCCAGGACAACATAGAATCTGGGGCTCTGTGCTTTCTTTCCTTCTGAACAAGTGTTAGTGTTTTCTGCACAAAAGCGATTCTGCGAAGCAATGTGAACAGGCACAGAGAAGGTGCTATCAGGGAATTCTCTGCCTGCCTTTCCCCAGTGCTCTGCAAGCTCTCCAGGACAACATAGAATCTGGGGCTCTGTGCTTTCTTTCCTTCTGAACAAGTGTTACTCTTTTCTGCACAAAAGCGATTCTGCGAAGCAATGTGAACACTTCTGCTTCCCAGGCACAGAAAAGGTGCTAGCAAGGAATTCTCTGCCTGCCTTTCCCCAGTGCTCTGCAAGCTCTCCAGGACAACATAAAATCTGGGGCTCTGTGCTTTCTTTCCTTCTGAACAAGTGTTAGTGTTTTCTGCACAAAAGCGATTCTTGCGAAGCAATGTGAACACTTCTGCTTCCCAGGCACAGAGAAGGTGCTATCAGGGAATTCTCTGCCTGCCTTTCCCCAGTGCTCTGCAAGCTCTGCAGGACAACATAAAATCTGGGGCTCTGTGCTTTCTTTCCTTCTGAACAAGTGTTAGTGTTTTCTGCACAAAAGCGATTCTTGCGAACCAATGTGAACACTTCTGCTTCCCAGGCACAGAGAAGGTGCTAGCAAGGAATTCTCTGCCTGCCTTTCCCCAGTGCTCTGCAAGCTCTCCAGGACAACATAAAATCTGGGGCTCTGTGCTTTCTTTCCTTCTGAACAAGTGTTAGTGTTTTCTGCACAAAAGCGATTCTGCGAAGCAATGTGAACAGGCACAGAGAAGGTGCTATCAGGGAATTCTCTGCCTGCCTTTCCCCAGTGCTCTGCAAGCTCTCCAGGACAACATAGAATCTGGGGCTCTGTGCTTTCTTTCCTTCTGAACAAGTCTTAGTGTTTTCTGCACAAAAGCGATTCTGCGAAGCAATGTGAACACTTCTGCTTCCCAGGCACAGAAAAGGTGCTAGCAAGGAATTCTCTGCCTGCCTTTCCCCAGTGCTCTGCAAGCTCTCCAGGACAACATAAAATCTGGGGCTCTGTGCTTTCTTTCCTTCTGAACAAGTGTTACTGTTTTCTGCACAAAAGCGATTCTGCAAAGCAATGTGAACACTTCTGCTTCCCAGGGACAGAGAAGGTGCTAGCAAGGAATTCTCTGCCTGCCTTTCCCCAGTGCTCTGCAAGCTCTCCAGGACAACATAAAATCTGGGGCTCTGTGCTTTCTTTCCTTCTGAACAAGTGTTACTGTTTTCTGCACAAAAGTGATTCTGCGAAGCAATGTGAACACTTCTGCTTCCCAGGCACAGAGAAGGTGCTAGCAGGGAATTCTCTGCCTGCCTTTCCCCAGTGCTCTGCAAGCTCTCCAGGACAACATAGAATCTGGGGCTCTGTGCTTTCTTTCGTTCTGAACAAGTGTTACTGTTTTCTGCACAAAAGCGATTCTGCGAAGCAATGTGAACAGGCACAGAGAAGGTGCTATCAGGGAATTCTCTGCCTGCCTTTCCCCAGTGCTCTGCAAGCTCTCCAGGACAACATAAAATCTGGGGCTCTGTGCTTTCTTTCCTTCTGAACAAGTGGTACTGTTTTCTGCACAAAAGCGATTCTTGCGAAGCAATGTGAACACTTCTGCTTCCCAGGCACAGAGAAGGTGCTAGCAGGGAATTCTCTGCCTGCCTTTCCCCAGTGCTCTGCAAGCTCTCCAGGACAACATAGAATCTGGGGCTCTGTGCTTTCTTTCGTTCTGAACAAGTGTTACTGTTTTCTGCACAAAAGCGATTCTGCGAAGCAATGTGAACAGGCACAGAGAAGGTGCTATCAGGGAATTCTCTGCCTGCCTTTCCCCAGTGCTCTGCAAGCTCTCCAGGACAACATAAAATCTGGGGCTCTGTGCTTTCTTTCCTTCTGAACAAGTGGTACTGTTTTCTGCACAAAAGCGATTCTTGCGAAGCAATGTGAACACTTCTGCTTCCCAGGCACAGAGAAGGTGCTAGCAAGGAATTCTCTGCCTGCCTTTCCCCAGTGCTCTGCAAGCTCTCCAGGACAACATAAAATCTGGGGCTCTGTGCTTTCTTTCCTTCTGAACAAGTGTTACTGTTTTCTGCACAAAAGCGATTCTTGCGAAGCAATGTGAACACTTCTGCTTCCCAGGCACAGAGAAGGTGCTAGCAGGGAATTCTCTGCCTGCCTTTCCCCAGTGCTCTGCAAGCTCTCCAGGACAACATAGAATCTGGGGCTCTGTGCTTTCTTTCGTTCTGAACAAGTGTTACTGTTTTCTGCACAAAAGCGATTCTGCGAAGCAATGTGAACAGGCACAGAGAAGGTGCTAGCAGGGAATTCTCTGCCTGCCTTTCCCCAGTGCTCTGCAAGCTCTCCAGGACAACATAAAATCTGGGGCTCTGTGCTTTCTTTCCTTCTGAACAAGTGTTAGTGTTTTCTGCACAAAAGCGATTCTTGCGAAGCAATGTGAACACTTCTGCTTCCCAGGCACAGAGAAGGTGCTAGCAGGGAATTCTCTGCCTGCCTTTCCCCAGTGCTCTGCAAGTTCTCCAGGACAACACAGAATCTGGGGCTCTGTGCTTTCTTTCCTTCTGAACAAGTGTTACTGTTTTCTGCACAAAAGCGATTCTGCGAAGCAATGTGAACAGGCACAGAGAAGGTGCTATCAGGGAATTCTCTGCCTGCCTTTCCCCAGTGCTCTGCAAGCTCTCCAGGACAACATAAAATCTGGGGCTCTGTGCTTTCTTTCCTTCTGAACAAGTGTTACTGTTTTCTGCACAAAAGCGATTCTTGCGAAGCAATGTGAACACTTCTGCTTCCCAGGCACAGAGAAGGTGCTAGCAGGGAATTCTCTGCCTGCCTTTCCCCAGTGCTCTGCAAGCTCTCCAGGACAACATAGAATCTGGGGCTCTGTGCTTTCTTTCCTTCTGAACAAGTGTTACTGTTTTCTGCACAAAAGCGATTCTGCGAAGCAATGTGAACACTTCTGCTTCCCAGGCACAGAGAAGGTGCTAGCAAGGAATTCTCTGCCTGCCTTTCCCCAGTGCTCTGCAAGCTCTCCAGGACAACATAGAATCTGGGGCTCTGTGCTTTCTTTCCTTCTGAACAAGTGTTAGTGTTTTCTGCACAAAAGCGATTCTGCGAAGCAATGTGAACACTTCTGCTTCCCAGGCACAGAAAAGGTGCTAGCAAGGAATTCTCTGCCTGCCTTTCCCCAGTGCTCTGCAAGCTCTCCAGGACAACATAAAATCTGGGGCTCTGTGCTTTCTTTCCTTCTGAACAAGTGTTACTGTTTTCTGCACAAAAGCGATTCTGCAAAGCAATGTGAACACTTCTGCTTCCCAGGGACAGAGAAGGTGCTAGCAAGGAATTCTCTGCCTGCCTTTCCCCAGTGCTCTGCAAGCTCTCCAGGACAACATAAAATCTGGGGCTCTGTGCTTTCTTTCCTTCTGAACAACTGTTACTGTTTTCTGCACAAAAGTGATTCTGCGAAGCAATGTGAACACTTCTGCTTCCCAGGCACAGAGAAGGTGCTAGCAGGGAATTCTCTGCCTGCCTTTCCCCAGTGCTCTGCAAGCTCTCCAGGACAACATAGAATCTGGGGCTCTGTGCTTTCTTTCGTTCTGAACAAGTGTTACTGTTTTCTGCACAAAAGCGATTCTGCGAAGCAATGTGAACAGGCACAGAGAAGGTGCTATCAGGGAATTCTCTGCCTGCCTTTCCCCAGTGCTCTGCAAGCTCTCCAGGACAACATAAAATCTGGGGCTCTGTGCTTTCTTTCCTTCTGAACAAGTGGTACTGTTTTCTGCACAAAAGCGATTCTTGCGAAGCAATGTGAACACTTCTGCTTCCCAGGCACAGAGAAGGTGCTAGCAGGGAATTCTCTGCCTGCCTTTCCCCAGTGCTCTGCAAGCTCTCCAGGACAACATAGAATCTGGGGCTCTGTGCTTTCTTTCCTTCTGAACAAGTGTTACTGTTTTCTGCACAAAAGCGATTCTGCGAAGCAATGTGAACAGGCACAGAGAAGGTGCTAGCAGGGAATTCTCTGCCTGCCTTTCCCCAGTGCTCTGCAAGCTCTCCAGGACAACATAAAATCTGGGGCTCTGTGCTTTCTTTCCTTCTGAACAAGTGTTACTGTTTTCTGCACAAAAGCGATTCTTGCGAAGCAATGTGAACACTTCTGCTTCCCAGGCACAGAGAAGGTGCTAGCAGGGAATTCTCTGCCTGCCTTTCCCCAGTGCTCTGCAAGTTCTCCAGGACAACACAGAATCTGGGGCTCTGTGCTTTCTTTCCTTCTGAACAAGTGTTACTGTTTTCTGCACAAAAGCGATTCTGCGAAGCAATGTGAACAGGCACAGAGAAGGTGCTATCAGGGAATTCTCTGCCTGCCTTTCCCCAGTGCTCTGCAAGCTCTCCAGGACAACATAAAATCTGGGGCTCTGTGCTTTCTTTCCTTCTGAACAAGTGTTACTGTTTTCTGCACAAAAGTGATTCTTGCGAAGCAATGTGAACACTTCTGCTTCCCAGGCACAGAGAAGGTGCTAGCAGGGAATTCTCTGCCTGCCTTTCCCCAGTGCTCTGCAAGCTCTCCAGGACAACATAGAATCTGGGGCTCTGTGCTTTCTTTCCTTCTGAACAAGTGTTAGTGTTTTCTGCACAAAAGCGATTCTTGCGAAGCAATGTGAACACTTCTGCTTCCCAGGCACAGAGAAGGTGCTAGCAAGGAATTCTCTGCCTGCCTTTCCCCAGTGCTCTGCAAGCTCTCCAGGACAACATAAAATCTGGGGCTCTGTGCTTTCTTTCCTTCTGAACAAGTGTTACTGTTTTCTGCACAAAAGCGATTCTGCGAAGCAATGTGAACAGGCACAGAGAAGGTGCTATCAGGGAATTCTCTGCCTGCCTTTCCCCAGTGCTCTGCAAGCTCTCCAGGACAACATAAAATCTGGGGCTCTGTGCTTCCTTTCCTTCTGAACAAGTGTTACTGTTTTCTGCACAAAAGCGATTCTGCGAAGCAATGTGAACACTTCTGCTTCCCAGGCACAGAGAAGGTGCTAGCAAGGAATTCTCTGCCTGCCTTTCCCCAGTGCTCTGCAAGCTCTCCAGGACAACATAAAATCTGGGGCTCTGTGCTTTCTTTCCTTCTGAACAAGTGTTAGTGTTTTCTGCACAAAAGCGATTCTTGCGAAGCAATGTGAACACTTCTGCTTCCCAGGCACAGAGAAGGTGCTAGCAGGGAATTCTCTGCCTGCCTTTCCCCAGTGCTCTGCAAGCTCTCCAGGACAACATAGAATCTGGGGCTCTGTGCTTTCTTTCCTTCTGAACAAGTGTTACTGTTTTCTGCACAAAAGCGATTCTGCGAAGCAATGTGAACAGGCACAGAGAAGGTGCTATCAGGGAATTCTCTGCCTGCCTTTCCCCAGTGCTCTGCAAGCTCTCCAGGACAACATAAAATCTGGGGCTCTGTGCTTTCTTTCCTTCTGAACAAGTGTTAGTGTTTTCTGCACAAAAGCGATTCTGCGAAGCAATGTGAACAGGCACAGAGAAGGTGCTATCAGGGAATTCTCTGCCTGCCTTTCCCCAGTGCTCTGCAAGCTCTCCAGGACAACATAAAATCTGGGGCTCTGTGCTTTCTTTCCTTCTGAGCAAGTGTTAGTGTTTTCTGCACAAAAGCGATTCTTGCGAAGCAATGTGAACACTTCTGCTTCCCAGGCACAGAGAAGGTGCTAGCAGGGAATTCTCTGCCTGCCTTTCCCCAGTGCTCTGCAAGCTCTCCAGGACAACATAGAATCTGGGGCTCTGTGCTTTCTTTCCTTCTGAACAAGTGTTACTGTTTTCTCCACAAAAGCGATTCTGCGAAGCAATGTGAACAGGCACAGAGAAGGTGCTATCAGGGAATTCTCTGCCTGCCTTTCCCCAGTGCTCTGCAAGCTCTCCAGGACAACATAAAATCTGGGGCTCTGTGCTTTCTTTCCTTCTGAACAAGTGGTACTGTTTTCTGCACAAAAGCGATTCTGCGAAGCAATGTGAACACTTCTGCTTCGCAGGCACAGAGAAGGTGCTAGCAGGGAATTCTCTGCCTGCCTTTCCCCAGTGCTCTGCAAGCTCTCCAGGACAACATAAAATCTGGGGCTCTGTGCTTTCTTTCCTTCTGAACAAGTGTTAGTGTTTTCTGCACAAAAGCGATTCTTGCGAACCAATGTGAACACTTCTGCTTCCCAGGCACAGAGAAGGTGCTAGCAAGGAATTCTCTGCCTGCCTTTCCCCAGTGCTCTAAAAGCTCTCCAGGACAACATAAAATCTGGGGCTCTGTGCTTTCTTTCCTTCTGAACAAGTGTTACTGTTTTCTGCACAAAAGCGATTCTGCGAAGCAATGTGAACAGGCACAGAGAAGGTGCTAGCAGGGAATTCTCTGCCTGCCTTTCCCCAGTGCTCTGCAAGCTCTCCAGGACAACATAAAATCTGGGGCTCTGTGCTTTCTTTCCTTCTGAACAAGTGTTACTGTTTTCTGCACAAAAGCGATTCTGCGAAGCAATGTGAACAGGCACAGAGAAGGTGCTAGCAGGGAATTCTCTGCCTGCCTTTCCCCAGTGCTCTGCAAGCTCTCCAGGACAACATAAAATCTGGGGCTCTGTGCTTTCTTTCCTTCTGAACAAGTGTTACTGTTTTCTGCACAAAAGCGATTCTTGCGAAGCAATGTGAACACTTCTGCTTCCCAGGCACAGAGAAGGTGCTAGCAAGGAATTCTCTGCCTGCCTTTCCCCAGTGCTCTGCAAGCTCTCCAGGACAACATAAAATCTGGGGCTCTGTGCTTTCTTTCCTTCTGAACAAGTGTTACTGTTTTCTGCACAAAAGCGATTCTGCGAAGCAATGTGAACAGGCACAGAGAAGGTGCTAGCAGGGAATTCTCTGCCTGCCTTTCCCCAGTGCTCTGCAAGCTCTCCAGGACAACATAAAATCTGGGGCTCTGTGCTTTCTTTCCTTCTGAACAAGTGTTACTGTTTTCTGCACAAAAGCGATTCTTGCGAAGCAATGTGAACACTTCTGCTTCCCAGGCACAGAGAAGGTGCTAGCAGGGAATTCTCTGCCTGCCTTTCCCCAGTGCTCTGCAAGTTCTCCAGGACAACACAGAATCTGGGGCTCTGTGCTTTCTTTCCTTCTGAACAAGTGTTACTGTTTTCTGCACAAAAGCGATTCTGCGAAGCAATGTGAACAGGCACAGAGAAGGTGCTATCAGGGAATTCTCTGCCTGCCTTTCCCCAGTGCTCTGCAAGCTCTCCAGGACAACATAAAATCTGGGGCTCTGTGCTTTCTTTCCTTCTGAACAAGTGTTACTGTTTTCTGCACAAAAGTGATTCTTGCGAAGCAATGTGAACACTTCTGCTTCCCAGGCACAGAGAAGGTGCTAGCAGGGAATTCTCTGCCTGCCTTTCCCCAGTGCTCTGCAAGCTCTCCAGGACAACATAGAATCTGGGGCTCTGTGCTTTCTTTCCTTCTGAACAAGTGTTAGTGTTTTCTGCACAAAAGCGATTCTTGCGAAGCAATGTGAACACTTCTGCTTCCCAGGCACAGAGAAGGTGCTAGCAAGGAATTCTCTGCCTGCCTTTCCCCAGTGCTCTGCAAGCTCTCCAGGACAACATAAAATCTGGGGCTCTGTGCTTTCTTTCCTTCTGAACAAGTGTTACTGTTTTCTGCACAAAAGCGATTCTGCGAAGCAATGTGAACAGGCACAGAGAAGGTGCTATCAGGGAATTCTCTGCCTGCCTTTCCCCAGTGCTCTGCAAGCTCTCCAGGACAACATAAAATCTGGGGCTCTGTGCTTCCTTTCCTTCTGAACAAGTGTTACTGTTTTCTGCACAAAAGCGATTCTGCGAAGCAATGTGAACACTTCTGCTTCCCAGGCACAGAGAAGGTGCTAGCAAGGAATTCTCTGCCTGCCTTTCCCCAGTGCTCTGCAAGCTCTCCAGGACAACATAAAATCTGGGGCTCTGTGCTTTCTTTCCTTCTGAACAAGTGTTAGTGTTTTCTGCACAAAAGCGATTCTTGCGAAGCAATGTGAACACTTCTGCTTCCCAGGCACAGAGAAGGTGCTAGCAGGGAATTCTCTGCCTGCCTTTCCCCAGTGCTCTGCAAGCTCTCCAGGACAACATAGAATCTGGGGCTCTGTGCTTTCTTTCCTTCTGAACAAGTGTTACTGTTTTCTGCACAAAAGCGATTCTGCGAAGCAATGTGAACAGGCACAGAGAAGGTGCTATCAGGGAATTCTCTGCCTGCCTTTCCCCAGTGCTCTGCAAGCTCTCCAGGACAACATAAAATCTGGGGCTCTGTGCTTTCTTTCCTTCTGAACAAGTGTTAGTGTTTTCTGCACAAAAGCGATTCTGCGAAGCAATGTGAACAGGCACAGAGAAGGTGCTATCAGGGAATTCTCTGCCTGCCTTTCCCCAGTGCTCTGCAAGCTCTCCAGGACAACATAAAATCTGGGGCTCTGTGCTTTCTTTCCTTCTGAGCAAGTGTTAGTGTTTTCTGCACAAAAGCGATTCTTGCGAAGCAATGTGAACACTTCTGCTTCCCAGGCACAGAGAAGGTGCTAGCAGGGAATTCTCTGCCTGCCTTTCCCCAGTGCTCTGCAAGCTCTCCAGGACAACATAGAATCTGGGGCTCTGTGCTTTCTTTCCTTCTGAACAAGTGTTACTGTTTTCTCCACAAAAGCGATTCTGCGAAGCAATGTGAACAGGCACAGAGAAGGTGCTATCAGGGAATTCTCTGCCTGCCTTTCCCCAGTGCTCTGCAAGCTCTCCAGGACAACATAAAATCTGGGGCTCTGTGCTTTCTTTCCTTCTGAACAAGTGGTACTGTTTTCTGCACAAAAGCGATTCTGCGAAGCAATGTGAACACTTCTGCTTCGCAGGCACAGAGAAGGTGCTAGCAGGGAATTCTCTGCCTGCCTTTCCCCAGTGCTCTGCAAGCTCTCCAGGACAACATAAAATCTGGGGCTCTGTGCTTTCTTTCCTTCTGAACAAGTGTTAGTGTTTTCTGCACAAAAGCGATTCTTGCGAACCAATGTGAACACTTCTGCTTCCCAGGCACAGAGAAGGTGCTAGCAAGGAATTCTCTGCCTGCCTTTCCCCAGTGCTCTAAAAGCTCTCCAGGACAACATAAAATCTGGGGCTCTGTGCTTTCTTTCCTTCTGAACAAGTGTTACTGTTTTCTGCACAAAAGCGATTCTGCGAAGCAATGTGAACAGGCACAGAGAAGGTGCTAGCAGGGAATTCTCTGCCTGCCTTTCCCCAGTGCTCTGCAAGCTCTCCAGGACAACATAGAATCTGGGGCTCTGTGCTTTCTTTCCTTCTGAACAAGTGTTAGTGTTTTCTGCACAAAAGCGATTCTGCGAAGCAATGTGAACACTTCTGCTTCCCAGGCACAGAAAAGGTGCTAGCAAGGAATTCTCTGCCTGCCTTTCCCCAGTGCTCTGCAAGCTCTCCAGGACAACATAAAATCTGGGGCTCTGTGCTTTCTTTCCTTCTGAACAAGTGTTACTGTTTTCTGCACAAAAGCGATTCTGCAAAGCAATGTGAACACTTCTGCTTCCCAGGGACAGAGAAGGTGCTAGCAAGGAATTCTCTGCCTGCCTTTCCCCAGTGCTCTGCAAGCTCTCCAGGACAACATAAAATCTGGGGCTCTGTGCTTTCTTTCCTTCTGAACAACTGTTACTGTTTTCTGCACAAAAGTGATTCTGCGAAGCAATGTGAACACTTCTGCTTCCCAGGCACAGAGAAGGTGCTAGCAGGGAATTCTCTGCCTGCCTTTCCCCAGTGCTCTGCAAGCTCTCCAGGACAACATAGAATCTGGGGCTCTGTGCTTTCTTTCGTTCTGAACAAGTGTTACTGTTTTCTGCACAAAAGCGATTCTGCGAAGCAATGTGAACAGGCACAGAGAAGGTGCTATCAGGGAATTCTCTGCCTGCCTTTCCCCAGTGCTCTGCAAGCTCTCCAGGACAACATAAAATCTGGGGCTCTGTGCTTTCTTTCCTTCTGAACAAGTGGTACTGTTTTCTGCACAAAAGCGATTCTTGCGAAGCAATGTGAACACTTCTGCTTCCCAGGCACAGAGAAGGTGCTAGCAGGGAATTCTCTGCCTGCCTTTCCCCAGTGCTCTGCAAGCTCTCCAGGACAACATAGAATCTGGGGCTCTGTGCTTTCTTTCCTTCTGAACAAGTGTTACTGTTTTCTGCACAAAAGCGATTCTGCGAAGCAATGTGAACAGGCACAGAGAAGGTGCTAGCAGGGAATTCTCTGCCTGCCTTTCCCCAGTGCTCTGCAAGCTCTCCAGGACAACATAAAATCTGGGGCTCTGTGCTTTCTTTCCTTCTGAACAAGTGTTACTGTTTTCTGCACAAAAGCGATTCTTGCGAAGCAATGTGAACACTTCTGCTTCCCAGGCACAGAGAAGGTGCTAGCAGGGAATTCTCTGCCTGCCTTTCCCCAGTGCTCTGCAAGTTCTCCAGGACAACACAGAATCTGGGGCTCTGTGCTTTCTTTCCTTCTGAACAAGTGTTACTGTTTTCTGCACAAAAGCGATTCTGCGAAGCAATGTGAACAGGCACAGAGAAGGTGCTATCAGGGAATTCTCTGCCTGCCTTTCCCCAGTGCTCTGCAAGCTCTCCAGGACAACATAAAATCTGGGGCTCTGTGCTTTCTTTCCTTCTGAACAAGTGTTACTGTTTTCTGCACAAAAGTGATTCTTGCGAAGCAATGTGAACACTTCTGCTTCCCAGGCACAGAGAAGGTGCTAGCAGGGAATTCTCTGCCTGCCTTTCCCCAGTGCTCTGCAAGCTCTCCAGGACAACATAGAATCTGGGGCTCTGTGCTTTCTTTCCTTCTGAACAAGTGTTAGTGTTTTCTGCACAAAAGCGATTCTTGCGAAGCAATGTGAACACTTCTGCTTCCCAGGCACAGAGAAGGTGCTAGCAAGGAATTCTCTGCCTGCCTTTCCCCAGTGCTCTGCAAGCTCTCCAGGACAACATAAAATCTGGGGCTCTGTGCTTTCTTTCCTTCTGAACAAGTGTTACTGTTTTCTGCACAAAAGCGATTCTGCGAAGCAATGTGAACAGGCACAGAGAAGGTGCTATCAGGGAATTCTCTGCCTGCCTTTCCCCAGTGCTCTGCAAGCTCTCCAGGACAACATAAAATCTGGGGCTCTGTGCTTCCTTTCCTTCTGAACAAGTGTTACTGTTTTCTGCACAAAAGCGATTCTGCGAAGCAATGTGAACACTTCTGCTTCCCAGGCACAGAGAAGGTGCTAGCAAGGAATTCTCTGCCTGCCTTTCCCCAGTGCTCTGCAAGCTCTCCAGGACAACATAAAATCTGGGGCTCTGTGCTTTCTTTCCTTCTGAACAAGTGTTAGTGTTTTCTGCACAAAAGCGATTCTTGCGAAGCAATGTGAACACTTCTGCTTCCCAGGCACAGAGAAGGTGCTAGCAGGGAATTCTCTGCCTGCCTTTCCCCAGTGCTCTGCAAGCTCTCCAGGACAACATAGAATCTGGGGCTCTGTGCTTTCTTTCGTTCTGAACAAGTGTTACTGTTTTCTGCACAAAAGCGATTCTGCAAAGCAATGTGAACAGGCACAGAGAAGGTGCTATCAGGGAATTCTCTGCCTGCCTTTCCCCAGTGCTCTGCAAGCTCTCCAGGACAACATAAAATCTGGGGCTCTGTGCTTTCTTTCCTTCTGAACAAGTGTTAGTGTTTTCTGCACAAAAGCGATTCTGCGAAGCAATGTGAACAGGCACAGAGAAGGTGCTATCAGGGAATTCTCTGCCTGCCTTTCCCCAGTGCTCTGCAAGCTCTCCAGGACAACATAAAATCTGGGGCTCTGTGCTTTCTTTCCTTCTGAGCAAGTGTTAGTGTTTTCTGCACAAAAGCGATTCTTGCGAAGCAATGTGAACACTTCTGCTTCCCAGGCACAGAGAAGGTGCTAGCAGGGAATTCTCTGCCTGCCTTTCCCCAGTGCTCTGCAAGCTCTCCAGGACAACATAGAATCTGGGGCTCTGTGCTTTCTTTCCTTCTGAACAAGTGTTACTGTTTTCTCCACAAAAGCGATTCTGCGAAGCAATGTGAACAGGCACAGAGAAGGTGCTATCAGGGAATTCTCTGCCTGCCTTTCCCCAGTGCTCTGCAAGCTCTCCAGGACAACATAAAATCTGGGGCTCTGTGCTTTCTTTCCTTCTGAACAAGTGGTACTGTTTTCTGCACAAAAGCGATTCTGCGAAGCAATGTGAACACTTCTGCTTCGCAGGCACAGAGAAGGTGCTAGCAGGGAATTCTCTGCCTGCCTTTCCCCAGTGCTCTGCAAGCTCTCCAGGACAACATAAAATCTGGGGCTCTGTGCTTTCTTTCCTTCTGAACAAGTGTTAGTGTTTTCTGCACAAAAGCGATTCTTGCGAACCAATGTGAACACTTCTGCTTCCCAGGCACAGAGAAGGTGCTAGCAAGGAATTCTCTGCCTGCCTTTCCCCAGTGCTCTAAAAGCTCTCCAGGACAACATAAAATCTGGGGCTCTGTGCTTTCTTTCCTTCTGAACAAGTGTTACTGTTTTCTGCACAAAAGCGATTCTGCGAAGCAATGTGAACAGGCACAGAGAAGGTGCTAGCAGGGAATTCTCTGCCTGCCTTTCCCCAGTGCTCTGCAAGCTCTCCAGGACAACATAGAATCTGGGGCTCTGTGCTTTCTTTCCTTCTGAACAAGTGTTAGTGTTTTCTGCACAAAAGCGATTCTGCGAAGCAATGTGAACACTTCTGCTTCCCAGGCACAGAAAAGGTGCTAGCAAGGAATTCTCTGCCTGCCTTTCCCCAGTGCTCTGCAAGCTCTCCAGGACAACATAAAATCTGGGGCTCTGTGCTTTCTTTCCTTCTGAACAAGTGTTACTGTTTTCTGCACAAAAGTGATTCTGCGAAGCAATGTGAACACTTCTGCTTCCCAGGCACAGAGAAGGTGCTAGCAAGGAATTCTCTGCCTGCCTTTCCCCAGTGCTCTGCAAGCTCTCCAGGACAACATAGAATCTGGGGCTCTGTGCTTTCTTTCGTTCTGAACAAGTGTTAGTGTTTTCTGCACAAAAGCGATTCTTGCGAAGCAATGTGAACACTTCTGCTTCCCAGGCACAGAGAAGGTGCTAGCAGGGAATTCTCTGCCTGCCTTTCCCCAGTGCTCTGCAAGCTCTCCAGGACAACATAGAATCTGGGTCTCTGTGCTTTCTTTCGTTCTGAACAAGTGTTACTGTTTTCTGCACAAAAGCGATTCTGCGAAGCAATGTGAACAGGCACAGAGAAGGTGCTATCAGGGAATTCTCTGCCTGCCTTTCCCCAGTGCTCTGCAAGCTCTCCAGGACAACATAAAATCTGGGGCTCTGTGCTTTCTTTCCTTCTGAACAAGTGTTAGTGTTTTCTGCACAAAAGCGATTCTTGCGAAGCAATGTGAACACTTCTGCTTCCCAGGCACAGAGAAGGTGCTAGCAAGGAATTCTCTGCCTGCCTTTCCCCAGTGCTCTGCAAGCTCTCCAGGACAACATAGAATCTGGGGCTCTGTGCTTTCTTTCCTTCTGAACAAGTGGTACTGTTTTCTGCACAAAAGCGATTCTGCGAAGCAATGTGAACACTTCTGCTTCCCAGGCACAGAGAAGGTGCTAGCAAGGAATTCTCTGCCTGCCTTTCCCCAGTGCTCTGCAAGCTCTCCAGGACAACATAAAATCTGGGGCTCTGTGCTTTCTTTCCTTCTGAACAAGTGTTACTGTTTTCTGCACAAAAGCGATTCTGCAAAGCAATGTGAACAGGCACAGAGAAGGTGCTATCAGGGAATTCTCTGCCTGCCTTTCCCCAGTGCTCTGCAAGCTCTCCAGGACAACATAGAATCTGGGGCTCTGTGCTTTCTTTCGTTCTGAACAAGTGTTACTGTTTTCTGCACAAAAGCGATTCTGCGAAGCAATGTGAACAGGCACAGAGAAGGTGCTAGCAGGGAATTCTCTGCCTGCCTTTCCCCAGTGCTCTGCAAGCTCTCCAGGACAACATAAAATCTGGGGCTCTGTGCTTTCTTTCCTTCTGAACAAGTGTTACTGTTTTCTGCACAAAAGCGATTCTTGCGAAGCAATGTGAACACTTCTGCTTCCCAGGCACAGAGAAGGTGCTAGCAAGGAATTCTCTGCCTGCCTTTCCCCAGTGCTCTGCAAGCTCTCCAGGACAACATAAAATCTGGGGCTCTGTGCTTTCTTTCCTTCTGAACAAGTGTTACTGTTTTCTGCACAAAAGCGATTCTGCGAAGCAATGTGAACAGGCACAGAGAAGGTGCTATCAGGGAATTCTCTGCCTGCCTTTCCCCAGTGCTCTGCAAGCTCTCCAGGACAACATAAAATCTGGGGCTCTGTGCTTTCTTTCTTTCTGAACAAGTGTTAGTGTTTTCTGCACAAAAGCGATTCTGCGAAGCAATGTGAACACTTCTGCTTCGCAGGCACAGAGAAGGTGCTAGCAAGGAATTCTCTGCCTCCCTTTCCCCAGTGCTCTGCAAGCTCTCCAGGACAACATAAAATCTGGGGCTCTGTGCTTTCTTTCCTTCTGAACAAGTGTTACTGTTTTCTGCACAAAAGCGATTCTTGCGAAGCAATGTGAACACTTCTGCTTCCCAGGCACAGAGAAGGTGCTATCAGGGAATTCTCTGCCTGCCTTTCCCCAGTGCTCTGCAAGCTCTCCAGGACAACATAAAATCTGGGGCTCTGTGCTTTCTTTCCTTCTGAACAAGTGTTAGTGTTTTCTGCACAAAAGCGATTCTGCGAAGCAATGTGAACAGGCACAGAGAAGGTGCTATCAGGGAATTCTCTGCCTGCCTTTCCCCAGTGCTCTGCAAGCTCTCCAGGACAACATAAAATCTGGGGCTCTGTGCTTTCTTTCGTTCTGAACAAGTGTTACTGTTTTCTGCACAAAAGCAATTCTGCGAAGCAATGTGAACACTTCTGCTTCCCAGGCACAGAGAAGGTGCTAGCAGGGAATTCTCTGCCTGCCTTTCCCCAGTGCTCTGCAAGCTCTCCAGGACAACATAGAATCTGGGGCTCTGTGCTTTCTTTCCTTCTGAGCAAGTGTTAGTGTTTTCTGCACAAAAGCGATTCTTGCGAAGCAATGTGAACACTTCTGCTTCCCAGGCACAGAGAAGGTGCTAGCAAGGAATTCTCTGCCTGCCTTTCCCCAGTGCTCTGCAAGCTCTCCAGGACAACATAAAATCTGGGGCTCTGTGCTTTCTTTCCTTCTGAACAAGTGTTACTGTTTTCTGCACAAAAGCGATTCTGCGAAGCAATGTGAACAGGCACAGAGAAGGTGCTATCAGGGAATTCTCTGCCTGCCTTTCCCCAGTGCTCTGCAAGCTCTCCAGGACAACATAAAATCTGGGGCTCTGTGCTTCCTTTCCTTCTGAACAAGTGTTACTGTTTTCTGCACAAAAGCGATTCTGCGAAGCAATGTGAACACTTCTGCTTCCCAGGCACAGAGAAGGTGCTAGCAAGGAATTCTCTGCCTGCCTTTCCCCAGTGCTCTGCAAGCTCTCCAGGACAACATAAAATCTGGGGCTCTGTGCTTTCTTTCGTTCTGAACAAGTGTTACTGTTTTCTGCACAAAAGCGATTCTTGCGAAGCAATGTGAACACTTCTGCTTCCCAGGCACAGAGAAGGTGCTAGCAGGGAATTCTCTGCCTGCCTTTCCCCAGTGCTCTGCAAGCTCTCCAGGACAACATAGAATCTGGGGCTCTGTGCTTTCTTTCGTTCTGAACAAGTGTTACTGTTTTCTGCACAAAAGCGATTCTGCGAAGCAATGTGAACAGGCACAGAGAAGGTGCTATCAGGGAATTCTCTGCCTGCCTTTCCCCAGTGCTCTGCAAGCTCTCCAGGACAACATAAAATCTGGGGCTCTGTGCTTTCTTTCCTTCTGAACAAGTGTTACTGTTTTCTGCACAAAAGCGATTCTGCGAAGCAATGTGAACAGGCACAGAGAAGGTGCTATCAGGGAATTCTCTGCCTGCCTTTCCCCAGTGCTCTGCAAGCTCTCCAGGACAACATAAAATCTGGGGCTCTGTGCTTTCTTTCGTTCTGAACAAGTGTTACTCTTTTCTGCACAAAAGCAATTCTGCGAAGCAATGTGAACACTTCTGCTTCCCAGGCACAGAGAAGGTGCTAGCAGGGAATTCTCTGCCTGCCTTTCCCCAGTGCTCTGCAAGCTCTCCAGGACAACATAAAATCTGGGGCTCTGTGCTTTCTTTCCTTCTGAGCAAGTGTTAGTGTTTTCTGCACAAAAGCGATTCTTGCGAAGCAATGTGAACACTTCTGCTTCCCAGGCACAGAGAAGGTGCTATCAGGGAATTCTCTGCCTGCCTTTCCCCAGTGCTCTGCAAGCTCTCCAGGACAACATAGAATCTGGGGCTCTGTGCTTTCTTTCCTTCTGAACAAGTGTTACTGTTTTCTCCACAAAAGCGATTCTGCGAAGCAATGTGAACAGGCACAGAGAAGGTGCTATCAGGGAATTCTCTGCCTGCCTTTCCCCAGTGCTCTGCAAGCTCTCCAGGACAACATAAAATCTGGGGCTCTGTGCTTTCTTTCCTTCTGAACAAGTGGTACTGTTTTCTGCACAAAAGCGATTCTGCGAAGCAATGTGAACACTTCTGCTTCGCAGGCACAGAGAAGGTGCTAGCAGGGAATTCTCTGCCTGCCTTTCCCCAGTGCTCTGCAAGCTCTCCAGGACAACATAAAATCTGGGGCTCTGTGCTTTCTTTCCTTCTGAACAAGTGTTAGTGTTTTCTGCACAAAAGCGATTCTTGCGAACCAATGTGAACACTTCTGCTTCCCAGGCACAGAGAAGGTGCTAGCAAGGAATTCTCTGCCTGCCTTTCCCCAGTGCTCTAAAAGCTCTCCAGGACAACATAAAATCTGGGGCTCTGTGCTTTCTTTCCTTCTGAACAAGTGTTACTGTTTTCTGCACAAAAGCGATTCTGCGAAGCAATGTGAACAGGCACAGAGAAGGTGCTAGCAGGGAATTCTCTGCCTGCCTTTCCCCAGTGCTCTGCAAGCTCTCCAGGACAACATAGAATCTGGGGCTCTGTGCTTTCTTTCCTTCTGAACAAGTGTTAGTGTTTTCTGCACAAAAGCGATTCTGCGAAGCAATGTGAACACTTCTGCTTCCCAGGCACAGAAAAGGTGCTAGCAAGGAATTCTCTGCCTGCCTTTCCCCAGTGCTCTGCAAGCTCTCCAGGACAACATAAAATCTGGGGCTCTGTGCTTTCTTTCGTTCTGAACAAGTGTTACTGTTTTCTGCACAAAAGTGATTCTGCGAAGCAATGTGAACACTTCTGCTTCCCAGGCACAGAGAAGGTGCTAGCAGGGAATTCTCTGCCTGCCTTTCCCCAGTGCTCTGCAAGCTCTCCAGGACAACATAGAATTTGGGGCTCTGTGCTTTCTTTCGTTCTGAACAAGTGTTACTGTTTTCTGCACAAAAGCGATTCTGCGAAGCAATGTGAACAGGCACAGAGAAGGTGCTATCAGGGAATTCTCTGCCTGCCTTTCCCCAGTGCTCTGCAAGCTCTCCAGGACAACATAGAATCTGGGGCTCTGTGCTTTCTTTCCTTCTGAACAAGTGTTACTGTTTTCTGCACAAAAGCGATTCTTGCGAAGCAATGTGAACACTTCTGCTTCCCAGGCACAGAGAAGGTGCTAGCAGGGAATTCTCTGCCTGCCTTTCCCCAGTGCTCTGCAAGCTCTCCAGGACAACATAGAATCTGGGGCTCTGTGCTTTCTTTCGTTCTGAACAAGTGTTACTGTTTTCTGCACAAAAGCGATTCTGCGAAGCAATGTGAACAGGCACAGAGAAGGTGCTATCAGGGAATTCTCTGCCTGCCTTTCCCCAGTGCTCTGCAAGCTCTCCAGGACAACATAGAATCTGGGGCTCTGTGCTTTCTTTCATTCTGAACAAGTGTTACTGTTTTCTGCACAAAAGCGATTCTTGCGAAGCAATGTGAACACTTCTGCTTCCCAGGCACAGAGAAGGTGCTAGCAGGGAATTCTCTGCCTGCCTTTCCCCAGTGCTCTGCAAGCTCTCCAGGACAACATAGAATCTGGGGCTCTGTGCTTTCTTTCGTTCTGAACAAGTGTTACTGTTTTCTGCACAAAAGCGATTCTGCGAAGCAATGTGAACAGGCACAGAGAAGGTGCTATCAGGGAATTCTCTGCCTGCCTTTCCCCAGTGCTCTGCAAGCTCTCCAGGACAACATAGAATCTGGGGCTCTGTGCTTTCTTTCATTCTGAACAAGTGTTACTGTTTTCTGCACAAAAGCGATTCTTGCGAAGCAATGTGAACACTTCTGCTTCCCAGGCACAGAGAAGGTGCTAGCAGGGAATTCTCTGCCTGCCTTTCCCCAGTGCTCTGCAAGCTCTCCAGGACAACATAAAATCTGGGGCTCTGTGCTTTCTTTCCTTCTGAACAAGTGTTAGTGTTTTCTGCACAAAAGCGATTCTGCGAAGCAATGTGAACACTTCTGCTTCCCAGGCACAGAGAAGGTGCTAGCAAGGAATTCTCTGCCTGCCTTTCCCCAGTGCTCTGCAAGCTCTCCAGGACAACATAAAATCTGGGGCTCTGTGCTTTCTTTCCTTCTGAACAAGTGTTAGTGTTTTCTGCACAAAAGCGATTCTTGCGAAGCAATGTGAACACTTCTGCTTCCCAGGCACAGAGAAGGTGCTATCAGGGAATTCTCTGCCTGCCTTTCCCCAGTGCTCTGCAAGCTCTCCAGGACAACATAGAATCTGGGGCTCTGTGCTTTCTTTCGTTCTGAACAAGTGTTACTGTTTTCTGCACAAAAGCGATTCTGCGAAGCAATGTGAACAGGCACAGAGAAGGTGCTATCAGGGAATTCTCTGCCTGCCTTTCCCCAGTGCTCTGCAAGCTCTCCAGGACAACATAAAATCTGGGGCTCTGTGCTTTCTTTCGTTCTGAACAAGTGGTACTGTTTTCTGCACAAAAGCGATTCTTGCGAAGCAATGTGAACACTTCTGCTTCCCAGGCACAGAGAAGGTGCTAGCAGGGAATTCTCTGCCTGCCTTTCCCCAGTGCTCTGCAAGCTCTCCAGGACAACATAAAATCTGGGGCTCTGTGCTTTCTTTCCTTCTGAACAAGTGTTACTGTTTTCTGCACAAAAGCGATTCTGCGAAGCAATGTGAACAGGCACAGAGAAGGTGCTAGCAGGGAATTCTCTGCCTGCCTTTCCCCAGTGCTCTGCAAGCTCTCCAGGACAACATAGAATCTGGGGCTCTGTGCTTTCTTTCGTTCTGAACAAGTGTTACTGTTTTCTGCACAAAAGCGATTCTGCGAAGCAATGTGAACAGGCACAGAGAAGGTGCTATCAGGGAATTCTCTGCCTGCCTTTCCCCAGTGCTCTGCAAGCTCTCCAGGACAACATAAAATCTGGGGCTCTGTGCTTTCTTTCCTTCTGAACAAGTGTTAGTGTTTTCTGCACAAAAGCGATTCTTGCGAAGCAATGTGAACACTTCTGCTTCCCAGGCACAGAGAAGGTGCTAGCAGGGAATTCTCTGCCTACCTTTCCCCAGTGCTCTGCAAGCTCTCCAGGACAACATAGAATCTGGGGCTCTGTGCTTTCTTTCCTTCTGAACAAGTGTTACTGTTTTCTGCACAAAAGCGATTCTGCGAAGCAATGTGAACAGGCACAGAGAAGGTGCTAGCAGGGAATTCTCTGCCTTCCTTTCCCCAGTGCTCTGCAAGCTCTCCAGGACAACATAAAATCTGGGGCTCTGTGCTTTCTTTCCTTCTGAACAAGTGTTACTGTTTTCTGCACAAAAGCGATTCTTGCGAAGCAATGTGAACACTTCTGCTTCCCAGGCACAGAGAAGGTGCTAGCAGGGAATTCTCTGCCTGCCTTTCCCCAGTGCTCTGCAAGTTCTCCAGGACAACACAGAATCTGGGGCTCTGTGCTTTCTTTCCTTCTGAACAAGTGTTACTGTTTTCTGCACAAAAGCGATTCTGCGAAGCAATGTGAACAGGCACAGAGAAGGTGCTATCAGGGAATTCTCTGCCTGCCTTTCCCCAGTGCTCTGCAAGCTCTCCAGGACAACATAAAATCTGGGGCTCTGTGCTTTCTTTCCTTCTGAACAAGTGTTACTGTTTTCTGCACAAAAGTGATTCTTGCGAAGCAATGTGAACACTTCTGCTTCCCAGGCACAGAGAAGGTGCTAGCAGGGAATTCTCTGCCTGCCTTTCCCCAGTGCTCTGCAAGCTCTCCAGGACAACATAGAATCTGGGGCTCTGTGCTTTCTTTCCTTCTGAACAAGTGTTAGTGTTTTCTGCACAAAAGCGATTCTTGCGAAGCAATGTGAACACTTCTGCTTCCCAGGCACAGAGAAGGTGCTAGCAGGGAATTCTCTGCCTGCCTTTCCCCAGTGCTCTGCAAGCTCTCCAGGACAACATAGAATCTGGGTCTCTGTGCTTTCTTTCGTTCTGAACAAGTGTTACTGTTTTCTGCACAAAAGCGATTCTGCGAAGCAATGTGAACAGGCACAGAGAAGGTGCTATCAGGGAATTCTCTGCCTGCCTTTCCCCAGTGCTCTGCAAGCTCTCCAGGACAACATAAAATCTGGGGCTCTGTGCTTTCTTTCCTTCTGAACAAGTGTTAGTGTTTTCTGCACAAAAGCGATTCTTGCGAAGCAATGTGAACACTTCTGCTTCCCAGGCACAGAGAAGGTGCTAGCAAGGAATTCTCTGCCTGCCTTTCCCCAGTGCTCTGCAAGCTCTCCAGGACAACATAAAATCTGGGGCTCTGTGCTTTCTTTCCTTCTGAACAAGTGTTACTGTTTTCTGCACAAAAGCGATTCTGCGAAGCAATGTGAACAGGCACAGAGAAGGTGCTATCAGGGAATTCTCTGCCTGCCTTTCCCCAGTGCTCTGCAAGCTCTCCAGGACAACATAAAATCTGGGGCTCTGTGCTTTCTTTCTTTCTGAACAAGTGTTAGTGTTTTCTGCACAAAAGCGATTCTGCGAAGCAATGTGAACACTTCTGCTTCGCAGGCACAGAGAAGGTGCTAGCAAGGAATTCTCTGCCTCCCTTTCCCCAGTGCTCTGCAAGCTCTCCAGGACAACATAAAATCTGGGGCTCTGTGCTTTCTTTCCTTCTGAACAAGTGTTACTGTTTTCTGCACAAAAGCGATTCTTGCGAAGCAATGTGAACACTTCTGCTTCCCAGGCACAGAGAAGGTGCTATCAGGGAATTCTCTGCCTGCCTTTCCCCAGTGCTCTGCAAGCTCTCCAGGACAACATAAAATCTGGGGCTCTGTGCTTTCTTTCCTTCTGAACAAGTGTTAGTGTTTTCTGCACAAAAGCTATTCTGCGAAGCAATGTGAACAGGCACAGAGAAGGTGCTATCAGGGAATTCTCTGCCTGCCTTTCCCCAGTGCTCTGCAAGCTCTCCAGGACAACATAAAATCTGGGGCTCTGTGCTTTCTTTCGTTCTGAACAAGTGTTACTGTTTTCTGCACAAAAGCAATTCTGCGAAGCAATGTGAACACTTCTGCTTCCCAGGCACAGAGAAGGTGCTAGCAGGGAATTCTCTGCCTGCCTTTCCCCAGTGCTCTGCAAGCTCTCCAGGACAACATAGAATCTGGGGCTCTGTGCTTTCTTTCCTTCTGAGCAAGTGTTAGTGTTTTCTGCACAAAAGCGATTCTTGCGAAGCAATGTGAACACTTCTGCTTCCCAGGCACAGAGAAGGTGCTAGCAAGGAATTCTCTGCCTGCCTTTCCCCAGTGCTCTGCAAGCTCTCCAGGACAACATAAAATCTGGGGCTCTGTGCTTTCTTTCCTTCTGAACAAGTGTTACTGTTTTCTGCACAAAAGCGATTCTGCGAAGCAATGTGAACAGGCACAGAGAAGGTGCTATCAGGGAATTCTCTGCCTGCCTTTCCCCAGTGCTCTGCAAGCTCTCCAGGACAACATAAAATCTGGGGCTCTGTGCTTCCTTTCCTTCTGAACAAGTGTTACTGTTTTCTGCACAAAAGCGATTCTGCGAAGCAATGTGAACACTTCTGCTTCCCAGGCACAGAGAAGGTGCTAGCAAGGAATTCTCTGCCTGCCTTTCCCCAGTGCTCTGCAAGCTCTCCAGGACAACATAAAATCTGGGGCTCTGTGCTTTCTTTCCTTCTGAACAAGTGTTACTGTTTTCTGCACAAAAGCGATTCTGCGAAGCAATGTGAACAGGCACAGAGAAGGTGCTATCAGGGAATTCTCTGCCTGCCTTTCCCCAGTGCTCTGCAAGCTCTCCAGGACAACATAAAATCTGGGGCTCTGTGCTTTCTTTCCTTCTGAACAAGTGTTAGTGTTTTCTGCACAAAAGCGATTCTGCGAAGCAATGTGAACAGGCACAGAGAAGGTGCTATCAGGGAATTCTCTGCCTGCCTTTCCCCAGTGCTCTGCAAGCTCTCCAGGACAACATAAAATCTGGGGCTCTGTGCTTTCTTTCGTTCTGAACAAGTGTTACTGTTTTCTGCACAAAAGCAATTCTGCGAAGCAATGTGAACACTTCTGCTTCCCAGGCACAGAGAAGGTGCTAGCAGGGAATTCTCTGCCTGCCTTTCCCCAGTGCTCTGCAAGCTCTCCAGGACAACATAAAATCTGGGGCTCTGTGCTTTCTTTCCTTCTGAGCAAGTGTTAGTGTTTTCTGCACAAAAGCGATTCTTGCGAAGCAATGTGAACACTTCTGCTTCCCAGGCACAGAGAAGGTGCTATCAGGGAATTCTCTGCCTGCCTTTCCCCAGTGCTCTGCAAGCTCTCCAGGACAACATAGAATCTGGGGCTCTGTGCTTTCTTTCCTTCTGAACAAGTGTTACTGTTTTCTCCACAAAAGCGATTCTGCGAAGCAATGTGAACAGGCACAGAGAAGGTGCTATCAGGGAATTCTCTGCCTGCCTTTCCCCAGTGCTCTGCAAGCTCTCCAGGACAACATAAAATCTGGGGCTCTGTGCTTTCTTTCCTTCTGAACAAGTGGTACTGTTTTCTGCACAAAAGCGATTCTGCGAAGCAATGTGAACACTTCTGCTTCGCAGGCACAGAGAAGGTGCTAGCAGGGAATTCTCTGCCTGCCTTTCCCCAGTGCTCTGCAAGCTCTCCAGGACAACATAAAATCTGGGGCTCTGTGCTTTCTTTCCTTCTGAACAAGTGTTACTGTTTTCTGCACAAAAGCGATTCTTGCGAAGCAATGTGAACACTTCTGCTTCCCAGGCACAGAGAAGGTGCTAGCAAGGAATTCTCTGCCTGCCTTTCCCCAGTGCTCTAAAAGCTCTCCAGGACAACATAAAATCTGGGGCTCTGTGCTTTCTTTCCTTCTGAACAAGTGTTACTGTTTTCTGCACAAAAGCGATTCTGCGAAGCAATGTGAACAGGCACAGAGAAGGTGCTAGCAGGGAATTCTCTGCCTGCCTTTCCCCAGTGCTCTGCAAGCTCTCCAGGACAACATAGAATCTGGGGCTCTGTGCTTTCTTTCCTTCTGAACAAGTGTTAGTGTTTTCTGCACAAAAGCGATTCTGCGAAGCAATGTGAACACTTCTGCTTCCCAGGCACAGAAAAGGTGCTAGCAAGGAATTCTCTGCCTGCCTTTCCCCAGTGCTCTAAAAGCTCTCCAGGACAACATAAAATCTGGGGCTCTGTGCTTTCTTTCCTTCTGAACAAGTGTTACTGTTTTCTGCACAAAAGTGATTCTGCGAAGCAATGTGAACACTTCTGCTTCCCAGGCACAGAGAAGGTGCTAGCAGGGAATTCTCTGCCTGCCTTTCCCCAGTGCTCTGCAAGCTCTCCAGGACAACATAGAATCTGGGGCTCTGTGCTTTCTTTCCTTCTGAGCAAGTGTTAGTGTTTTCTGCACAAAAGCGATTCTTGCGAAGCAATGTGAACACTTCTGCTTCCCAGGCACAGAGAAGGTGCTAGCAAGGAATTCTCTGCCTGCCTTTCCCCAGTGCTCTGCAAGCTCTCCAGGACAACATAAAATCTGGGGCTCTGTGCTTTCTTTCCTTCTGAACAAGTGTTACTGTTTTCTGCACAAAAGCGATTCTGCGAAGCAATGTGAACACTTCTGCTTCCCAGGCACAGAGAAGGTGCTAGCAAGGAATTCTCTGCCTGCCTTTCCCCAGTGCTCTGCAAGCTCTCCAGGACAACATAAAATCTGGGGCTCTGTGCTTTCTTTCCTTCTGAACAAGTGTTACTGTTTTCTGCACAAAAGCGATTCTTGCGAAGCAATGTGAACACTTCTGCTTCCCAGGCACAGAGAAGGTGCTAGCAGGGAATTCTCTGCCTGCCTTTCCCCAGTGCTCTGCAAGCTCTCCAGGACAACATAGAATCTGGGGCTCTGTGCTTTCTTTCCTTCTGAACAAGTGTTACTGTTTTCTGCACAAAAGCGATTCTGCGAAGCAATGTGAACAGGCACAGAGAAGGTGCTATCAGGGAATTCTCTGCCTGCCTTTCCCCAGTGCTCTGCAAGCTCTCCAGGACAACATAAAATCTGGGGCTCTGTGCTTTCTTTCCTTCTGAACAAGTGTTAGTGTTTTCTGCACAAAAGCGATTCTGCGAAGCAATGTGAACAGGCACAGAGAAGGTGCTATCAGGGAATTCTCTGCCTGCCTTTCCCCAGTGCTCTGCAAGCTCTCCAGGACAACATAAAATCTGGGGCTCTGTGCTTTCTTTCGTTCTGAACAAGTGTTACTGTTTTCTGCACAAAAGCAATTCTGCGAAGCAATGTGAACACTTCTGCTTCCCAGGCACAGAGAAGGTGCTAGCAGGGAATTCTCTGCCTGCCTTTCCCCAGTGCTCTGCAAGCTCTCCAGGACAACATAAAATCTGGGGCTCTGTGCTTTCTTTCCTTCTGAGCAAGTGTTAGTGTTTTCTGCACAAAAGCGATTCTTGCGAAGCAATGTGAACACTTCTGCTTCCCAGGCACAGAGAAGGTGCTATCAGGGAATTCTCTGCCTGCCTTTCCCCAGTGCTCTGCAAGCTCTCCAGGACAACATAGAATCTGGGGCTCTGTGCTTTCTTTCCTTCTGAACAAGTGTTACTGTTTTCTCCACAAAAGCGATTCTGCGAAGCAATGTGAACAGGCACAGAGAAGGTGCTATCAGGGAATTCTCTGCCTGCCTTTCCCCAGTGCTCTGCAAGCTCTCCAGGACAACATAAAATCTGGGGCTCTGTGCTTTCTTTCCTTCTGAACAAGTGGTACTGTTTTCTGCACAAAAGCGATTCTGCGAAGCAATGTGAACACTTCTGCTTCGCAGGCACAGAGAAGGTGCTAGCAGGGAATTCTCTGCCTGCCTTTCCCCAGTGCTCTGCAAGCTCTCCAGGACAACATAAAATCTGGGGCTCTGTGCTTTCTTTCCTTCTGAACAAGTGGTACTGTTTTCTGCACAAAAGCGATTCTTGCGAACCAATGTGAACACTTCTGCTTCCCAGGCACAGAGAAGGTGCTAGCAAGGAATTCTCTGCCTGCCTTTCCCCAGTGCTCTAAAAGCTCTCCAGGACAACATAAAATCTGGGGCTCTGTGCTTTCTTTCCTTCTGAACAAGTGTTACTGTTTTCTGCACAAAAGCGATTCTGCGAAGCAATGTGAACAGGCACAGAGAAGGTGCTAGCAGGGAATTCTCTGCCTGCCTTTCCCCAGTGCTCTGCAAGCTCTCCAGGACAACATAGAATCTGGGGCTCTGTGCTTTCTTTCCTTCTGAACAAGTGTTAGTGTTTTCTGCACAAAAGCGATTCTGCGAAGCAATGTGAACACTTCTGCTTCCCAGGCACAGAAAAGGTGCTAGCAAGGAATTCTCTGCCTGCCTTTCCCCAGTGCTCTGCAAGCTCTCCAGGACAACATAAAATCTGGGGCTCTGTGCTTTCTTTCCTTCTGAACAAGTGTTACTGTTTTCTGCACAAAAGTGATTCTGCGAAGCAATGTGAACACTTCTGCTTCCCAGGCACAGAGAAGGTGCTAGCAGGGAATTCTCTGCCTGCCTTTCCCCAGTGCTCTGCAAGCTCTCCAGGACAACATAGAATTTGGGGCTCTGTGCTTTCTTTCGTTCTGAACAAGTGTTACTGTTTTCTGCACAAAAGCAATTCTGCGAAGCAATGTGAACAGGCACAGAGAAGGTGCTATCAGGGAATTCTCTGCCTGCCTTTCCCCAGTGCTCTGCAAGCTCTCCAGGACAACATAAAATCTGGGGCTCTGTGCTTTCTTTCCTTCTGAACAAGTGTTACTGTTTTCTGCACAAAAGCGATTCTTGCGAAGCAATGTGAACACTTCTGCTTCCCAGGCACAGAGAAGGTGCTAGCAGGGAATTCTCTGCCTGCCTTTCCCCAGTGCTCTGCAAGCTCTCCAGGACAACATAAAATCTGGGGCTCTGTGCTTTCTTTCGTTCTGAACAAGTGTTACTGTTTTCTGCACAAAAGCGATTCTTGCGAAGCAATGTGAACACTTCTGCTTCCCAGGCACAGAGAAGGTGCTAGCAGGGAATTCTCTGCCTGCCTTTCCCCAGTGCTCTGCAAGCTCTCCAGGACAACATAGAATCTGGGGCTCTGTGCTTTCTTTCGTTCTGAACAAGTGTTACTGTTTTCTGCACAAAAGCGATTCTGCGAAGCAATGTGAACAGGCACAGAGAAGGTGCTATCAGGGAATTCTCTGCCTGCCTTTCCCCAGTGCTCTGCAAGCTCTCCAGGACAACATAGAATCTGGGGCTCTGTGCTTTCTTTCATTCTGAACAAGTGTTACTGTTTTCTGCACAAAAGCGATTCTTGCGAAGCAATGTGAACACTTCTGCTTCCCAGGCACAGAGAAGGTGCTAGCAGGGAATTCTCTGCCTGCCTTTCCCCAGTGCTCTGCAAGCTCTCCAGGACAACATAAAATCTGGGGCTCTGTGCTTTCTTTCCTTCTGAACAAGTGTTAGTGTTTTCTGCACAAAAGCGATTCTGCGAAGCAATGTGAACACTTCTGCTTCCCAGGCACAGAGAAGGTGCTAGCAAGGAATTCTCTGCCTGCCTTTCCCCAGTGCTCTGCAAGCTCTCCAGGACAACATAAAATCTGGGGCTCTGTGCTTTCTTTCCTTCTGAACAAGTGTTAGTGTTTTCTGCACAAAAGCGATTCTTGCGAAGCAATGTGAACACTTCTGCTTCCCAGGCACAGAGAAGGTGCTATCAGGGAATTCTCTGCCTGCCTTTCCCCAGTGCTCTGCAAGCTCTCCAGGACAACATAGAATCTGGGGCTCTGTGCTTTCTTTCGTTCTGAACAAGTGTTACTGTTTTCTGCACAAAAGCGATTCTGCGAAGCAATGTGAACAGGCACAGAGAAGGTGCTATCAGGGAATTCTCTGCCTGCCTTTCCCCAGTGCTCTGCAAGCTCTCCAGGACAACATAAAATCTGGGGCTCTGTGCTTTCTTTCGTTCTGAACAAGTGTTACTGTTTTCTGCACAAAAGCGATTCTTGCGAAGCAATGTGAACACTTCTGCTTCCCAGGCACAGAGAAGGTGCTATCAGGGAATTCTCTGCCTGCCTTTCCCCAGTGCTCTGCAAGCTCTCCAGGACAACATAAAATCTGGGGCTCTGTGCTTTCTTTCCTTCTGAACAAGTGTTACTGTTTTCTGCACAAAAGCGATTCTTGCGAAGCAATGTGAACACTTCTGCTTCCCAGGCACAGAGAAGGTGCTAGCAGGGAATTCTCTGCCTGCCTTTCCCCAGTGCTCTGCAAGCTCTCCAGGACAACATAAAATCTGGGGCTCTGTGCTTTCTTTCCTTCTGAACAAGTGTTACTGTTTTCTGCACAAAAGCGATTCTGCGAAGCAATGTGAACACTTCTGCTTCCCAGGCACAGAGAAGGTGCTAGCAAGGAATTCTCTGCCTGCCTTTCCCCAGTGCTCTAAAAGCTCTCCAGGACAACATAAAATCTGGGGCTCTGTGCTTTCTTTCGTTCTGAACAAGTGTTACTGTTTTCTGCACAAAAGCGATTCTGCGAAGCAATGTGAACAGTCACAGAGAAGGTGCTATCAGGGAATTCTCTGCCTGCCTTTCCCCAGTGCTCTGCAAGCTCTGCAGGACAACATAAAATCTGGGGCTCTGTGCTTTCTTTCCTTCTGAACAAGTGTTAGTGTTTTCTGCACAAAAGCGATTCTTGCGAAGCAATGTGAACACTTCTGCTTCCCAGGCACAGAGAAGGTGCTAGCAGGGAATTCTCTGCCTGCCTTTCCCCAGTGCTCTGCAAGCTCTCCAGGACAACATAGAATCTGGGGCTCTGTGCTTTCTTTCGTTCTGAACAAGTGTTACTGTTTTCTGCACAAAAGCGATTCTTGCGAAGCAATGTGAACAGGCACAAAGAAGGTGCTATCAGGGAATTCTCTGCCTGCCTTTCCCCAGTGCTCTGCAAGCTCTCCAGGACAACATAAAATCTGGGGCTTTGTGCTTTCTTCCCTTCTGAACAAGTGTTACTGTTTTCTGCACAAAAGCGATTCTGCGAAGCAATGTGAACACTTCTGCTTCCCAGGCACAGAGAAGGTGCTAGCAGGGAATTCTCTGCCTGCCTTTCCCCAGTGCTCTGCAAGCTCTGCAGGACAACATAAAATCTGGGGCTCTGTGCTTTCTTTCCTTCTGAACAAGTGTTAGTGTTTTCTGCACAAAAGCGATTCTTGCGAACCAATGTGAACACTTCTGCTTCCCAGGCACAGAGAAGGTGCTAGCAAGGAATTCTCTGCCTGCCTTTCCCCAGTGCTCTGCAAGCTCTCCAGGACAACATAAAATCTGGGGCTCTGTGCTTTCTTTCGTTCTGAACAAGTGTTAGTGTTTTCTGCACAAAAGCGATTCTGCGAAGCAATGTGAACAGGCACAGAGAAGGTGCTATCAGGGAATTCTCTGCCTGCCTTTCCCCAGTGCTCTGCAAGCTCTCCAGGACAACATAAAATCTGGGGCTCTGTGCTTTCTTTCCTTCTGAACAAGTGTTAGTGTTTTCTGCACAAAAGCGATTCTGCGAAGCAATGTGAACAGGCACAGAGAAGGTGCTATCAGGGAATTCTCTGCCTGCCTTTCCCCAGTGCTCTGCAAGCTCTCCAGGACAACATAGAATCTGGGGCTCTGTGCTTTCTTTCCTTCTGAACAAGTGTTACTGTTTTCTGCACAAAAGCGATTCTGCGAAGCAATGTGAACACTTCTGCTTCCCAGGCACAGAGAAGGTGCTAGCAGGGAATTCTCTGCCTGCCTTTCCCCAGTGCTCTGCAAGCTCTCCAGGACAACATAGAATCTGGGGCTCTGTGCTTTCTTTCGTTCTGAACAAGTGTTACTGTTTTCTGCACAAAAGCGATTCTGCGAAGAAATGTGAACAGGCACAGAGAAGGTGCTATCAGGGAATTCTCTGCCTGCCTTTCCCCAGTGCTCTGCAAGCTCTCCAGGACAACATAGAATCTGGGGCTCTGTGCTTTCTTTCGTTCTGAACAAGTGGTACTGTTTTCTGCACAAAAGCGATTCTTGCGAAGCAATGTGAACACTTCTGCTTCCCAGGCACAGAGAAGGTGCTAGCAGGGAATTCTCTGCCTGCCTTTCCCCAGTGCTCTGCAAGCTCTCCAGGACAACATAAAATCTGGGGCTCTGTGCTTTCTTTCCTTCTGAACAAGTGTTAGTGTTTTCTGCACAAAAGCGATTCTTGCGAAGCAATGTGAACACTTCTGCTTCCCAGGCACAGAGAAGGTGCTAGCAGGGAATTCTCTGCCTGCCTTTCCCCAGTGCTCTGCAAGCTCTCCAGGACAACATAGAATCTGGGGCTCTGTGCTTTCTTTCGTTCTGAACAAGTGTTACTGTTTTCTGCACAAAAGCGATTCTGCGAAGCAATGTGAACAGGCACAGAGAAGGTGCTATCAGGGAATTCTCTGCCTGCCTTTCCCCAGTGCTCTGCAAGCTCTCCAGGACAACATAAAATCTGGGGCTCTGTGCTTTCTTTCCTTCTGAACAAGTGTTACTGTTTTCTGCACAAAAGCGATTCTTGCGAAGCAATGTGAACACTTCTGCTTCCCAGGCACAGAGAAGGTGCTAGCAGGGAATTCTCTGCCTGCCTTTCCCCAGTGCTCTGCAAGCTCTCCAGGACAACATAGAATCTGGGGCTCTGTGCTTTCTTTCGTTCTGAACAAGTGTTACTGTTTTCTGCACAAAAGCGATTCTGCGAAGCAATGTGAACAGGCACAGAGAAGGTGCTATCAGGGAATTCTCTGCCTGCCTTTCCCCAGTGCTCTGCAAGCTCTCCAGGACAACATAAAATCTGGGGCTCTGTGCTTTCTTTCATTCTGAACAAGTGTTACTGTTTTCTGCACAAAAGCGATTCTTGCGAAGCAATGTGAACACTTCTGCTTCCCAGGCACAGAGAAGGTGCTATCAGGGAATTCTCTGCCTGCCTTTCCCCAGTGCTCTGCAAGCTCTCCAGGACAACATAAAATCTGGGGCTCTGTGCTTTCTTTCCTTCTGAACAAGTGTTAGTGTTTTCTGCACAAAAGCGATTCTGCGAAGCAATGTGAACACTTCTGCTTCCCAGGCACAGAGAAGGTGCTAGCAAGGAATTCTCTGCCTGCCTTTCCCCAGTGCTCTGCAAGCTCTCCAGGACAACATAAAATCTGGGGCTCTGTGCTTTCTTTCCTTCTGAACAAGTGTTAGTGTTTTCTGCACAAAAGCGATTATTGCGAAGCAATGTGAACACTTCTGCTTCCCAGGCACACAGAAGGTGCTAGCAGGGAATTCTCTGCCTGCCTTTCCCCAGTGCTCTGCAAGCTCTCCAGGACAACATAGAATCTGGGGCTCTGTGCTTTCTTTCCTTCTGAACAAGTGTTACTGTTTTCTGCACAAAAGCGATTCTGCGAAGCAATGTGAACACTTCTGCTTCCCAGGCACAGAGAAGGTGCTAGCAAGGAATTCTCTGCCTGCCTTTCCCCAGTGCTCTGCAAGCTCTCCAGGACAACATAAAATCTGGGGCTCTGTGCTTTCTTTCCTTCTGAACAAGTGTTAGTGTTTTCTGCACAAAAGCGATTCTTGCGAAGCAATGTGAACACTTCTGCTTCCCAGGCACAGAGAAGGTGCTAGCAGGGAATTCTCTGCCTGCCTTTCCCCAGTGCTCTGCAAGCTCTCCAGGACAACATAGAATCTGGGGCTCTGTGCTTTCTTTCGTTCTGAACAAGTGTTACTGTTTTCTGCACAAAAGCGATTCTGCGAAGCAATGTGAACAGGCACAGAGAAGGTGCTAGCAGGGAATTCTCTGCCTGCCTTTCCCCAGTGCTCTGCAAGCTCTCCAGGACAACATAAAATCTGGGGCTCTGTGCTTTCTTTCCTTCTGAACAAGTGTTACTGTTTTCTGCACAAAAGCGATTCTGCGAAGCAATGTGAACACTTCTGCTTCCCAGGCACAGAGAAGGTGCTAGCAAGGAATTCTCTGCCTGCCTTTCCCCAGTGCTCTAAAAGCTCTCCAGGACAACATAAAATCTGGGGCTCTGTGCTTTCTTTCGTTCTGAACAAGTGTTACTGTTTTCTGCACAAAAGCGATTCTGCGAAGCAATGTGAACAGGCACAGAGAAGGTGCTAGCAGGGAATTCTCTGCCTGCCTTTCCCCAGTGCTCTGCAAGCTCTGCAGGACAACATAGAATCTGGGGCTCTGTGCTTTCTTTCATTCTGAACAAGTGTTACTGTTTTCTGCACAAAAGCGATTCTTGCGAAGCAATGTGAACACTTCTGCTTCCCAGGCACAGAGAAGGTGCTAGCAAGGAATTCTCTGCCTGCCTTTCCCCAGTGCTCTGCAAGCTCTCCAGGACAACATAAAATCTGGGGCTTTGTGCTTTCTTTCCTTCTGAACAAGTGTTACTGTTTTCTGCACAAAAGCGATTCTGCGAAGCAATGTGAACACTTCTGCTTCCCAGGCACAGAGAAGGTGCTAGCAAGGAATTCTCTGCCTGCCTTTCCCCAGTGCTCTAAAAGCTCTCCAGGACAACATAAAATCTGGGGCTCTGTGCTTTCTTTCCTTCTGAACAAGTGTTACTGTTTTCTGCACAAAAGCGATTCTGCGAAGCAATGTGAACAGGCACAGAGAAGGTGCTAGCAGGGAATTCTCTGCCTGCCTTTCCCCAGTGCTCTGCAAGCTCTCCAGGACAACATAAAATCTGGGGCTTTGTGCTTTCTTTCCTTCTGAACAAGTGTTACTGTTTTCTGCACAAAAGCGATTCTGCGAAGCAATGTGAACACTTCTGCTTCCCAGGCACAGAGAAGGTGCTAGCAAGGAATTCTCTGCCTGCCTTTCCCCAGTGCTCTAAAAGCTCTCCAGGACAACATAAAATCTGGGGCTCTGTGCTTTCTTTCGTTCTGAACAAGTGTTACTGTTTTCTGCACAAAAGCGATTCTGCGAAGCAATGTGAACAGTCACAGAGAAGGTGCTAGCAGGGAATTCTCTGCCTGCCTTTCCCCAGTGCTCTGCAAGCTCTCCAGGACAACATAAAATCTGGGGCTCTGTGCTTTCTTTCCTTCTGAACAAGTGTTAGTGTTTTCTGCACAAAAGCGATTCTTGCGAAGCAATGTGAACACTTCTGCTTCCCAGGCACAGAGAAGGTGCTAGCAGGGAATTCTCTGCCTGCCTTTCCCCAGTGCTCTGCAAGCTCTCCAGGACAACATAGAATCTGGGGCTCTGTGCTTTCTTTCGTTCTGAACAAGTGTTACTGTTTTCTGCACAAAAGCGATTCTGCGAAGCAATGTGAACAGGCACAGAGAAGGTGCTAGCAGGGAATTCTCTGCCTGCCTTTCCCCAGTGCTCTGCAAGCTCTGCAGGACAACATAGAATCTGGGGCTCTGTGCTTTCTTTCATTCTGAACAAGTGTTACTGTTTTCTGCACAAAAGCGATTCTTGCGAAGCAATGTGAACACTTCTGCTTCCCAGGCACAGAGAAGGTGCTAGCAGGGAATTCTCTGCCTGCCTTTCCCCAGTGCTCTGCAAGCTCTCCAGGACAACATAGAATCTGGGGCTCTGTGCTTTCTTTCGTTCTGAACAAGTGTTACTGTTTTCTGCATAAAAGCGATTCTGCGAAGCAATGTGAACAGGCACAGAGAAGGTGCTATCAGGGAATTCTCTGCCTGCCTTTCCCCAGTGCTCTGCAAGCTCTCCAGGACAACATAGAATCTGGGGCTCTGTGCTTTCTTTCCTTCTGAACAAGTATTACTGTTTTCTGCACAAAAGCGATTCTGCGAAGCAATGTGAACAGGCACAGAGAAGGTGCTAGCAGGGAATTCTCTGCCTGCCTTTCCCCAGTGCTCTGCAAGCTCTCCAGGACAACATAGAATCTGGGGCTCTGTGCTTTCTTTCCTTCTGAACAAGTGTTACTGTTTTCTGCACAAAAGCGATTCTGCGAAGCAATGTGAACACTTCTGCTTCCCAGGCACAGAGAAGGTGCTAGCAAAGAATTCTCTGCCTGCCTTTCCCCAGTGCTCTGCAAGCTCTCCAGGACAACATAAAATCTGGGGCTCTGTGCTTTCTTTCCTTCTGAACAAGTGTTAGTGTTTTCTGCACAAAAGCGATTCTTGCGAAGCAATGTGAACACTTCTGCTTCCCAGGCACAGAGAAGGTGCTAGCAGGGAATTCTCTGCCTGCCTTTCCCCAGTGCTCTGCAAGCTCTCCAGGACAACATAGAATCTGGGGCTCTGTGCTTTCTTTCCTTCTGAACAAGTGTTACTGTTTTCTGCACAAAAGCGATTCTGCGAAGCAATGTGAACAGGCACAGAGAAGGTGCTATCAGGGAATTCTCTGCCTGCCTTTCCCCAGTGCTCTGCAAGCTCTCCAGGACAACATAAAATCTGGGGCTCTGTGCTTTCTTTCCTTCTGAACAAGTGGTACTGTTTTCTGCACAAAAGCGATTCTTGCGAAGCAATGTGAACACTTCTGCTTCCCAGGCACAGAGAAGGTGCTAGCAAGGAATTCTCTGCCTGCCTTTCCCCAGTGCTCTGCAAGCTCTCCAGGACAACATAAAATCTGGGGCTCTGTGCTTTCTTTCCTTCTGAACAAGTGTTAGTGTTTTCTGCACAAAAGCGATTCTTGCGAAGCAATGTGAACACTTCTGCTTCCCAGGCACAGAGAAGGTGCTAGCAGGGAATTCTCTGCCTGCCTTTCCCCAGTGCTCTGCAAGCTCTCCAGGACAACATAGAATCTGGGGCTCTGTGCTTTCTTTCGTTCTGAACAAGTGTTACTGTTTTCTGCACAAAAGCGATTCTTGCGAAGCAATGTGAACACTTCTGCTTCCCAGGCACAGAGAAGGTGCTAGCAGGGAATTCTCTGCCTGCCTTTCCCCAGTGCTCTGCAAGCTCTCCAGGACAACACAGAATCTGGGGCTCTGTGCTTTCTTTCCTTCTGAACAAGTGTTACTGTTTTCTGCACAAAAGCGATTCTGCGAAGCAATGTGAACAGGCACAGAGAAGGTGCTATCAGGGAATTCTCTGCCTGCCTTTCCCCAGTGCTCTGCAAGCTCTCCAGGACAACATAGAATCTGGGGCTCTGTGCTTTCTTTCGTTCTGAAGAAGTGTTACTGTTTTCTGCACAAAAGCGATTCTGCGAAGCAATGTGAACACTTCTGCTTCCCAGGCACAGAGAAGGTGCTAGCAGGGAATTCTCTGCCTGCCTTTCCCCAGTGCTCTGCAAGCTCTCCAGGACAACATAGAATCTGGGGCTCTGTGCTTTCTTTCGTTCTGAACAAGTGTTACTGTTTTCTGCACAAAAGCGATTCTTGCGAAGCAATGTGAACACTTCTGCTTCCCAGGCACAGAGAAGGTGCTAGCAGGGAATTCTCTGCCTGCCTTTCCCCAGTGCTCTGCAAGCTCTCCAGGACAACACAGAATCTGGGGCTCTGTGCTTTCTTTCCTTCTGAACAAGTGTTACTGTTTTCTGCACAAAAGCGATTCTGCGAAGCAATGTGAACAGGCACAGAGAAGGTGCTATCAGGGAATTCTCTGCCTGCCTTTCCCCAGTGCTCTGCAAGCTCTCCAGGACAACATAGAATCTGGGGCTCTGTGCTTTCTTTCGTTCTGAAGAAGTGTTACTGTTTTCTGCACAAAAGCGATTCTGCGAAGCAATGTGAACACTTCTGCTTCCCAGGCACAGAGAAGGTGCTAGCAAGGAATTCTCTGCCTGCCTTTCCCCAGTGCTCTGCAAGCTCTCCAGGACAACATAAAATCTGGGGCTCTGTGCTTTCTTTCCTTCTGAACAAGTGTTAGTGTTTTCTGCACAAAAGCGATTATTGCGAAGCAATGTGAACACTTCTGCTTCCCAGGCACACAGAAGGTGCTAGCAGGGAATTCTCTGCCTGCCTTTCCCCAGTGCTCTGCAAGCTCTCCAGGACAACATAGAATCTGGGGCTCTGTGCTTTCTTTCCTTCTGAACAAGTGTTACTGTTTTCTGCACAAAAGCGATTCTGCGAAGCAATGTGAACACTTCTGCTTCCCAGGCACAGAGAAGGTGCTAGCAAGGAATTCTCTGCCTGCCTTTCCCCAGTGCTCTGCAAGCTCTCCAGGACAACATAGAATCTGGGGCTCTGTGCTTTCTTTCCTTCTGAACAAGTGTTAGTGTTTTCTGCACAAAAGCGATTCTTGCGAAGCAATGTGAACACTTCTGCTTCCCAGGCACAGAGAAGGTGCTAGCAGGGAATTCTCTGCCTGCCTTTCCCCAGTGCTCTGCAAGCTCTCCAGGACAACATAAAATCTGGGGCTCTGTGCTTTCTTTCCTTCTGAACAAGTGTTAATGTTTTCTGCACAAAAGCGATTCTTGCGAAGCAATGTGAACACTTCTGCTTCCCAGGCACAGAGAAGGTGCTAGCAGGGAATTCTCTGCCTGCCTTTCCCCAGTGCTCTGCAAGCTCTCCAGGACAACATAGAATCTGGGGCTCTGTGCTTTCTTTCCTTCTGAACAAGTGTTACTGTTTTCTGCACAAAAGCGATTCTGCGAAGCAATGTGAACAGGCACAGAGAAGGTGCTAGCAGGGAATTCTCTGCCTGCCTTTCCCCAGTGCTCTGCAAGCTCTCCAGGACAACATAAAATCTGGGGCTCTGTGCTTTCTTTCGTTCTGAACAAGTGTTACTGTTTTCTGCACAAAAGCGATTCTTGCGAAGCAATGTGAACACTTCTGCTTCCCAGGCACAGAGAAGGTGCTAGCAAGGAATTCTCTGCCTGCCTTTCCCCAGTGCTCTGCAAGCTCTCCAGGACAACATAAAATCTGGGGCTTTGTGCTTTCTTTCCTTCTGAACAAGTGTTACTGTTTTCTGCACAAAAGCGATTCTGCGAAGCAATGTGAACACTTCTGCTTCCCAGGCACAGAGAAGGTGCTAGCAAGGAATTCTCTGCCTGCCTTTCCCCAGTGCTCTAAAAGCTCTCCAGGACAACATAAAATCTGGGGCTCTGTGCTTTCTTTCCTTCTGAACAAGTGTTACTGTTTTCTGCACAAAAGCGATTCTGCGAAGCAATGTGAACAGGCACAGAGAAGGTGCTAGCAGGGAATTCTCTGCCTGCCTTTCCCCAGTGCTCTGCAAGCTCTCCAGGACAACATAAAATCTGGGGCTCTGTGCTTTCTTTCCTTCTGAACAAGTGTTAGTGTTTTCTGCACAAAAGCGATTCTTGCGAAGCAATGTGAACACTTCTGCTTCCCAGGCACAGAGAAGGTGCTAGCAGGGAATTCTCTGCCTGCCTTTCCCCAGTGCTCTGCAAGCTCTCCAGGACAACATAGAATCTGGGGCTCTGTGCTTTCTTTCGTTCTGAACAAGTGTTACTGTTTTCTGCACAAAAGCGATTCTGCGAAGCAATGTGAACAGGCACAGAGAAGGTGCTATCAGGGAATTCTCTGCCTGCCTTTCCCCAGTGCTCTGCAAGCTCTCCAGGACAACATAGAATCTGGGGCTCTGTGCTTTCTTTCATTCTGAACAAGTGTTAGTGTTTTCTGCACAAAAGCGATTCTTGCGAAGCAATGTGAACACTTCTGCTTCCCAGGCACAGAGAAGGTGCTAGCAGGGAATTCTCTGCCTGCCTTTCCCCAGTGCTCTGCAAGCTCTCCAGGACAACATAGAATCTGGGGCTCTGTGCTTTCTTTCGTTCTGAACAAGTGTTACTGTTTTCTGCACAAAAGCGATTCTGCGAAGCAATGTGAACAGGCACAGAGAAGGTGCTATCAGGGAATTCTCTGCCTGCCTTTCCCCAGTGCTCTGCAAGCTCTCCAGGACAACATAAAATCTGGGGCTCTGTGCTTTCTTTCCTTCTGAACAAGTGTTAGTGTTTTCTGCACAAAAGCGATTCTTGCGAAGCAATGTGAACACTTCTGCTTCCCAGGCACAGAGAAGGTGCTAGCAGGGAATTCTCTGCCTGCCTTTCCCCAGTGCTCTGCAAGCTCTCCAGGACAACATAGAATCTGGGGCTCTGTGCTTTCTTTCGTTCTGAACAAGTGTTACTGTTTTCTGCACAAAAGCGATTCTGCGAAGCAATGTGAACAGGCACAGAGAAGGTGCTATCAGGGAATTCTCTGCCTGCCTTTCCCCAGTGCTCTGCAAGCTCTCCAGGACAACATAAAATCTGGGGCTCTGTGCTTTCTTTCCTTCTGAACAAGTGTTACTGTTTTCTGCACAAAAGCGATTCTTGCGAAGCAATGTGAACACTTCTGCTTCCCAGGCACAGAGAAGGTGCTAGCAAGGAATTCTCTGCCTGCCTTTCCCCAGTGCTCTGCAAGCTCTCCAGGACAACATAAAATCTGGGGCTTTGTGCTTTCTTTCCTTCTGAACAAGTGTTACTGTTTTCTGCACAAAAGCGATTCTGCGAAGCAATGTGAACACTTCTGCTTCCCAGGCACAGAGAAGGTGCTAGCAGGGAATTCTCTGCCTGCCTTTCCCCAGTGCTCTGCAAGCTCTCCAGGACAACATAGAATCTGGGGCTCTGTGCTTTCTTTCCTTCTGAACAAGTGTTACTGTTTTCTGCACAAAAGCGATTCTGCGAAGCAATGTGAACAGGCACAGAGAAGGTGCTATCAGGGAATTCTCTGCCTGCCTTTCCCCAGTGCTCTGCAAGCTCTCCAGGACAACATAGAATCTGGGGCTCTGTGCTTTCTTTCATTCTGAACAAGTGTTAGTGTTTTCTGCACAAAAGCGATTCTTGCGAAGCAATGTGAACACTTCTGCTTCCCAGGCACAGAGAAGGTGCTAGCAGGGAATTCTCTGCCTGCCTTTCCCCAGTGCTCTGCAAGCTCTCCAGGACAACATAGAATCTGGGGCTCTGTGCTTTCTTTCGTTCTGAACAAGTGTTACTGTTTTCTGCACAAAAGCGATTCTGCGAAGCAATGTGAACAGGCACAGAGAAGGTGCTATCAGGGAATTCTCTGCCTGCCTTTCCCCAGTGCTCTGCAAGCTCTCCAGGACAACATAGAATCTGGGGCTCTGTGCTTTCTTTCCTTCTGAACAAGTGTTACTGTTTTCTGCACAAAAGCGATTCTGCGAAGCAATGTGAACACTTCTGCTTCCCAGGCACAGAGAAGGTGCTAGCAAGGAATTCTCTGCCTGCCTTTCCCCAGTGCTCTGCAAGCTCTCCAGGACAACATAAAATCTGGGGCTCTGTGCTTTCTTTCCTTCTGAACAAGTGTTAGTGTTTTCTGCACAAAAGCGATTCTTGCGAAGCAATGTGAACACTTCTGCTTCCCAGGCACAGAGAAGGTGCTAGCAGGGAATTCTCTGCCTGCCTTTCCCCAGTGCTCTGCAAGCTCTCCAGGACAACATAGAATCTGGGGCTCTGTGCTTTCTTTCGTTCTGAACAAGTGTTAGTGTTTTCTGCACAAAAGCGATTCTGCGAAGCAATGTGAACAGGCACAGAGAAGGTGCTATCAGGGAATTCTCTGCCTGCCTTTCCCCAGTGCTCTGCAAGCTCTCCAGGACAACATAGAATCTGGGGCTCTGTGCTTTCTTTCCTTCTGAACAAGTGTTACTGTTTTCTGCACAAAAGCGATTCTGCGAAGCAATGTGAACACTTCTGCTTCCCAGGCACAGAGAAGGTGCTAGCAAGGAATTCTCTGCCTGCCTTTCCCCAGTGCTCTGCAAGCTCTCCAGGACAACATAAAATCTGGGGCTCTGTGCTTTCTTTCCTTCTGAACAAGTGTTAGTGTTTTCTGCACAAAAGCGATTCTTGCGAAGCAATGTGAACACTTCTGCTTCCCAGGCACAGAGAAGGTGCTAGCAGGGAATTCTCTGCCTGCCTTTCCCCAGTGCTCTGCAAGCTCTCCAGGACAACATAGAATCTGGGGCTCTGTGCTTTCTTTCGTTCTGAACAAGTGTTACTGTTTTCTGCACAAAAGCGATTCTGCGAAGCAATGTGAACAGGCACAGAGAAGGTGCTATCAGGGAATTCTCTGCCTGCCTTTCCCCAGTGCTCTGCAAGCTCTCCAGGACAACATAAAATCTGGGGCTCTGTGCTTTCTTTCGTTCTGAACAAGTGGTACTGTTTTCTGCACAAAAGCGATTCTTGCGAAGCAATGTGAACACTTCTGCTTCCCAGGCACAGAGAAGGTGCTAGCAGGGAATTCTCTGCCTGCCTTTCCCCAGTGCTCTGCAAGCTCTCCAGGACAACATAAAATCTGGGGCTCTGTGCTTTCTTTCCTTCTGAACAAGTGTTAGTGTTTTCTGCACAAAAGCGATTCTTGCGAAGCAATGGGAACACTTCTGCTTCCCAGGCACAGAGAAGGTGCTAGCAGGGAATTCTCTGCCTGCCTTTCCCCAGTGCTCTGCAAGCTCTCCAGGACAACATAGAATCTGGGGCTCTGTGCTTTCTTTCCTTCTGAACAAGTGTTACTGTTTTCTGCACAAAAGCGATTCTGCGAAGCAATGTGAACAGGCACAGAGAAGGTGCTATCAGGGAATTCTCTGCCTGCCTTTCCCCAGTGCTCTGCAAGCTCTCCAGGACAACATAAAATCTGGGGCTCTGTGCTTTCTTTCCTTCTGAACAAGTGGTACTGTTTTCTGCACAAAAGCGATTCTTGCGAAGCAATGTGAACACTTCTGCTTCCCAGGCACAGAGAAGGTGCTAGCAAGGAATTCTCTGCCTGCCTTTCCCCAGTGCTCTGCAAGCTCTCCAGGACAACATAAAATCTGGGGCTTTGTGCTTTCTTTCCTTCTGAACAAGTGTTACTGTTTTCTGCACAAAAGCGATTCTGCGAAGCAATGTGAACACTTCTGCTTCCCAGGCACAGAGAAGGTGCTAGCAGGGAATTCTCTGCCTGCCTTTCCCCAGTGCTCTGCAAGCTCTCCAGGACAACATAGAATCTGGGGCTCTGTGCTTTCTTTCCTTCTGAACAAGTGTTACTGTTTTCTGCACAAAAGCGATTCTGCGAAGCAATGTGAACAGGCACAGAGAAGGTGCTATCAGGGAATTCTCTGCCTGCCTTTCCCCAGTGCTCTGCAAGCTCTCCAGGACAACATAGAATCTGGGGCTCTGTGCTTTCTTTCATTCTGAACAAGTGTTAGTGTTTTCTGCACAAAAGCGATTCTTGCGAAGCAATGTGAACACTTCTGCTTCCCAGGCACAGAGAAGGTGCTAGCAGGGAATTCTCTGCCTGCCTTTCCCCAGTGCTCTGCAAGCTCTCCAGGACAACATAGAATCTGGGGCTCTGTGCTTTCTTTCGTTCTGAACAAGTGTTACTGTTTTCTGCACAAAAGCGATTCTGCGAAGCAATGTGAACAGGCACAGAGAAGGTGCTATCAGGGAATTCTCTGCCTGCCTTTCCCCAGTGCTCTGCAAGCTCTCCAGGACAACATAGAATCTGGGGCTCTGTGCTTTCTTTCGTTCTGAAGAAGTGTTACTGTTTTCTGCACAAAAGCGATTCTGCGAAGCAATGTGAACAGGCACAGAGAAGGTGCTATCAGGGAATTCTCTGCCTGCCTTTCCCCAGTGCTCTGCAAGCTCTCCAGGACAACATAGAATCTGGGGCTCTGTGCTTTCTTTCATTCTGAACAAGTGTTAGTGTTTTCTGCACAAAAGCGATTCTTGCGAAGCAATGTGAACACTTCTGCTTCCCAGGCACAGAGAAGGTGCTAGCAGGGAATTCTCTGCCTGCCTTTCCCCAGTGCTCTGCAAGCTCTCCAGGACAACATAGAATCTGGGGCTCTGTGCTTTCTTTCGTTCTGAACAAGTGTTACTGTTTTCTGCACAAAAGCGATTCTTGCGAAGCAATGTGAACACTTCTGCTTCCCAGGCACAGAGAAGGTGCTAGCAGGGAATTCTCTGCCTGCCTTTCCCCAGTGCTCTGCAAGCTCTCCAGGACAACATAAAATCTGGGGCTCTGTGCTTTCTTTCCTTCTGAACAAGTGTTAGTGTTTTCTGCACAAAAGCGATTCTTGCGAAGCAATGGGAACACTTCTGCTTCCCAGGCACAGAGAAGGTGCTAGCAGGGAATTCTCTGCCTGCCTTTCCCCAGTGCTCTGCAAGCTCTCCAGGACAACATAGAATCTGGGGCTCTGTGCTTTCTTTCCTTCTGAACAAGTGTTACTGTTTTCTGCACAAAAGCGATTCTGCGAAGCAATGTGAACAGGCACAGAGAAGGTGCTATCAGGGAATTCTCTGCCTGCCTTTCCCCAGTGCTCTGCAAGCTCTCCAGGACAACATAAAATCTGGGGCTCTGTGCTTTCTTTCCTTCTGAACAAGTGGTACTGTTTTCTGCACAAAAGCGATTCTTGCGAAGCAATGTGAACACTTCTGCTTCCCAGGCACAGAGAAGGTGCTAGCAAGGAATTCTCTGCCTGCCTTTCCCCAGTGCTCTGCAAGCTCTCCAGGACAACATAAAATCTGGGGCTTTGTGCTTTCTTTCCTTCTGAACAAGTGTTACTGTTTTCTGCACAAAAGCGATTCTGCGAAGCAATGTGAACACTTCTGCTTCCCAGGCACAGAGAAGGTGCTAGCAGGGAATTCTCTGCCTGCCTTTCCCCAGTGCTCTGCAAGCTCTCCAGGACAACATAGAATCTGGGGCTCTGTGCTTTCTTTCCTTCTGAATAAGTGTTACTGTTTTCTGCACAAAAGCGATTCTGCGAAGCAATGTGAACAGGCACAGAGAAGGTGCTATCAGGGAATTCTCTGCCTGCCTTTCCCCAGTGCTCTGCAAGCTCTCCAGGACAACATAGAATCTGGGGCTCTGTGCTTTCTTTCATTCTGAACAAGTGTTAGTGTTTTCTGCACAAAAGCGATTCTTGCGAAGCAATGTGAACACTTCTGCTTCCCAGGCACAGAGAAGGTGCTAGCAGGGAATTCTCTGCCTGCCTTTCCCCAGTGCTCTGCAAGCTCTCCAGGACAACATAGAATCTGGGGCTCTGTGCTTTCTTTCGTTCTGAACAAGTGTTACTGTTTTCTGCACAAAAGCGATTCTGCGAAGCAATGTGAACAGGCACAGAGAAGGTGCTATCAGGGAATTCTCTGCCTGCCTTTCCCCAGTGCTCTGCAAGCTCTCCAGGACAACATAGAATCTGGGGCTCTGTGCTTTCTTTCGTTCTGAAGAAGTGTTACTGTTTTCTGCACAAAAGCGATTCTGCGAAGCAATGTGAACAGGCACAGAGAAGGTGCTATCAGGGAATTCTCTGCCTGCCTTTCCCCAGTGCTCTGCAAGCTCTCCAGGACAACATAGAATCTGGGGCTCTGTGCTTTCTTTCATTCTGAACAAGTGTTAGTGTTTTCTGCACAAAAGCGATTCTTGCGAAGCAATGTGAACACTTCTGCTTCCCAGGCACAGAGAAGGTGCTAGCAGGGAATTCTCTGCCTGCCTTTCCCCAGTGCTCTGCAAGCTCTCCAGGACAACATAGAATCTGGGGCTCTGTGCTTTCTTTCGTTCTGAACAAGTGTTACTGTTTTCTGCACAAAAGCGATTCTGCGAAGCAATGTGAACAGGCACAGAGAAGGTGCTATCAGGGAATTCTCTGCCTGCCTTTCCCCAGTGCTCTGCAAGCTCTCCAGGACAACATAGAATCTGGGGCTCTGTGCTTTCTTTCGTTCTGAACAAGTGGTACTGTTTTCTGCACAAAAGCGATTCTTGCGAAGCAATGTGAACACTTCTGCTTCCCAGGCACAGAGAAGGTGCTAGCAGGGAATTCTCTGCCTGCCTTTCCCCAGTGCTCTGCAAGCTCTCCAGGACAACATAAAATCTGGGGCTCTGTGCTTTCTTTCCTTCTGAACAAGTGTTAGTGTTTTCTGCACAAAAGCGATTCTTGCGAAGCAATGGGAACACTTCTGCTTCCCAGGCACAGAGAAGGTGCTAGCAGGGAATTCTCTGCCTGCCTTTCCCCAGTGCTCTGCAAGCTCTCCAGGACAACATAGAATCTGGGGCTCTGTGCTTTCTTTCGTTCTGAACAAGTGTTACTGTTTTCTGCACAAAAGCGATTCTGCGAAGCAATGTGAACAGGCACAGAGAAGGTGCTATCAGGGAATTCTCTGCCTGCCTTTCCCCAGTGCTCTGCAAGCTCTCCAGGACAACATAAAATCTGGGGCTCTGTGCTTTCTTTCCTTCTGAACAAGTGGTACTGTTTTCTGCACAAAAGCGATTCTTGCGAAGCAATGTGAACACTTCTGCTTCCCAGGCACAGAGAAGGTGCTAGCAAGGAATTCTCTGCCTGCCTTTCCCCAGTGCTCTGCAAGCTCTCCAGGACAACATAAAATCTGGGGCTTTGTGCTTTCTTTCCTTCTGAACAAGTGTTAGTGTTTTCTGCACAAAAGCGATTCTGCGAAGCAATGTGAACACTTCTGCTTCCCAGGCACAGAGAAGGTGCTAGCAGGGAATTCTCTGCCTGCCTTTCCCCAGTGCTCTGCAAGCTCTCCAGGACAACATAGAATCTGGGGCTCTGTGCTTTCTTTCCTTCTGAACAAGTGTTACTGTTTTCTGCACAAAAGCGATTCTGCGAAGCAATGTGAACAGGCACAGAGAAGGTGCTATCAGGGAATTCTCTGCCTGCCTTTCCCCAGTGCTCTGCAAGCTCTCCAGGACAACATAGAATCTGGGGCTCTGTGCTTTCTTTCATTCTGAACAAGTGTTAGTGTTTTCTGCACAAAAGCGATTCTTGCGAAGCAATGTGAACACTTCTGCTTCCCAGGCACAGAGAAGGTGCTAGCAGGGAATTCTCTGCCTGCCTTTCCCCAGTGCTCTGCAAGCTCTCCAGGACAACATAGAATCTGGGGCTCTGTGCTTTCTTTCGTTCTGAACAAGTGTTACTGTTTTCTGCACAAAAGCGATTCTGCGAAGCAATGTGAACAGGCACAGAGAAGGTGCTAGCAGGGAATTCTCTGCCTGCCTTTCCCCAGTGCTCTGCAAGCTCTCCAGGACAACATAGAATCTGGGGCTCTGTGCTTTCTTTCGTTCTGAACAAGTGTTACTGTTTTCTGCACAAAAGCGATTCTGCGAAGCAATGTGAACAGGCACAGAGAAGGTGCTATCAGGGAATTCTCTGCCTGCCTTTCCCCAGTGCTCTGCAAGCTCTCCAGGACAACATAGAATCTGGGGCTCTGTGCTTTCTTTCCTTCTGAACAAGTGTTACTGTTTTCTGCACAAAAGCGATTCTGCGAAGCAATGTGAACACTTCTGCTTCCCAGGCACAGAGAAGGTGCTAGCAAGGAATTCTCTGCCTGCCTTTCCCCAGTGCTCTGCAAGCTCTCCAGGACAACATAAAATCTGGGGCTCTGTGCTTTCTTTCCTTCTGAACAAGTGTTACTGTTTTCTGCACAAAAGCGATTCTTGCGAAGCAATGTGAACACTTCTGCTTCCCAGGCACAGAGAAGGTGCTAGCAGGGAATTCTCTGCCTGCCTTTCCCCAGTGCTCTGCAAGCTCTCCAGGACAACATAAAATCTGGGGCTCTGTGCTTTCTTTCCTTCTGAACAAGTGTTACTGTTTTCTGCACAAAAGCGATTCTTGCGAAGCAATGTGAACACTTCTGCTTCCCAGGCACAGAGAAGGTGCTAGCAAGGAATTCTCTGCCTGCCTTTCCCCAGTGCTCTGCAAGCTCTCCAGGACAACATAAAATCTGGGGCTTTGTGCTTTCTTTCCTTCTGAACAAGTGTTACTGTTTTCTGCACAAAAGCGATTCTGCGAAGCAATGTGAACACTTCTGCTTCCCAGGCACAGAGAAGGTGCTAGCAGGGAATTCTCTGCCTGCCTTTCCCCAGTGCTCTGCAAGCTCTCCAGGACAACATAGAATCTGGGGCTCTGTGCTTTCTTTCCTTCTGAACAAGTGTTACTGTTTTCTGCACAAAAGCGATTCTGCGAAGCAATGTGAACAGGCACAGAGAAGGTGCTATCAGGGAATTCTCTGCCTGCCTTTCCCCAGTGCTCTGCAGGCTCTCCAGGACAACATAGAATCTGGGGCTCTGTGCTTTCTTTCATTCTGAACAAGTGTTAGTGTTTTCTGCACAAAAGCGATTCTTGCGAAGCAATGTGAACACTTCTGCTTCCCAGGCACAGAGAAGGTGCTAGCAGGGAATTCTCTGCCTGCCTTTCCCCAGTGCTCTGCAAGCTCTCCAGGACAACATAGAATCTGGGGCTCTGTGCTTTCTTTCGTTCTGAACAAGTGTTACTGTTTTCTGCACAAAAGCGATTCTGCGAAGCAATGTGAACAGGCACAGAGAAGGTGCTATCAGGGAATTCTCTGCCTGCCTTTCCCCAGTGCTCTGCAAGCTCTCCAGGACAACATAGAATCTGGGGCTCTGTGCTTTCTTTCGTTCTGAACAAGTGTTACTGTTTTCTGCACAAAAGCGATTCTGCGAAGCAATGTGAACACTTCTGCTTCCCAGGCACAGAGAAGGTGCTAGCAAGGAATTCTCTGCCTGCCTTTCCCCAGTGCTCTGCAAGCTCTCCAGGACAACATAAAATCTGGGGCTCTGTGCTTTCTTTCCTTCTGAACAAGTGTTAGTGTTTTCTGCACAAAAGCGATTCTTGCGAAGCAATGTGAACACTTCTGCTTCCCAGGCACAGAGAAGGTGCTAGCAGGGAATTCTCTGCCTGCCTTTCCCCAGTGCTCTGCAAGCTCTCCAGGACAACATAGAATCTGGGGCTCTGTGCTTTCTTTCGTTCTGAAGAAGTGTTACTGTTTTCTGCACAAAAGCGATTCTGCGAAGCAATGTGAACAGGCACAGAGAAGGTGCTATCAGGGAATTCTCTGCCTGCCTTTCCCCAGTGCTCTGCAAGCTCTCCAGGACAACATAAAATCTGGGGCTCTGTGCTTTCTTTCCTTCTGAACAAGTGGTACTGTTTTCTGCACAAAAGCGATTCTTGCGAAGCAATGTGAACACTTCTGCTTCCCAGGCACAGAGAAGGTGCTAGCAGGGAATTCTCTGCCTGCCTTTCCCCAGTGCTCTGCAAGCTCTCCAGGACAACATAAAATCTGGGGCTCTGTGCTTTCTTTCCTTCTGAACAAGTGTTACTGTTTTCTGCACAAAAGCGATTCTTGCGAAGCAATGTGAACACTTCTGCTTCCCAGGCACAGAGAAGGTGCTAGCAGGGAATTCTCTGCCTGCCTTTCCCCAGTGCTCTGCAAGCTCTCCAGGACAACATAGAATCTGGGGCTCTGTGCTTTCTTTCGTTCTGAACAAGTGTTACTGTTTTCTGCACAAAAGCGATTCTGCGAAGCAATGTGAACAGGCACAGAGAAGGTGCTATCAGGGAATTCTCTGCCTGCCTTTCCCCAGTGCTCTGCAAGCTCTCCAGGACAACATAAAATCTGGGGCTCTGTGCTTTCTTTCCTTCTGAACAAGTGTTACTGTTTTCTGCACAAAAGCGATTCTTGCGAAGCAATGTGAACACTTCTGCTTCCCAGGCACAGAGAAGGTGCTAGCAAGGAATTCTCTGCCTGCCTTTCCCCAGTGCTCTGCAAGCTCTCCAGGACAACATAAAATCTGGGGCTTTGTGCTTTCTTTCCTTCTGAACAAGTGTTACTGTTTTCTGCACAAAAGCGATTCTGCGAAGCAATGTGAACACTTCTGCTTCCCAGGCACAGAGAAGGTGCTAGCAAGGAATTCTCTGCCTGCCTTTCCCCAGTGCTCTAAAAGCTCTCCAGGACAACATAAAATCTGGGGCTCTGTGCTTTCTTTCCTTCTGAACAAGTGTTACTGTTTTCTGCACAAAAGCGATTCTGCGAAGCAATGTGAACAGGCACAGAGAAGGTGCTAGCAGGGAATTCTCTGCCTGCCTTTCCCCAGTGCTCTGCAAGCTCTCCAGGACAACATAAAATCTGGGGCTCTGTGCTTTCTTTCCTTCTGAACAAGTGTTACTGTTTTCTGCACAAAAGCGATTCTTGCGAAGCAATGTGAACACTTCTGCTTCCCAGGCACAGAGAAGGTGCTATGAGGGAATTCTCTGCCTGCCTTTCCCCAGTGCTCTGCAAGCTCTCCAGGACAACATAAAATCTGGGGCTCTGTGCTTTCTTTCCTTCTGAACAAGTGTTAGTGTTTTCTGCACAAAAGCGATTCTGCAAAGCAATGTGAACACTTCTGCTTCCCAGGCACAGAGAAGGTGCTAGCAAGGAATTCTCTGCCTGCCTTTCCCCAGTGCTCTGCAAGCTCTCCAGGACAACATAAAATCTGGGGCTCTGTGCTTTCTTTCCTTCTGAACAAGTGTTACTGTTTTCTGCACAAAAGCGATTCTTGCGAAGCAATGTGAACACTTCTGCTTCCCAGGCACACAGAAGGTGCTAGCAGGGAATTCTCTGCCTGCCTTTCCCCAGTGCTCTGCAAGCTCTCCAGGACAACATAGAATCTGGGGCTCTGTGCTTTCTTTCCTTCTGAACAAGTATTACTGTTTTCTGCACAAAAGCGATTCTGCGAAGCAATGTGAACAGGCACAGAGAAGGTGCTATCAGGGAATTCTCTGCCTGCCTTTCCCCAGTGCTCTGCAAGCTCTCCAGGACAACATAGAATCTGGGGCTCTGTGCTTTCTTTCCTTCTGAACAAGTGTTACTGTTTTCTGCACAAAAGCGATTCTGCGAAGCAATGTGAACACTTCTGCTTCCCAGGCACAGAGAAGGTGCTAGCAGGGAATTCTCTGCCTGCCTTTCCCCAGTGCTCTGCAAGCTCTCCAGGACAACATAGAATCTGGGGCTCTGTGCTTTCTTTCCTTCTGAACAAGTGTTACTGTTTTCTGCACAAAAGCGATTCTGCGAAGCAATGTGAACAGGCACAGAGAAGGTGCTATCAGGGAATTCTCTGCCTGCCTTTCCCCAGTGCTCTGCAAGCTCTCCAGGACAACATAAAATCTGGGGCTCTGTGCTTTCTTTCCTTCTGAACAAGTGGTACTGTTTTCTGCACAAAAGCGATTCTTGCGAAGCAATGTGAACACTTCTGCTTCCCAGGCACAGAGAAGGTGCTAGCAAGGAATTCTCTGCCTGCCTTTCCCCAGTGCTCTGCAAGCTCTCCAGGACAACATAAAATCTGGGGCTCTGTGCTTTCTTTCCTTCTGAACAAGTGTTACTGTTTTCTGCACAAAAGCGATTCTTGCGAAGCAATGTGAACACTTCTGCTTCCCAGGCACAGAGAAGGTGCTAGCAGGGAATTCTCTGCCTGCCTTTCCCCAGTGCTCTGCAAGCTCTCCAGGACAACATAAAATCTGGGGCTCTGTGCTTTCTTTCCTTCTGAACAAGTGTTAGTGTTTTCTGCACAAAAGCGATTCTGCGAAGCAATGTGAACACTTCTGCTTCCCAGGCACAGAGAAGGTGCTAGCAAGGAATTCTCTGCCTGCCTTTCCCCAGTGCTCTGCAAGCTCTCCAGGACAACATAAAATCTGGGGCTCTGTGCTTTCTTTCCTTCTGAACAAGTGTTAGTGTTTTCTGCACAAAAGCGATTCTTGCGAAGCAATGTGAACACTTCTGCTTCCCAGGCACAGAGAAGGTGCTATCAGGGAATTCTCTGCCTGCCTTTCCCCAGTGCTCTGCAAGCTCTCCAGGACAACATAGAATCTGGGGCTCTGTGCTTTCTTTCGTTCTGAACAAGTGTTACTGTTTTCTGCACAAAAGCGATTCTGCGAAGCAATGTGAACAGGCACAGAGAAGGTGCTATCAGGGAATTCTCTGCCTGCCTTTCCCCAGTGCTCTGCAAGCTCTCCAGGACAACATAAAATCTGGGGCTCTGTGCTTTCTTTCGTTCTGAACAAGTGTTACTGTTTTCTGCACAAAAGCGATTCTTGCGAAGCAATGTGAACACTTCTGCTTCCCAGGCACAGAGAAGGTGCTATCAGGGAATTCTCTGCCTGCCTTTCCCCAGTGCTCTGCAAGCTCTCCAGGACAACATAAAATCTGGGGCTCTGTGCTTTCTTTCCTTCTGAACAAGTGTTACTGTTTTCTGCACAAAAGCGATTCTTGCGAAGCAATGTGAACACTTCTGCTTCCCAGGCACAGAGAAGGTGCTATCAGGGAATTCTCTGCCTGCCTTTCCCCAGTGCTCTGCAAGCTCTCCAGGACAACATAAAATCTGGGGCTCTGTGCTTTCTTTCCTTCTGAACAAGTGTTACTGTTTTCTGCACAAAAGCGATTCTGCGAAGCAATGTGAACACTTCTGCTTCCCAGGCACAGAGAAGGTGCTAGCAAGGAATTCTCTGCCTGCCTTTCCCCAGTGCTCTGCAAGCTCTCCAGGACAACATAAAATCTGGGGCTCTGTGCTTTCTTTCGTTCTGAACAAGTGTTACTGTTTTCTGCACAAAAGCGATTCTGCGAAGCAATGTGAACAGTCACAGAGAAGGTGCTATCAGGGAATTCTCTGCCTGCCTTTCCCCAGTGCTCTGCAAGCTCTGCAGGACAACATAAAATCTGGGGCTCTGTGCTTTCTTTCCTTCTGAACAAGTGTTAGTGTTTTCTGCACAAAAGCGATTCTTGCGAAGCAATGTGAACACTTCTGCTTCCCAGGCACAGAGAAGGTGCTAGCAGGGAATTCTCTGCCTGCCTTTCCCCAGTGCTCTGCAAGCTCTCCAGGACAACATAGAATCTGGGGCTCTGTGCTTTCTTTCGTTCTGAACAAGTGTTACTGTTTTCTGCACAAAAGCGATTCTGCGAAGCAATGTGAACAGGCACAGAGAAGGTGCTATCAGGGAATTCTCTGCCTGCCTTTCCCCAGTGCTCTGCAAGCTCTCCAGGACAACATAAAATCTGGGGCTCTGTGCTTTCTTTCCTTCTGAACAAGTGTTACTGTTTTCTGCACAAAAGCGATTCTTGCGAAGCAATGTGAACACTTCTGCTTCCCAGGCACAGAGAAGGTGCTAGCAGGGAATTCTCTGCCTGCCTTTCCCCAGTGCTCTGCAAGCTCTTCAGGACAACATAAAATCTGGGGCTCTGTGCTTTCTTTCCTTCTGAACAAGTGTTAGTGTTTTCTGCACAAAAGCGATTCTTGCGAAGCAATGTGAACACTTCTGCTTCCCAGGCACAGAGAAGGTGCTAGCAGGGAATTCTCTGCCTGCCTTTCCCCAGTGCTCTGCAAGCTCTCCAGGACAACATAGAATCTGGGGCTCTGTGCTTTCTTTCGTTCTGAACAAGTGTTACTGTTTTCTGCACAAAAGCGATTCTTGCGAAGCAATGTGAACAGGCACAAAGAAGGTGCTATCAGGGAATTCTCTGCCTGCCTTTCCCCAGTGCTCTGCAAGCTCTCCAGGACAACATAAAATCTGGGGCTTTGTGCTTTCTTCCCTTCTGAACAAGTGTTACTGTTTTCTGCACAAAAGCGATTCTGCGAAGCAATGTGAACACTTCTGCTTCCCAGGCACAGAGAAGGTGCTAGCAAGGAATTCTCTGCCTGCCTTTCCCCAGTGCTCTAAAAGCTCTCCAGGACAACATAAAATCTGGGGCTCTGTGCTTTCTTTCGTTCTGAACAAGTGTTACTGTTTTCTGCACAAAAGCGATTCTGCGAAGCAATGTGAACAGTCACAGAGAAGGTGCTATCAGGGAATTCTCTGCCTGCCTTTCCCCAGTGCTCTGCAAGCTCTCCAGGACAACATAAAATCTGGGGCTCTGTGCTTTCTTTCCTTCTGAACAAGTGTTACTGTTTTCTGCACAAAAGCGATTCTTGCGAAGCAATGTGAACACTTCTGCTTCCCAGGCACAGAGAAGGTGCTAGCAGGGAATTCTCTGCCTGCCTTTCCCCAGTGCTCTGCAAGCTCTGCAGGACAACATAAAATCTGGGGCTCTGTGCTTTCTTTCCTTCTGAACAAGTGTTACTGTTTTCTGCACAAAAGCGATTCTTGCGAAGCAATGTGAACACTTCTGCTTCCCAGGCACAGAGAAGGTGCTAGCAGGGAATTCTCTGCCTGCCTTTCCCCAGTGCTCTGCAAGCTCTCCAGGACAACATAAAATCTGGGGCTCTGTGCTTTCTTTCCTTCTGAACAAGTGTTAGTGTTTTCTGCACAAAAGCGATTCTGCGAAGCAATGTGAACACTTCTGCTTCCCAGGCACAGAGAAGGTGCTAGCAAGGAATTCTCTGCCTGCCTTTCCCCAGTGCTCTGCAAGCTCTCCAGGACAACATAAAATCTGGGGCTCTGTGCTTTCTTTCCTTCTGAACAAGTGTTAGTGTTTTCTGCACAAAAGCGATTCTTGCGAAGCAATGTGAACACTTCTGCTTCCCAGGCACAGAGAAGGTGCTATCAGGGAATTCTCTGCCTGCCTTTCCCCAGTGCTCTGCAAGCTCTCCAGGACAACATAGAATCTGGGGCTCTGTGCTTTCTTTCGTTCTGAACAAGTGTTACTGTTTTCTGCACAAAAGCGATTCTGCGAAGCAATGTGAACAGGCACAGAGAAGGTGCTATCAGGGAATTCTCTGCCTGCCTTTCCCCAGTGCTCTGCAAGCTCTCCAGGACAACATAAAATCTGGGGCTCTGTGCTTTCTTTCGTTCTGAACAAGTGTTACTGTTTTCTGCACAAAAGCGATTCTTGCGAAGCAATGTGAACACTTCTGCTTCCCAGGCACAGAGAAGGTGCTATCAGGGAATTCTCTGCCTGCCTTTCCCCAGTGCTCTGCAAGCTCTCCAGGACAACATAAAATCTGGGGCTCTGTGCTTTCTTTCCTTCTGAACAAGTGTTACTGTTTTCTGCACAAAAGCGATTCTTGCGAAGCAATGTGAACACTTCTGCTTCCCAGGCACAGAGAAGGTGCTATCAGGGAATTCTCTGCCTGCCTTTCCCCAGTGCTCTGCAAGCTCTCCAGGACAACATAAAATCTGGGGCTCTGTGCTTTCTTTCCTTCTGAACAAGTGTTACTGTTTTCTGCACAAAAGCGATTCTGCGAAGCAATGTGAACACTTCTGCTTCCCAGGCACAGAGAAGGTGCTAGCAAGGAATTCTCTGCCTGCCTTTCCCCAGTGCTCTAAAAGCTCTCCAGGACAACATAAAATCTGGGGCTCTGTGCTTTCTTTCGTTCTGAACAAGTGTTACTGTTTTCTGCACAAAAGCGATTCTGCGAAGCAATGTGAACAGTCACAGAGAAGGTGCTATCAGGGAATTCTCTGCCTGCCTTTCCCCAGTGCTCTGCAAGCTCTGCAGGACAACATAAAATCTGGGGCTCTGTGCTTTCTTTCCTTCTGAACAAGTGTTAGTGTTTTCTGCACAAAAGCGATTCTTGCGAAGCAATGTGAACACTTCTGCTTCCCAGGCACAGAGAAGGTGCTAGCAGGGAATTCTCTGCCTGCCTTTCCCCAGTGCTCTGCAAGCTCTCCAGGACAACATAGAATCTGGGGCTCTGTGCTTTCTTTCGTTCTGAACAAGTGTTACTGTTTTCTGCACAAAAGCGATTCTGCGAAGCAATGTGAACAGGCACAGAGAAGGTGCTATCAGGGAATTCTCTGCCTGCCTTTCCCCAGTGCTCTGCAAGCTCTCCAGGACAACATAAAATCTGGGGCTCTGTGCTTTCTTTCCTTCTGAACAAGTGTTACTGTTTTCTGCACAAAAGCGATTCTTGCGAAGCAATGTGAACACTTCTGCTTCCCAGGCACAGAGAAGGTGCTAGCAGGGAATTCTCTGCCTGCCTTTCCCCAGTGCTCTGCAAGCTCTTCAGGACAACATAAAATCTGGGGCTCTGTGCTTTCTTTCCTTCTGAACAAGTGTTAGTGTTTTCTGCACAAAAGCGATTCTTGCGAAGCAATGTGAACACTTCTGCTTCCCAGGCACAGAGAAGGTGCTAGCAGGGAATTCTCTGCCTGCCTTTCCCCAGTGCTCTGCAAGCTCTCCAGGACAACATAGAATCTGGGGCTCTGTGCTTTCTTTCGTTCTGAACAAGTGTTACTGTTTTCTGCACAAAAGCGATTCTTGCGAAGCAATGTGAACAGGCACAAAGAAGGTGCTATCAGGGAATTCTCTGCCTGCCTTTCCCCAGTGCTCTGCAAGCTCTCCAGGACAACATAAAATCTGGGGCTTTGTGCTTTCTTCCCTTCTGAACAAGTGTTACTGTTTTCTGCACAAAAGCGATTCTGCGAAGCAATGTGAACACTTCTGCTTCCCAGGCACAGAGAAGGTGCTAGCAAGGAATTCTCTGCCTGCCTTTCCCCAGTGCTCTAAAAGCTCTCCAGGACAACATAAAATCTGGGGCTCTGTGCTTTCTTTCGTTCTGAACAAGTGTTACTGTTTTCTGCACAAAAGCGATTCTGCGAAGCAATGTGAACAGTCACAGAGAAGGTGCTATCAGGGAATTCTCTGCCTGCCTTTCCCCAGTGCTCTGCAAGCTCTCCAGGACAACATAAAATCTGGGGCTCTGTGCTTTCTTTCCTTCTGAACAAGTGTTACTGTTTTCTGCACAAAAGCGATTCTTGCGAAGCAATGTGAACACTTCTGCTTCCCAGGCACAGAGAAGGTGCTAGCAGGGAATTCTCTGCCTGCCTTTCCCCAGTGCTCTGCAAGCTCTGCAGGACAACATAAAATCTGGGGCTCTGTGCTTTCTTTCCTTCTGAACAAGTGTTAGTGTTTTCTGCACAAAAGCGATTCTTGCGAACCAATGTGAACACTTCTGCTTCCCAGGCACAGAGAAGGTGCTAGCAAGGAATTCTCTGCCTGCCTTTCCCCAGTGCTCTGCAAGCTCTCCAGGACAACATAAAATCTGGGGCTCTGTGCTTTCTTTCGTTCTGAACAAGTGTTAGTGTTTTCTGCACAAAAGCGATTCTGCGAAGCAATGTGAACAGGCACAGAGAAGGTGCTATCAGGGAATTCTCTGCCTGCCTTTCCCCAGTGCTCTGCAAGCTCTCCAGGACAACATAAAATCTGGGGCTCTGTGCTTTCTTTCCTTCTGAACAAGTGTTAGTGTTTTCTGCACAAAAGCGATTCTGCGAAGCAATGTGAACAGGCACAGAGAAGGTGCTATCAGGGAATTCTCTGCCTGCCTTTCCCCAGTGCTCTGCAAGCTCTCCAGGACAACATAGAATCTGGGGCTCTGTGCTTTCTTTCCTTCTGAACAAGTGTTACTGTTTTCTGCACAAAAGCGATTCTGCGAAGCAATGTGAACACTTCTGCTTCCCAGGCACAGAGAAGGTGCTAGCAGGGAATTCTCTGCCTGCCTTTCCCCAGTGCTCTGCAAGCTCTCCAGGACAACATAGAATCTGGGGCTCTGTGCTTTCTTTCGTTCTGAACAAGTGTTACTGTTTTCTGCACAAAAGCGATTCTGCGAAGAAATGTGAACAGGCACAGAGAAGGTGCTATCAGGGAATTCTCTGCCTGCCTTTCCCCAGTGCTCTGCAAGCTCTCCAGGACAACATAGAATCTGGGGCTCTGTGCTTTCTTTCGTTCTGAACAAGTGGTACTGTTTTCTGCACAAAAGCGATTCTTGCGAAGCAATGTGAACACTTCTGCTTCCCAGGCACAGAGAAGGTGCTAGCAGGGAATTCTCTGCCTGCCTTTCCCCAGTGCTCTGCAAGCTCTCCAGGACAACATAAAATCTGGGGCTCTGTGCTTTCTTTCCTTCTGAACAAGTGTTAGTGTTTTCTGCACAAAAGCGATTCTTGCGAAGCAATGTGAACACTTCTGCTTCCCAGGCACAGAGAAGGTGCTAGCAGGGAATTCTCTGCCTGCCTTTCCCCAGTGCTCTGCAAGCTCTCCAGGACAACATAGAATCTGGGGCTCTGTGCTTTCTTTCGTTCTGAACAAGTGTTACTGTTTTCTGCACAAAAGCGATTCTGCGAAGCAATGTGAACAGGCACAGAGAAGGTGCTATCAGGGAATTCTCTGCCTGCCTTTCCCCAGTGCTCTGCAAGCTCTCCAGGACAACATAAAATCTGGGGCTCTGTGCTTTCTTTCCTTCTGAACAACTGTTACTGTTTTCTGCACAAAAGCGATTCTTGCGAAGCAATGTGAACACTTCTGCTTCCCAGGCACAGAGAAGGTGCTAGCAGGGAATTCTCTGCCTGCCTTTCCCCAGTGCTCTGCAAGCTCTCCAGGACAACATAGAATCTGGGGCTCTGTGCTTTCTTTCGTTCTGAACAAGTGTTACTGTTTTCTGCACAAAAGCGATTCTGCGAAGCAATGTGAACAGGCACAGAGAAGGTGCTATCAGGGAATTCTCTGCCTGCCTTTCCCCAGTGCTCTGCAAGCTCTCCAGGACAACATAAAATCTGGGGCTCTGTGCTTTCTTTCATTCTGAACAAGTGTTACTGTTTTCTGCACAAAAGCGATTCTTGCGAAGCAATGTGAACACTTCTGCTTCCCAGGCACAGAGAAGGTGCTATCAGGGAATTCTCTGCCTGCCTTTCCCCAGTGCTCTGCAAGCTCTCCAGGACAACATAAAATCTGGGGCTCTGTGCTTTCTTTCCTTCTGAACAAGTGTTAGTGTTTTCTGCACAAAAGCGATTCTGCGAAGCAATGTGAACACTTCTGCTTCCCAGGCACAGAGAAGGTGCTAGCAAGGAATTCTCTGCCTGCCTTTCCCCAGTGCTCTGCAAGCTCTCCAGGACAACATAAAATCTGGGGCTCTGTGCTTTCTTTCCTTCTGAACAAGTGTTAGTGTTTTCTGCACAAAAGCGATTATTGCGAAGCAATGTGAACACTTCTGCTTCCCAGGCACACAGAAGGTGCTAGCAGGGAATTCTCTGCCTGCCTTTCCCCAGTGCTCTGCAAGCTCTCCAGGACAACATAGAATCTGGGGCTCTGTGCTTTCTTTCCTTCTGAACAAGTGTTACTGTTTTCTGCACAAAAGCGATTCTGCGAAGCAATGTGAACACTTCTGCTTCCCAGGCACAGAGAAGGTGCTAGCAAGGAATTCTCTGCCTGCCTTTCCCCAGTGCTCTGCAAGCTCTCCAGGACAACATAAAATCTGGGGCTCTGTGCTTTCTTTCCTTCTGAACAAGTGTTAGTGTTTTCTGCACAAAAGCGATTCTTGCGAAGCAATGTGAACACTTCTGCTTCCCAGGCACAGAGAAGGTGCTAGCAGGGAATTCTCTGCCTGCCTTTCCCCAGTGCTCTGCAAGCTCTCCAGGACAACATAGAATCTGGGGCTCTGTGCTTTCTTTCGTTCTGAACAAGTGTTACTGTTTTCTGCACAAAAGCGATTCTGCGAAGCAATGTGAACAGGCACAGAGAAGGTGCTAGCAGGGAATTCTCTGCCTGCCTTTCCCCAGTGCTCTGCAAGCTCTCCAGGACAACATAAAATCTGGGGCTCTGTGCTTTCTTTCCTTCTGAACAAGTGTTACTGTTTTCTGCACAAAAGCGATTCTGCGAAGCAATGTGAACACTTCTGCTTCCCAGGCACAGAGAAGGTGCTAGCAAGGAATTCTCTGCCTGCCTTTCCCCAGTGCTCTAAAAGCTCTCCAGGACAACATAAAATCTGGGGCTCTGTGCTTTCTTTCGTTCTGAACAAGTGTTACTGTTTTCTGCACAAAAGCGATTCTGCGAAGCAATGTGAACAGGCACAGAGAAGGTGCTAGCAGGGAATTCTCTGCCTGCCTTTCCCCAGTGCTCTGCAAGCTCTGCAGGACAACATAGAATCTGGGGCTCTGTGCTTTCTTTCATTCTGAACAAGTGTTACTGTTTTCTGCACAAAAGCGATTCTTGCGAAGCAATGTGAACACTTCTGCTTCCCAGGCACAGAGAAGGTGCTAGCAAGGAATTCTCTGCCTGCCTTTCCCCAGTGCTCTGCAAGCTCTCCAGGACAACATAAAATCTGGGGCTTTGTGCTTTCTTTCCTTCTGAACAAGTGTTACTGTTTTCTGCACAAAAGCGATTCTGCGAAGCAATGTGAACACTTCTGCTTCCCAGGCACAGAGAAGGTGCTAGCAAGGAATTCTCTGCCTGCCTTTCCCCAGTGCTCTAAAAGCTCTCCAGGACAACATAAAATCTGGGGCTCTGTGCTTTCTTTCCTTCTGAACAAGTGTTACTGTTTTCTGCACAAAAGCGATTCTGCGAAGCAATGTGAACAGGCACAGAGAAGGTGCTAGCAGGGAATTCTCTGCCTGCCTTTCCCCAGTGCTCTGCAAGCTCTCCAGGACAACATAAAATCTGGGGCTTTGTGCTTTCTTTCCTTCTGAACAAGTGTTACTGTTTTCTGCACAAAAGCGATTCTGCGAAGCAATGTGAACACTTCTGCTTCCCAGGCACAGAGAAGGTGCTAGCAAGGAATTCTCTGCCTGCCTTTCCCCAGTGCTCTAAAAGCTCTCCAGGACAACATAAAATCTGGGGCTCTGTGCTTTCTTTCGTTCTGAACAAGTGTTACTGTTTTCTGCACAAAAGCGATTCTGCGAAGCAATGTGAACAGTCACAGAGAAGGTGCTAGCAGGGAATTCTCTGCCTGCCTTTCCCCAGTGCTCTGCAAGCTCTCCAGGACAACATAAAATCTGGGGCTCTGTGCTTTCTTTCCTTCTGAACAAGTGTTAGTGTTTTCTGCACAAAAGCGATTCTTGCGAAGCAATGTGAACACTTCTGCTTCCCAGGCACAGAGAAGGTGCTAGCAGGGAATTCTCTGCCTGCCTTTCCCCAGTGCTCTGCAAGCTCTCCAGGACAACATAGAATCTGGGGCTCTGTGCTTTCTTTCGTTCTGAACAAGTGTTACTGTTTTCTGCACAAAAGCGATTCTGCGAAGCAATGTGAACAGGCACAGAGAAGGTGCTAGCAGGGAATTCTCTGCCTGCCTTTCCCCAGTGCTCTGCAAGCTCTGCAGGACAACATAGAATCTGGGGCTCTGTGCTTTCTTTCATTCTGAACAAGTGTTACTGTTTTCTGCACAAAAGCGATTCTTGCGAAGCAATGTGAACACTTCTGCTTCCCAGGCACAGAGAAGGTGCTAGCAGGGAATTCTCTGCCTGCCTTTCCCCAGTGCTCTGCAAGCTCTCCAGGACAACATAGAATCTGGGGCTCTGTGCTTTCTTTCGTTCTGAACAAGTGTTACTGTTTTCTGCATAAAAGCGATTCTGCGAAGCAATGTGAACAGGCACAGAGAAGGTGCTATCAGGGAATTCTCTGCCTGCCTTTCCCCAGTGCTCTGCAAGCTCTCCAGGACAACATAGAATCTGGGGCTCTGTGCTTTCTTTCCTTCTGAACAAGTATTACTGTTTTCTGCACAAAAGCGATTCTGCGAAGCAATGTGAACAGGCACAGAGAAGGTGCTAGCAGGGAATTCTCTGCCTGCCTTTCCCCAGTGCTCTGCAAGCTCTCCAGGACAACATAGAATCTGGGGCTCTGTGCTTTCTTTCCTTCTGAACAAGTGTTACTGTTTTCTGCACAAAAGCGATTCTGCGAAGCAATGTGAACACTTCTGCTTCCCAGGCACAGAGAAGGTGCTAGCAAAGAATTCTCTGCCTGCCTTTCCCCAGTGCTCTGCAAGCTCTCCAGGACAACATAAAATCTGGGGCTCTGTGCTTTCTTTCCTTCTGAACAAGTGTTAGTGTTTTCTGCACAAAAGCGATTCTTGCGAAGCAATGTGAACACTTCTGCTTCCCAGGCACAGAGAAGGTGCTAGCAGGGAATTCTCTGCCTGCCTTTCCCCAGTGCTCTGCAAGCTCTCCAGGACAACATAGAATCTGGGGCTCTGTGCTTTCTTTCCTTCTGAACAAGTGTTACTGTTTTCTGCACAAAAGCGATTCTGCGAAGCAATGTGAACAGGCACAGAGAAGGTGCTATCAGGGAATTCTCTGCCTGCCTTTCCCCAGTGCTCTGCAAGCTCTCCAGGACAACATAAAATCTGGGGCTCTGTGCTTTCTTTCCTTCTGAACAAGTGGTACTGTTTTCTGCACAAAAGCGATTCTTGCGAAGCAATGTGAACACTTCTGCTTCCCAGGCACAGAGAAGGTGCTAGCAAGGAATTCTCTGCCTGCCTTTCCCCAGTGCTCTGCAAGCTCTCCAGGACAACATAAAATCTGGGGCTCTGTGCTTTCTTTCCTTCTGAACAAGTGTTAGTGTTTTCTGCACAAAAGCGATTCTTGCGAAGCAATGTGAACACTTCTGCTTCCCAGGCACAGAGAAGGTGCTAGCAGGGAATTCTCTGCCTGCCTTTCCCCAGTGCTCTGCAAGCTCTCCAGGACAACATAGAATCTGGGGCTCTGTGCTTTCTTTCGTTCTGAACAAGTGTTACTGTTTTCTGCACAAAAGCGATTCTTGCGAAGCAATGTGAACACTTCTGCTTCCCAGGCACAGAGAAGGTGCTAGCAGGGAATTCTCTGCCTGCCTTTCCCCAGTGCTCTGCAAGCTCTCCAGGACAACACAGAATCTGGGGCTCTGTGCTTTCTTTCCTTCTGAACAAGTGTTACTGTTTTCTGCACAAAAGCGATTCTGCGAAGCAATGTGAACAGGCACAGAGAAGGTGCTATCAGGGAATTCTCTGCCTGCCTTTCCCCAGTGCTCTGCAAGCTCTCCAGGACAACATAGAATCTGGGGCTCTGTGCTTTCTTTCGTTCTGAAGAAGTGTTACTGTTTTCTGCACAAAAGCGATTCTGCGAAGCAATGTGAACACTTCTGCTTCCCAGGCACAGAGAAGGTGCTAGCAGGGAATTCTCTGCCTGCCTTTCCCCAGTGCTCTGCAAGCTCTCCAGGACAACATAGAATCTGGGGCTCTGTGCTTTCTTTCGTTCTGAACAAGTGTTACTGTTTTCTGCACAAAAGCGATTCTTGCGAAGCAATGTGAACACTTCTGCTTCCCAGGCACAGAGAAGGTGCTAGCAGGGAATTCTCTGCCTGCCTTTCCCCAGTGCTCTGCAAGCTCTCCAGGACAACACAGAATCTGGGGCTCTGTGCTTTCTTTCCTTCTGAACAAGTGTTACTGTTTTCTGCACAAAAGCGATTCTGCGAAGCAATGTGAACAGGCACAGAGAAGGTGCTATCAGGGAATTCTCTGCCTGCCTTTCCCCAGTGCTCTGCAAGCTCTCCAGGACAACATAGAATCTGGGGCTCTGTGCTTTCTTTCGTTCTGAAGAAGTGTTACTGTTTTCTGCACAAAAGCGATTCTGCGAAGCAATGTGAACACTTCTGCTTCCCAGGCACAGAGAAGGTGCTAGCAAGGAATTCTCTGCCTGCCTTTCCCCAGTGCTCTGCAAGCTCTCCAGGACAACATAAAATCTGGGGCTCTGTGCTTTCTTTCCTTCTGAACAAGTGTTAGTGTTTTCTGCACAAAAGCGATTATTGCGAAGCAATGTGAACACTTCTGCTTCCCAGGCACACAGAAGGTGCTAGCAGGGAATTCTCTGCCTGCCTTTCCCCAGTGCTCTGCAAGCTCTCCAGGACAACATAGAATCTGGGGCTCTGTGCTTTCTTTCCTTCTGAACAAGTGTTACTGTTTTCTGCACAAAAGCGATTCTGCGAAGCAATGTGAACACTTCTGCTTCCCAGGCACAGAGAAGGTGCTAGCAAGGAATTCTCTGCCTGCCTTTCCCCAGTGCTCTGCAAGCTCTCCAGGACAACATAGAATCTGGGGCTCTGTGCTTTCTTTCGTTCTGAACAAGTGTTAGTGTTTTCTGCACAAAAGCGATTCTTGCGAAGCAATGTGAACACTTCTGCTTCCCAGGCACAGAGAAGGTGCTAGCAGGGAATTCTCTGCCTGCCTTTCCCCAGTGCTCTGCAAGCTCTCCAGGACAACATAAAATCTGGGGCTCTGTGCTTTCTTTCCTTCTGAACAAGTGTTAATGTTTTCTGCACAAAAGCGATTCTTGCGAAGCAATGTGAACACTTCTGCTTCCCAGGCACAGAGAAGGTGCTAGCAGGGAATTCTCTGCCTGCCTTTCCCCAGTGCTCTGCAAGCTCTCCAGGACAACATAGAATCTGGGGCTCTGTGCTTTCTTTCCTTCTGAACAAGTGTTACTGTTTTCTGCACAAAAGCGATTCTGCGAAGCAATGTGAACAGGCACAGAGAAGGTGCTAGCAGGGAATTCTCTGCCTGCCTTTCCCCAGTGCTCTGCAAGCTCTCCAGGACAACATAAAATCTGGGGCTCTGTGCTTTCTTTCGTTCTGAACAAGTGTTACTGTTTTCTGCACAAAAGCGATTCTTGCGAAGCAATGTGAACACTTCTGCTTCCCAGGCACAGAGAAGGTGCTAGCAAGGAATTCTCTGCCTGCCTTTCCCCAGTGCTCTGCAAGCTCTCCAGGACAACATAAAATCTGGGGCTTTGTGCTTTCTTTCCTTCTGAACAAGTGTTACTGTTTTCTGCACAAAAGCGATTCTGCGAAGCAATGTGAACACTTCTGCTTCCCAGGCACAGAGAAGGTGCTAGCAAGGAATTCTCTGCCTGCCTTTCCCCAGTGCTCTAAAAGCTCTCCAGGACAACATAAAATCTGGGGCTCTGTGCTTTCTTTCCTTCTGAACAAGTGTTACTGTTTTCTGCACAAAAGCGATTCTGCGAAGCAATGTGAACAGGCACAGAGAAGGTGCTAGCAGGGAATTCTCTGCCTGCCTTTCCCCAGTGCTCTGCAAGCTCTCCAGGACAACATAGAATCTGGGGCTCTGTGCTTTCTTTCCTTCTGAACAAGTGTTAGTGTTTTCTGCACAAAAGCGATTCTTGCGAAGCAATGTGAACACTTCTGCTTCCCAGGCACAGAGAAGGTGCTAGCAGGGAATTCTCTGCCTGCCTTTCCCCAGTGCTCTGCAAGCTCTCCAGGACAACATAGAATCTGGGGCTCTGTGCTTTCTTTCGTTCTGAACAAGTGTTACTGTTTTCTGCACAAAAGCGATTCTGCGAAGCAATGTGAACAGGCACAGAGAAGGTGCTATCAGGGAATTCTCTGCCTGCCTTTCCCCAGTGCTCTGCAAGCTCTCCAGGACAACATAGAATCTGGGGCTCTGTGCTTTCTTTCATTCTGAACAAGTGTTAGTGTTTTCTGCACAAAAGCGATTCTTGCGAAGCAATGTGAACACTTCTGCTTCCCAGGCACAGAGAAGGTGCTAGCAGGGAATTCTCTGCCTGCCTTTCCCCAGTGCTCTGCAAGCTCTCCAGGACAACATAGAATCTGGGGCTCTGTGCTTTCTTTCGTTCTGAACAAGTGTTAGTGTTTTCTGCACAAAAGCGATTCTGCGAAGCAATGTGAACAGGCACAGAGAAGGTGCTATCAGGGAATTCTCTGCCTGCCTTTCCCCAGTGCTCTGCAAGCTCTCCAGGACAACATAGAATCTGGGGCTCTGTGCTTTCTTTCCTTCTGAACAAGTGTTACTGTTTTCTGCACAAAAGCGATTCTGCGAAGCAATGTGAACACTTCTGCTTCCCAGGCACAGAGAAGGTGCTAGCAAGGAATTCTCTGCCTGCCTTTCCCCAGTGCTCTGCAAGCTCTCCAGGACAACATAAAATCTGGGGCTCTGTGCTTTCTTTCCTTCTGAACAAGTGTTAGTGTTTTCTGCACAAAAGCGATTCTTGCGAAGCAATGTGAACACTTCTGCTTCCCAGGCACAGAGAAGGTGCTAGCAGGGAATTCTCTGCCTGCCTTTCCCCAGTGCTCTGCAAGCTCTCCAGGACAACATAGAATCTGGGGCTCTGTGCTTTCTTTCGTTCTGAACAAGTGTTACTGTTTTCTGCACAAAAGCGATTCTGCGAAGCAATGTGAACAGGCACAGAGAAGGTGCTATCAGGGAATTCTCTGCCTGCCTTTCCCCAGTGCTCTGCAAGCTCTCCAGGACAACATAAAATCTGGGGCTCTGTGCTTTCTTTCGTTCTGAACAAGTGGTACTGTTTTCTGCACAAAAGCGATTCTTGCGAAGCAATGTGAACACTTCTGCTTCCCAGGCACAGAGAAGGTGCTAGCAGGGAATTCTCTGCCTGCCTTTCCCCAGTGCTCTGCAAGCTCTCCAGGACAACATAAAATCTGGGGCTCTGTGCTTTCTTTCCTTCTGAACAAGTGTTAGTGTTTTCTGCACAAAAGCGATTCTTGCGAAGCAATGGGAACACTTCTGCTTCCCAGGCACAGAGAAGGTGCTAGCAGGGAATTCTCTGCCTGCCTTTCCCCAGTGCTCTGCAAGCTCTCCAGGACAACATAGAATCTGGGGCTCTGTGCTTTCTTTCGTTCTGAACAAGTGTTACTGTTTTCTGCACAAAAGCGATTCTGCGAAGCAATGTGAACAGGCACAGAGAAGGTGCTATCAGGGAATTCTCTGCCTGCCTTTCCCCAGTGCTCTGCAAGCTCTCCAGGACAACATAAAATCTGGGGCTCTGTGCTTTCTTTCCTTCTGAACAAGTGTTACTGTTTTCTGCACAAAAGCGATTCTTGCGAAGCAATGTGAACACTTCTGCTTCCCAGGCACAGAGAAGGTGCTAGCAAGGAATTCTCTGCCTGCCTTTCCCCAGTGCTCTGCAAGCTCTCCAGGACAACATAAAATCTGGGGCTTTGTGCTTTCTTTCCTTCTGAACAAGTGTTACTGTTTTCTGCACAAAAGCGATTCTGCGAAGCAATGTGAACACTTCTGCTTCCCAGGCACAGAGAAGGTGCTAGCAGGGAATTCTCTGCCTGCCTTTCCCCAGTGCTCTGCAAGCTCTCCAGGACAACATAGAATCTGGGGCTCTGTGCTTTCTTTCCTTCTGAACAAGTGTTACTGTTTTCTGCACAAAAGCGATTCTGCGAAGCAATGTGAACAGGCACAGAGAAGGTGCTATCAGGGAATTCTCTGCCTGCCTTTCCCCAGTGCTCTGCAAGCTCTCCAGGACAACATAGAATCTGGGGCTCTGTGCTTTCTTTCATTCTGAACAAGTGTTAGTGTTTTCTGCACAAAAGCGATTCTTGCGAAGCAATGTGAACACTTCTGCTTCCCAGGCACAGAGAAGGTGCTAGCAGGGAATTCTCTGCCTGCCTTTCCCCAGTGCTCTGCAAGCTCTCCAGGACAACATAGAATCTGGGGCTCTGTGCTTTCTTTCGTTCTGAACAAGTGTTACTGTTTTCTGCACAAAAGCGATTCTGCGAAGCAATGTGAACAGGCACAGAGAAGGTGCTATCAGGGAATTCTCTGCCTGCCTTTCCCCAGTGCTCTGCAAGCTCTCCAGGACAACATAGAATCTGGGGCTCTGTGCTTTCTTTCGTTCTGAAGAAGTGTTACTGTTTTCTGCACAAAAGCGATTCTGCGAAGCAATGTGAACAGGCACAGAGAAGGTGCTATCAGGGAATTCTCTGCCTGCCTTTCCCCAGTGCTCTGCAAGCTCTCCAGGACAACATAGAATCTGGGGCTCTGTGCTTTCTTTCATTCTGAACAAGTGTTAGTGTTTTCTGCACAAAAGCGATTCTTGCGAAGCAATGTGAACACTTCTGCTTCCCAGGCACAGAGAAGGTGCTAGCAGGGAATTCTCTGCCTGCCTTTCCCCAGTGCTCTGCAAGCTCTCCAGGACAACATAGAATCTGGGGCTCTGTGCTTTCTTTCGTTCTGAACAAGTGTTACTGTTTTCTGCACAAAAGCGATTCTGCGAAGCAATGTGAACAGGCACAGAGAAGGTGCTATCAGGGAATTCTCTGCCTGCCTTTCCCCAGTGCTCTGCAAGCTCTCCAGGACAACATAGAATCTGGGGCTCTGTGCTTTCTTTCGTTCTGAAGAAGTGTTACTGTTTTCTGCACAAAAGCGATTCTGCGAAGCAATGTGAACACTTCTGCTTCCCAGGCACAGAGAAGGTGCTAGCAAGGAATTCTCTGCCTGCCTTTCCCCAGTGCTCTGCAAGCTCTCCAGGACAACATAAAATCTGGGGCTCTGTGCTTTCTTTCCTTCTGAACAAGTGTTAGTGTTTTCTGCACAAAAGCGATTCTTGCGAAGCAATGTGAACACTTCTGCTTCCCAGGCACAGAGAAGGTGCTAGCAGGGAATTCTCTGCCTGCCTTTCCCCAGTGCTCTGCAAGCTCTCCAGGACAACATAGAATCTGGGGCTCTGTGCTTTCTTTCGTTCTGAACAAGTGTTAGTGTTTTCTGCACAAAAGCGATTCTGCGAAGCAATGTGAACAGGCACAGAGAAGGTGCTATCAGGGAATTCTCTGCCTGCCTTTCCCCAGTGCTCTGCAAGCTCTCCAGGACAACATAGAATCTGGGGCTCTGTGCTTTCTTTCCTTCTGAACAAGTGTTACTGTTTTCTGCACAAAAGCGATTCTGCGAAGCAATGTGAACACTTCTGCTTCCCAGGCACAGAGAAGGTGCTAGCAAGGAATTCTCTGCCTGCCTTTCCCCAGTGCTCTGCAAGCTCTCCAGGACAACATAAAATCTGGGGCTCTGTGCTTTCTTTCCTTCTGAACAAGTGTTAGTGTTTTCTGCACAAAAGCGATTCTTGCGAAGCAATGTGAACACTTCTGCTTCCCAGGCACAGAGAAGGTGCTAGCAGGGAATTCTCTGCCTGCCTTTCCCCAGTGCTCTGCAAGCTCTCCAGGACAACATAGAATCTGGGGCTCTGTGCTTTCTTTCGTTCTGAACAAGTGTTACTGTTTTCTGCACAAAAGCGATTCTGCGAAGCAATGTGAACAGGCACAGAGAAGGTGCTATCAGGGAATTCTCTGCCTGCCTTTCCCCAGTGCTCTGCAAGCTCTCCAGGACAACATAAAATCTGGGGCTCTGTGCTTTCTTTCGTTCTGAACAAGTGGTACTGTTTTCTGCACAAAAGCGATTCTTGCGAAGCAATGTGAACACTTCTGCTTCCCAGGCACAGAGAAGGTGCTAGCAGGGAATTCTCTGCCTGCCTTTCCCCAGTGCTCTGCAAGCTCTCCAGGACAACATAAAATCTGGGGCTCTGTGCTTTCTTTCCTTCTGAACAAGTGTTAGTGTTTTCTGCACAAAAGCGATTCTTGCGAAGCAATGGGAACACTTCTGCTTCCCAGGCACAGAGAAGGTGCTAGCAGGGAATTCTCTGCCTGCCTTTCCCCAGTGCTCTGCAAGCTCTCCAGGACAACATAGAATCTGGGGCTCTGTGCTTTCTTTCCTTCTGAACAAGTGTTACTGTTTTCTGCACAAAAGCGATTCTGCGAAGCAATGTGAACAGGCACAGAGAAGGTGCTATCAGGGAATTCTCTGCCTGCCTTTCCCCAGTGCTCTGCAAGCTCTCCAGGACAACATAAAATCTGGGGCTCTGTGCTTTCTTTCCTTCTGAACAAGTGGTACTGTTTTCTGCACAAAAGCGATTCTTGCGAAGCAATGTGAACACTTCTGCTTCCCAGGCACAGAGAAGGTGCTAGCAAGGAATTCTCTGCCTGCCTTTCCCCAGTGCTCTGCAAGCTCTCCAGGACAACATAAAATCTGGGGCTTTGTGCTTTCTTTCCTTCTGAACAAGTGTTACTGTTTTCTGCACAAAAGCGATTCTGCGAAGCAATGTGAACACTTCTGCTTCCCAGGCACAGAGAAGGTGCTAGCAGGGAATTCTCTGCCTGCCTTTCCCCAGTGCTCTGCAAGCTCTCCAGGACAACATAGAATCTGGGGCTCTGTGCTTTCTTTCCTTCTGAACAAGTGTTACTGTTTTCTGCACAAAAGCGATTCTGCGAAGCAATGTGAACAGGCACAGAGAAGGTGCTATCAGGGAATTCTCTGCCTGCCTTTCCCCAGTGCTCTGCAAGCTCTCCAGGACAACATAGAATCTGGGGCTCTGTGCTTTCTTTCATTCTGAACAAGTGTTAGTGTTTTCTGCACAAAAGCGATTCTTGCGAAGCAATGTGAACACTTCTGCTTCCCAGGCACAGAGAAGGTGCTAGCAGGGAATTCTCTGCCTGCCTTTCCCCAGTGCTCTGCAAGCTCTCCAGGACAACATAGAATCTGGGGCTCTGTGCTTTCTTTCGTTCTGAACAAGTGTTACTGTTTTCTGCACAAAAGCGATTCTGCGAAGCAATGTGAACAGGCACAGAGAAGGTGCTATCAGGGAATTCTCTGCCTGCCTTTCCCCAGTGCTCTGCAAGCTCTCCAGGACAACATAGAATCTGGGGCTCTGTGCTTTCTTTCGTTCTGAAGAAGTGTTACTGTTTTCTGCACAAAAGCGATTCTGCGAAGCAATGTGAACAGGCACAGAGAAGGTGCTATCAGGGAATTCTCTGCCTGCCTTTCCCCAGTGCTCTGCAAGCTCTCCAGGACAACATAGAATCTGGGGCTCTGTGCTTTCTTTCATTCTGAACAAGTGTTAGTGTTTTCTGCACAAAAGCGATTCTTGCGAAGCAATGTGAACACTTCTGCTTCCCAGGCACAGAGAAGGTGCTAGCAGGGAATTCTCTGCCTGCCTTTCCCCAGTGCTCTGCAAGCTCTCCAGGACAACATAGAATCTGGGGCTCTGTGCTTTCTTTCGTTCTGAACAAGTGTTACTGTTTTCTGCACAAAAGCGATTCTTGCGAAGCAATGTGAACACTTCTGCTTCCCAGGCACAGAGAAGGTGCTAGCAGGGAATTCTCTGCCTGCCTTTCCCCAGTGCTCTGCAAGCTCTCCAGGACAACATAAAATCTGGGGCTCTGTGCTTTCTTTCCTTCTGAACAAGTGTTAGTGTTTTCTGCACAAAAGCGATTCTTGCGAAGCAATGGGAACACTTCTGCTTCCCAGGCACAGAGAAGGTGCTAGCAGGGAATTCTCTGCCTGCCTTTCCCCAGTGCTCTGCAAGCTCTCCAGGACAACATAGAATCTGGGGCTCTGTGCTTTCTTTCCTTCTGAACAAGTGTTACTGTTTTCTGCACAAAAGCGATTCTGCGAAGCAATGTGAACAGGCACAGAGAAGGTGCTATCAGGGAATTCTCTGCCTGCCTTTCCCCAGTGCTCTGCAAGCTCTCCAGGACAACATAAAATCTGGGGCTCTGTGCTTTCTTTCCTTCTGAACAAGTGGTACTGTTTTCTGCACAAAAGCGATTCTTGCGAAGCAATGTGAACACTTCTGCTTCCCAGGCACAGAGAAGGTGCTAGCAAGGAATTCTCTGCCTGCCTTTCCCCAGTGCTCTGCAAGCTCTCCAGGACAACATAAAATCTGGGGCTTTGTGCTTTCTTTCCTTCTGAACAAGTGTTACTGTTTTCTGCACAAAAGCGATTCTGCGAAGCAATGTGAACACTTCTGCTTCCCAGGCACAGAGAAGGTGCTAGCAGGGAATTCTCTGCCTGCCTTTCCCCAGTGCTCTGCAAGCTCTCCAGGACAACATAGAATCTGGGGCTCTGTGCTTTCTTTCCTTCTGAATAAGTGTTACTGTTTTCTGCACAAAAGCGATTCTGCGAAGCAATGTGAACAGGCACAGAGAAGGTGCTATCAGGGAATTCTCTGCCTGCCTTTCCCCAGTGCTCTGCAAGCTCTCCAGGACAACATAGAATCTGGGGCTCTGTGCTTTCTTTCATTCTGAACAAGTGTTAGTGTTTTCTGCACAAAAGCGATTCTTGCGAAGCAATGTGAACACTTCTGCTTCCCAGGCACAGAGAAGGTGCTAGCAGGGAATTCTCTGCCTGCCTTTCCCCAGTGCTCTGCAAGCTCTCCAGGACAACATAGAATCTGGGGCTCTGTGCTTTCTTTCGTTCTGAACAAGTGTTACTGTTTTCTGCACAAAAGCGATTCTGCGAAGCAATGTGAACAGGCACAGAGAAGGTGCTATCAGGGAATTCTCTGCCTGCCTTTCCCCAGTGCTCTGCAAGCTCTCCAGGACAACATAGAATCTGGGGCTCTGTGCTTTCTTTCGTTCTGAAGAAGTGTTACTGTTTTCTGCACAAAAGCGATTCTGCGAAGCAATGTGAACAGGCACAGAGAAGGTGCTATCAGGGAATTCTCTGCCTGCCTTTCCCCAGTGCTCTGCAAGCTCTCCAGGACAACATAGAATCTGGGGCTCTGTGCTTTCTTTCATTCTGAACAAGTGTTAGTGTTTTCTGCACAAAAGCGATTCTTGCGAAGCAATGTGAACACTTCTGCTTCCCAGGCACAGAGAAGGTGCTAGCAGGGAATTCTCTGCCTGCCTTTCCCCAGTGCTCTGCAAGCTCTCCAGGACAACATAGAATCTGGGGCTCTGTGCTTTCTTTCGTTCTGAACAAGTGTTACTGTTTTCTGCACAAAAGCGATTCTGCGAAGCAATGTGAACAGGCACAGAGAAGGTGCTATCAGGGAATTCTCTGCCTGCCTTTCCCCAGTGCTCTGCAAGCTCTCCAGGACAACATAGAATCTGGGGCTCTGTGCTTTCTTTCGTTCTGAACAAGTGGTACTGTTTTCTGCACAAAAGCGATTCTTGCGAAGCAATGTGAACACTTCTGCTTCCCAGGCACAGAGAAGGTGCTAGCAGGGAATTCTCTGCCTGCCTTTCCCCAGTGCTCTGCAAGCTCTCCAGGACAACATAAAATCTGGGGCTCTGTGCTTTCTTTCCTTCTGAACAAGTGTTAGTGTTTTCTGCACAAAAGCGATTCTTGCGAAGCAATGGGAACACTTCTGCTTCCCAGGCACAGAGAAGGTGCTAGCAGGGAATTCTCTGCCTGCCTTTCCCCAGTGCTCTGCAAGCTCTCCAGGACAACATAGAATCTGGGGCTCTGTGCTTTCTTTCGTTCTGAACAAGTGTTACTGTTTTCTGCACAAAAGCGATTCTGCGAAGCAATGTGAACAGGCACAGAGAAGGTGCTATCAGGGAATTCTCTGCCTGCCTTTCCCCAGTGCTCTGCAAGCTCTCCAGGACAACATAAAATCTGGGGCTCTGTGCTTTCTTTCCTTCTGAACAAGTGGTACTGTTTTCTGCACAAAAGCGATTCTTGCGAAGCAATGTGAACACTTCTGCTTCCCAGGCACAGAGAAGGTGCTAGCAAGGAATTCTCTGCCTGCCTTTCCCCAGTGCTCTGCAAGCTCTCCAGGACAACATAAAATCTGGGGCTTTGTGCTTTCTTTCCTTCTGAACAAGTGTTACTGTTTTCTGCACAAAAGCGATTCTGCGAAGCAATGTGAACACTTCTGCTTCCCAGGCACAGAGAAGGTGCTAGCAGGGAATTCTCTGCCTGCCTTTCCCCAGTGCTCTGCAAGCTCTCCAGGACAACATAGAATCTGGGGCTCTGTGCTTTCTTTCCTTCTGAACAAGTGTTACTGTTTTCTGCACAAAAGCGATTCTGCGAAGCAATGTGAACAGGCACAGAGAAGGTGCTATCAGGGAATTCTCTGCCTGCCTTTCCCCAGTGCTCTGCAAGCTCTCCAGGACAACATAGAATCTGGGGCTCTGTGCTTTCTTTCATTCTGAACAAGTGTTAGTGTTTTCTGCACAAAAGCGATTCTTGCGAAGCAATGTGAACACTTCTGCTTCCCAGGCACAGAGAAGGTGCTAGCAGGGAATTCTCTGCCTGCCTTTCCCCAGTGCTCTGCAAGCTCTCCAGGACAACATAGAATCTGGGGCTCTGTGCTTTCTTTCGTTCTGAACAAGTGTTACTGTTTTCTGCACAAAAGCGATTCTGCGAAGCAATGTGAACAGGCACAGAGAAGGTGCTAGCAGGGAATTCTCTGCCTGCCTTTCCCCAGTGCTCTGCAAGCTCTCCAGGACAACATAGAATCTGGGGCTCTGTGCTTTCTTTCGTTCTGAACAAGTGTTACTGTTTTCTGCACAAAAGCGATTCTGCGAAGCAATGTGAACAGGCACAGAGAAGGTGCTATCAGGGAATTCTCTGCCTGCCTTTCCCCAGTGCTCTGCAAGCTCTCCAGGACAACATAGAATCTGGGGCTCTGTGCTTTCTTTCCTTCTGAACAAGTGTTACTGTTTTCTGCACAAAAGCGATTCTGCGAAGCAATGTGAACACTTCTGCTTCCCAGGCACAGAGAAGGTGCTAGCAAGGAATTCTCTGCCTGCCTTTCCCCAGTGCTCTGCAAGCTCTCCAGGACAACATAAAATCTGGGGCTCTGTGCTTTCTTTCCTTCTGAACAAGTGTTAGTGTTTTCTGCACAAAAGCGATTCTTGCGAAGCAATGTGAACACTTCTGCTTCCCAGGCACAGAGAAGGTGCTAGCAGGGAATTCTCTGCCTGCCTTTCCCCAGTGCTCTGCAAGCTCTCCAGGACAACATAAAATCTGGGGCTCTGTGCTTTCTTTCCTTCTGAACAAGTGTTACTGTTTTCTGCACAAAAGCGATTCTTGCGAAGCAATGTGAACACTTCTGCTTCCCAGGCACAGAGAAGGTGCTAGCAAGGAATTCTCTGCCTGCCTTTCCCCAGTGCTCTGCAAGCTCTCCAGGACAACATAAAATCTGGGGCTTTGTGCTTTCTTTCCTTCTGAACAAGTGTTACTGTTTTCTGCACAAAAGCGATTCTGCGAAGCAATGTGAACACTTCTGCTTCCCAGGCACAGAGAAGGTGCTAGCAGGGAATTCTCTGCCTGCCTTTCCCCAGTGCTCTGCAAGCTCTCCAGGACAACATAGAATCTGGGGCTCTGTGCTTTCTTTCCTTCTGAACAAGTGTTACTGTTTTCTGCACAAAAGCGATTCTGCGAAGCAATGTGAACAGGCACAGAGAAGGTGCTATCAGGGAATTCTCTGCCTGCCTTTCCCCAGCGCTCTGCAGGCTCTCCAGGACAACATAGAATCTGGGGCTCTGTGCTTTCTTTCATTCTGAACAAGTGTTAGTGTTTTCTGCACAAAAGCGATTCTTGCGAAGCAATGTGAACACTTCTGCTTCCCAGGCACAGAGAAGGTGCTAGCAGGGAATTCTCTGCCTGCCTTTCCCCAGTGCTCTGCAAGCTCTCCAGGACAACATAGAATCTGGGGCTCTGTGCTTTCTTTCGTTCTGAACAAGTGTTACTGTTTTCTGCACAAAAGCGATTCTGCGAAGCAATGTGAACAGGCACAGAGAAGGTGCTATCAGGGAATTCTCTGCCTGCCTTTCCCCAGTGCTCTGCAAGCTCTCCAGGACAACATAGAATCTGGGGCTCTGTGCTTTCTTTCGTTCTGAACAAGTGTTACTGTTTTCTGCACAAAAGCGATTCTGCGAAGCAATGTGAACACTTCTGCTTCCCAGGCACAGAGAAGGTGCTAGCAAGGAATTCTCTGCCTGCCTTTCCCCAGTGCTCTGCAAGCTCTCCAGGACAACATAAAATCTGGGGCTCTGTGCTTTCTTTCCTTCTGAACAAGTGTTAGTGTTTTCTGCACAAAAGCGATTCTTGCGAAGCAATGTGAACACTTCTGCTTCCCAGGCACAGAGAAGGTGCTAGCAGGGAATTCTCTGCCTGCCTTTCCCCAGTGCTCTGCAAGCTCTCCAGGACAACATAGAATCTGGGGCTCTGTGCTTTCTTTCGTTCTGAAGAAGTGTTACTGTTTTCTGCACAAAAGCGATTCTGCGAAGCAATGTGAACAGGCACAGAGAAGGTGCTATCAGGGAATTCTCTGCCTGCCTTTCCCCAGTGCTCTGCAAGCTCTCCAGGACAACATAAAATCTGGGGCTCTGTGCTTTCTTTCCTTCTGAACAAGTGGTACTGTTTTCTGCACAAAAGCGATTCTTGCGAAGCAATGTGAACACTTCTGCTTCCCAGGCACAGAGAAGGTGCTAGCAGGGAATTCTCTGCCTGCCTTTCCCCAGTGCTCTGCAAGCTCTCCAGGACAACATAAAATCTGGGGCTCTGTGCTTTCTTTCCTTCTGAACAAGTGTTACTGTTTTCTGCACAAAAGCGATTCTTGCGAAGCAATGTGAACACTTCTGCTTCCCAGGCACAGAGAAGGTGCTAGCAGGGAATTCTCTGCCTGCCTTTCCCCAGTGCTCTGCAAGCTCTCCAGGACAACATAGAATCTGGGGCTCTGTGCTTTCTTTCGTTCTGAACAAGTGTTACTGTTTTCTGCACAAAAGCGATTCTGCGAAGCAATGTGAACAGGCACAGAGAAGGTGCTATCAGGGAATTCTCTGCCTGCCTTTCCCCAGTGCTCTGCAAGCTCTCCAGGACAACATAAAATCTGGGGCTCTGTGCTTTCTTTCGTTCTGAACAAGTGTTACTGTTTTCTGCACAAAAGCGATTCTTGCGAAGCAATGTGAACACTTCTGCTTCCCAGGCACAGAGAAGGTGCTAGCAAGGAATTCTCTGCCTGCCTTTCCCCAGTGCTCTGCAAGCTCTCCAGGACAACATAAAATCTGGGGCTTTGTGCTTTCTTTCCTTCTGAACAAGTGTTACTGTTTTCTGCACAAAAGCGATTCTGCGAAGCAATGTGAACACTTCTGCTTCCCAGGCACAGAGAAGGTGCTAGCAAGGAATTCTCTGCCTGCCTTTCCCCAGTGCTCTAAAAGCTCTCCAGGACAACATAAAATCTGGGGCTCTGTGCTTTCTTTCCTTCTGAACAAGTGTTACTGTTTTCTGCACAAAAGCGATTCTGCGAAGCAATGTGAACAGGCACAGAGAAGGTGCTAGCAGGGAATTCTCTGCCTGCCTTTCCCCAGTGCTCTGCAAGCTCTCCAGGACAACATAAAATCTGGGGCTCTGTGCTTTCTTTCCTTCTGAACAAGTGTTACTGTTTTCTGCACAAAAGCGATTCTTGCGAAGCAATGTGAACACTTCTGCTTCCCAGGCACAGAGAAGGTGCTATGAGGGAATTCTCTGCCTGCCTTTCCCCAGTGCTCTGCAAGCTCTCCAGGACAACATAAAATCTGGGGCTCTGTGCTTTCTTTCCTTCTGAACAAGTGTTAGTGTTTTCTGCACAAAAGCGATTCTGCAAAGCAATGTGAACACTTCTGCTTCCCAGGCACAGAGAAGGTGCTAGCAAGGAATTCTCTGCCTGCCTTTCCCCAGTGCTCTGCAAGCTCTCCAGGACAACATAAAATCTGGGGCTCTGTGCTTTCTTTCCTTCTGAACAAGTGTTACTGTTTTCTGCACAAAAGCGATTCTTGCGAAGCAATGTGAACACTTCTGCTTCCCAGGCACACAGAAGGTGCTAGCAGGGAATTCTCTGCCTGCCTTTCCCCAGTGCTCTGCAAGCTCTCCAGGACAACATAGAATCTGGGGCTCTGTGCTTTCTTTCCTTCTGAACAAGTATTACTGTTTTCTGCACAAAAGCGATTCTGCGAAGCAATGTGAACAGGCACAGAGAAGGTGCTATCAGGGAATTCTCTGCCTGCCTTTCCCCAGTGCTCTGCAAGCTCTCCAGGACAACATAGAATCTGGGGCTCTGTGCTTTCTTTCCTTCTGAACAAGTGTTACTGTTTTCTGCACAAAAGCGATTCTGCGAAGCAATGTGAACACTTCTGCTTCCCAGGCACAGAGAAGGTGCTAGCAGGGAATTCTCTGCCTGCCTTTCCCCAGTGCTCTGCAAGCTCTCCAGGACAACATAGAATCTGGGGCTCTGTGCTTTCTTTCCTTCTGAACAAGTGTTACTGTTTTCTGCACAAAAGCGATTCTGCGAAGCAATGTGAACAGGCACAGAGAAGGTGCTATCAGGGAATTCTCTGCCTGCCTTTCCCCAGTGCTCTGCAAGCTCTCCAGGACAACATAAAATCTGGGGCTCTGTGCTTTCTTTCCTTCTGAACAAGTGGTACTGTTTTCTGCACAAAAGCGATTCTTGCGAAGCAATGTGAACACTTCTGCTTCCCAGGCACAGAGAAGGTGCTAGCAAGGAATTCTCTGCCTGCCTTTCCCCAGTGCTCTGCAAGCTCTCCAGGACAACATAAAATCTGGGGCTCTGTGCTTTCTTTCCTTCTGAACAAGTGTTAGTGTTTTCTGCACAAAAGCGATTCTTGCGAAGCAATGTGAACACTTCTGCTTCCCAGGCACAGAGAAGGTGCTATCAGGGAATTCTCTGCCTGCCTTTCCCCAGTGCTCTGCAAGCTCTCCAGGACAACATAGAATCTGGGGCTCTGTGCTTTCTTTCGTTCTGAACAAGTGTTACTGTTTTCTGCACAAAAGCGATTCTTGCGAAGCAATGTGAACACTTCTGCTTCCCAGGCACAGAGAAGGTGCTAGCAAGGAATTCTCTGCCTGCCTTTCCCCAGTGCTCTGCAAGCTCTCCAGGACAACATAAAATCTGGGGCTTTGTGCTTTCTTTCCTTCTGAACAAATGTTACTGTTTTCTGCACAAAAGCGATTCTGCGAAGCAATGTGAACACTTCTGCTTCCCAGGCACAGAGAAGGTGCTAGCAAGGAATTCTCTGCCTGCCTTTCCCCAGTGCTCTGCAAGCTCTCCAGGACAACATAAAATCTGGGGCTCTGTGCTTTCTTTCCTTCTGAACAAGTGTTACTGTTTTCTGCACAAAAGCGATTCTGCGAAGCAATGTGAACAGGCACAGAGAAGGTGCTATCAGGGAATTCTCTGCCTGCCTTTCCCCAGTGCTCTGCAAGCTCTCCAGGACAACATAAAATCTGGGGCTCTGTGCTTTCTTTCCTTCTGAACAAGTGTTACTGTTTTCTGCACAAAAGCGATTCTTGCGAAGCAATGTGAACACTTCTGCTTCCCAGGCACAGAGAAGGTGCTATGAGGGAATTCTCTGCCTGCCTTTCCCCAGTGCTCTGCAAGCTCTCCAGGACAACATAAAATCTGGGGCTCTGTGCTTTCTTTCCTTCTGAACAAGTGTTAGTGTTTTCTGCACAAAAGCGATTCTGCAAAGCAATGTGAACACTTCTGCTTCCCAGGCACAGAGAAGGTGCTAGCAAGGAATTCTCTGCCTGCCTTTCCCCAGTGCTCTGCAAGCTCTCCAGGACAACATAAAATCTGGGGCTCTGTGCTTTCTTTCCTTCTGAACAAGTGTTAGTGTTTTCTGCACAAAAGCGATTATTGCGAAGCAATGTGAACACTTCTGCTTCCCAGGCACACAGAAGGTGCTAGCAGGGAATTCTCTGCCTGCCTTTCCCCAGTGCTCTGCAAGCTCTCCAGGACAACATAGAATCTGGGGCTCTGTGCTTTCTTTCCTTCTGAACAAGTATTACTGTTTTCTGCACAAAAGCGATTCTGCGAAGCAATGTGAACAGGCACAGAGAAGGTGCTATCAGGGAATTCTCTGCCTGCCTTTCCCCAGTGCTCTGCAAGCTCTCCAGGACAACATAGAATCTGGGGCTCTGTGCTTTCTTTCCTTCTGAACAAGTGTTACTGTTTTCTGCACAAAAGCGATTCTGCGAAGCAATGTGAACACTTCTGCTTCCCAGGCACAGAGAAGGTGCTAGCAAGGAATTCTCTGCCTGCCTTTCCCCAGTGCTCTGCAAGCTCTCCAGGACAACATAAAATCTGGGGCTCTGTGCTTTCTTTCCTTCTGAACAAGTGTTACTGTTTTCTGCACAAAAGCGATTCTTGCGAAGCAATGTGAACACTTCTGCTTCCCAGGCACAGAGAAGGTGCTAGCAGGGAATTCTCTGCCTGCCTTTCCCCAGTGCTCTGCAAGCTCTCCAGGACAACATAGAATCTGGGGCTCTGTGCTTTCTTTACTTCTGAACAAGTGTTACTGTTTTCTGCACAAAAGCGATTCTGCGAAGCAATGTGAACAGGCACAGAGAAGGTGCTATCAGGGAATTCTCTGCCTGCCTTTCCCCAGTGCTCTGCAAGCTCTCCAGGACAACATAAAATCTGGGGCTCTGTGCTTTCTTTCCTTCTGAACAAGTGGTAATGTTTTCTGCACAAAAGCGATTCTTGCGAAGCAATGTGAACACTTCTGCTTCCCAGGCACAGAGAAGGTGCTAGCAAGGAATTCTCTGCCTGCCTTTCCCCAGTGCTCTGCAAGCTCTCCAGGACAACATAAAATCTGGGGCTCTGTGCTTTCTTTCCTTCTGAACAAGTGTTAGTGTTTTCTGCACAAAAGCGATTCTTGCGAAGCAATGTGAACACTTCTGCTTCCCAGGCACAGAGAAGGTGCTATCAGGGAATTCTCTGCCTGCCTTTCCCCAGTGCTCTGCAAGCTCTCCAGGACAACATAGAATCTGGGGCTCTGTGCTTTCTTTCCTTCTGAACAAGTGTTACTGTTTTCTGCACAAAAGCGATTCTGCGAAGCAATGTGAACAGGCACAGAGAAGGTGCTAGCAGGGAATTCTCTGCCTGCCTTTCCCCAGTGCTCTGCAAGCTCTCCAGGACAACATAAAATCTGGGGCTCTGTGCTTTCTTTCCTTCTGAACAAGTGTTACTGTTTTCTGCACAGAAGTGTTTCTTGCGAAGCAATGTGAACACTTCTGCTTCCCAGGCACAGAGAAGGTGCTAGCAGGGAATTCTCTGCCTGCCTTTCCCCAGTGCTCTGCAAGTTCTCCAGGACAACACAGAATCTGGGGCTCTGTGCTTTCTTTCCTTCTGAACAAGTGTTACTGTTTTCTGCACAAAAGCGATTCTTGCGAAGCAATGTGAACACTTCTGCTTCCCAGGCACAGAGAAGGTGCTAGCAAGGAATTCTCTGCCTGCCTTTCCCCAGTGCTCTGCAAGCTCTCCAGGACAACATAAAATCTGGGGCTCTGTGCTTTCTTTCCTTCTGAACAAGTGTTAGTGTTTTCTGCACAAAAGCGATTATTGCGAAGCAATGTGAACACTTCTGCTTCCCAGGCACAGAGAAGGTGCTAGCAGGGAATTCTCTGCCTGCCTTTCCCCAGTGCTCTGCAAGCTCTCCAGGACAACATAGAATCTGGGGCTCTGTGCTTTCTTTCCTTCTGAACAAGTGTTACTGTTTTCTGCACAAAAGCGATTCTGCGAAGCAATGTGAACACTTCTGCTTCCCAGGCACAGAGAAGGTGCTAGCAAGGAATTCTCTGCCTGCCTTTCCCCAGTGCTCTGCAAGCTCTCCAGGACAACATAGAATCTGGGGCTCTGTGCTTTCTTTCCTTCTGAACAAGTGTTACTGTTTTCTGCACAAAAGCGATTCTGCAAAGCAATGTGAACAGGCACAGAGAAGGTGCTATCAGGGAATTCTCTGCCTGCCTTTCCCCAGTGCTCTGCAAGCTCTCCAGGACAACATAAAATCTGGGGCTCTGTGCTTTCTTTCCTTCTGAACAAGTGTTACTGTTTTCTGCACAAAAGCGATTCTTGCGAAGCAATGTGAACACTTCTGCTTCCCAGGCACAGAGAAGGTGCTAGCAGGGAATTCTCTGCCTGCCTTTCCCCAGTGCTCTGCAAGCTCTCCAGGACAACATAAAATCTGGGGCTCTGTGCTTTCTTTCCTTCTGAACAAGTGTTAGTGTTTTCTGCACAAAAGCGATTCTTGCGAAGCAATGTGAACACTTCTGCTTCCCAGGCACAGAGAAGGTGCTAGCAGGGAATTCTCTGCCTGCCTTTCCCCAGTGCTCTGCAAGCTCTCCAGGACAACATAGAATCTGGGGCTCTGTGCTTTCTTTCCTTCTGAACAAGTGTTACTGTTTTCTGCACAAAAGCGATTCTGCGAAGCAATGTGAACAGGCACAGAGAAGGTGCTATCAGGGAATTCTCTGCCTGCCTTTCCCCAGTGCTCTGCAAGCTCTCCAGGACAACATAAAATCTGGGGCTCTGTGCTTTCTTTCCTTCTGAACAAGTGTTACTGTTTTCTGCACAAAAGCGATTCTTGCGAAGCAATGTGAACACTTCTGCTTCCCAGGCACACAGAAGGTGCTAGCAGGGAATTCTCTGCCTGCCTTTCCCCAGTGCTCTGCAAGCTCTCCAGGACAACATAGAATCTGGGGCTCTGTGCTTTCTTTCCTTCTGAACAAGTATTACTGTTTTCTGCACAAAAGCGATTCTGCGAAGCAATGTGAACAGGCACAGAGAAGGTGCTATCAGGGAATTCTCTGCCTGCCTTTCCCCAGTGCTCTGCAAGCTCTCCAGGACAACATAGAATCTGGGGCTCTGTGCTTTCTTTCCTTCTGAACAAGTGTTACTGTTTTCTGCACAAAAGCGATTCTGCGAAGCAATGTGAACACTTCTGCTTCCCAGGCACAGAGAAGGTGCTAGCAGGGAATTCTCTGCCTGCCTTTCCCCAGTGCTCTGCAAGCTCTCCAGGACAACATAGAATCTGGGGCTCTGTGCTTTCTTTCCTTCTGAACAAGTGTTACTGTTTTCTGCACAAAAGCGATTCTGCGAAGCAATGTGAACAGGCACAGAGAAGGTGCTATCAGGGAATTCTCTGCCTGCCTTTCCCCAGTGCTCTGCAAGCTCTCCAGGACAACATAAAATCTGGGGCTCTGTGCTTTCTTTCCTTCTGAACAAGTGTTACTGTTTTCTGCACAAAAGCGATTCTTGCGAAGCAATGTGAACACTTCTGCTTCCCAGGCACAGAGAAGGTGCTAGCAAGGAATTCTCTGCCTGCCTTTCCCCAGTGCTCTGCAAGCTCTCCAGGACAACATAAAATCTGGGGCTCTGTGCTTTCTTTCCTTCTGAACAAGTGTTAGTGTTTTCTGCACAAAAGCGATTCTTGCGAAGCAATGTGAACACTTCTGCTTCCCAGGCACAGAGAAGGTGCTATCAGGGAATTCTCTGCCTGCCTTTCCCCAGTGCTCTGCAAGCTCTCCAGGACAACATAGAATCTGGGGCTCTGTGCTTTCTTTCGTTCTGAACAAGTGTTACTGTTTTCTGCACAAAAGCGATTCTTGCGAAGCAATGTGAACACTTCTGCTTCCCAGGCACAGAGAAGGTGCTAGCAAGGAATTCTCTGCCTGCCTTTCCCCAGTGCTCTGCAAGCTCTCCAGGACAACATAAAATCTGGGGCTTTGTGCTTTCTTTCCTTCTGAACAAGTGTTACTGTTTTCTGCACAAAAGCGATTCTGCGAAGCAATGTGAACACTTCTGCTTCCCAGGCACAGAGAAGGTGCTAGCAAGGAATTCTCTGCCTGCCTTTCCCCAGTGCTCTGCAAGCTCTCCAGGACAACATAAAATCTGGGGCTCTGTGCTTTCTTTCCTTCTGAACAAGTGTTACTGTTTTCTGCACAAAAGCGATTCTGCGAAGCAATGTGAACAGGCACAGAGAAGGTGCTATCAGGGAATTCTCTGCCTGCCTTTCCCCAGTGCTCTGCAAGCTCTCCAGGACAACATAAAATCTGGGGCTCTGTGCTTTCTTTCCTTCTGAACAAGTGTTACTGTTTTCTGCACAAAAGCGATTCTTGCGAAGCAATGTGAACACTTCTGCTTCCCAGGCACAGAGAAGGTGCTATGAGGGAATTCTCTGCCTGCCTTTCCCCAGTGCTCTGCAAGCTCTCCAGGACAACATAAAATCTGGGGCTCTGTGCTTTCTTTCCTTCTGAACAAGTGTTAGTGTTTTCTGCACAAAAGCGATTCTGCAAAGCAATGTGAACACTTCTGCTTCCCAGGCACAGAGAAGGTGCTAGCAAGGAATTCTCTGCCTGCCTTTCCCCAGTGCTCTGCAAGCTCTCCAGGACAACATAAAATCTGGGGCTCTGTGCTTTCTTTCCTTCTGAACAAGTGTTAGTGTTTTCTGCACAAAAGCGATTATTGCGAAGCAATGTGAACACTTCTGCTTCCCAGGCACACAGAAGGTGCTAGCAGGGAATTCTCTGCCTGCCTTTCCCCAGTGCTCTGCAAGCTCTCCAGGACAACATAGAATCTGGGGCTCTGTGCTTTCTTTCCTTCTGAACAAGTATTACTGTTTTCTGCACAAAAGCGATTCTGCGAAGCAATGTGAACAGGCACAGAGAAGGTGCTATCAGGGAATTCTCTGCCTGCCTTTCCCCAGTGCTCTGCAAGCTCTCCAGGACAACATAGAATCTGGGGCTCTGTGCTTTCTTTCCTTCTGAACAAGTGTTACTGTTTTCTGCACAAAAGCGATTCTGCGAAGCAATGTGAACACTTCTGCTTCCCAGGCACAGAGAAGGTGCTAGCAAGGAATTCTCTGCCTGCCTTTCCCCAGTGCTCTGCAAGCTCTCCAGGACAACATAAAATCTGGGGCTCTGTGCTTTCTTTCCTTCTGAACAAGTGTTACTGTTTTCTGCACAAAAGCGATTCTTGCGAAGCAATGTGAACACTTCTGCTTCCCAGGCACAGAGAAGGTGCTAGCAGGGAATTCTCTGCCTGCCTTTCCCCAGTGCTCTGCAAGCTCTCCAGGACAACATAGAATCTGGGGCTCTGTGCTTTCTTTACTTCTGAACAAGTGTTACTGTTTTCTGCACAAAAGCGATTCTGCGAAGCAATGTGAACAGGCACAGAGAAGGTGCTATCAGGGAATTCTCTGCCTGCCTTTCCCCAGTGCTCTGCAAGCTCTCCAGGACAACATAAAATCTGGGGCTCTGTGCTTTCTTTCCTTCTGAACAAGTGGTAATGTTTTCTGCACAAAAGCGATTCTTGCGAAGCAATGTGAACACTTCTGCTTCCCAGGCACAGAGAAGGTGCTAGCAAGGAATTCTCTGCCTGCCTTTCCCCAGTGCTCTGCAAGCTCTCCAGGACAACATAAAATCTGGGGCTCTGTGCTTTCTTTCCTTCTGAACAAGTGTTAGTGTTTTCTGCACAAAAGCGATTCTTGCGAAGCAATGTGAACACTTCTGCTTCCCAGGCACAGAGAAGGTGCTATCAGGGAATTCTCTGCCTGCCTTTCCCCAGTGCTCTGCAAGCTCTCCAGGACAACATAGAATCTGGGGCTCTGTGCTTTCTTTCCTTCTGAACAAGTGTTACTGTTTTCTGCACAAAAGCGATTCTGCGAAGCAATGTGAACAGGCACAGAGAAGGTGCTAGCAGGGAATTCTCTGCCTGCCTTTCCCCAGTGCTCTGCAAGCTCTCCAGGACAACATAAAATCTGGGGCTCTGTGCTTTCTTTCCTTCTGAACAAGTGTTACTGTTTTCTGCACAGAAGTGATTCTTGCGAAGCAATGTGAACACTTCTGCTTCCCAGGCACAGAGAAGGTGCTAGCAGGGAATTCTCTGCCTGCCTTTCCCCAGTGCTCTGCAAGTTCTCCAGGACAACACAGAATCTGGGGCTCTGTGCTTTCTTTCCTTCTGAACAAGTGTTACTGTTTTCTGCACAAAAGCGATTCTTGCGAAGCAATGTGAACACTTCTGCTTCCCAGGCACAGAGAAGGTGCTAGCAAGGAATTCTCTGCCTGCCTTTCCCCAGTGCTCTGCAAGCTCTCCAGGACAACATAAAATCTGGGGCTCTGTGCTTTCTTTCCTTCTGAACAAGTGTTAGTGTTTTCTGCACAAAAGCGATTATTGCGAAGCAATGTGAACACTTCTGCTTCCCAGGCACAGAGAAGGTGCTAGCAGGGAATTCTCTGCCTGCCTTTCCCCAGTGCTCTGCAAGCTCTCCAGGACAACATAGAATCTGGGGCTCTGTGCTTTCTTTCCTTCTGAACAAGTGTTACTGTTTTCTGCACAAAAGCGATTCTGCGAAGCAATGTGAACACTTCTGCTTCCCAGGCACAGAGAAGGTGCTAGCAAGGAATTCTCTGCCTGCCTTTCCCCAGTGCTCTGCAAGCTCTCCAGGACAACATAGAATCTGGGGCTCTGTGCTTTCTTTCCTTCTGAACAAGTGTTACTGTTTTCTGCACAAAAGCGATTCTGCAAAGCAATGTGAACAGGCACAGAGAAGGTGCTATCAGGGAATTCTCTGCCTGCCTTTCCCCAGTGCTCTGCAAGCTCTCCAGGACAACATAAAATCTGGGGCTCTGTGCTTTCTTTCCTTCTGAACAAGTGTTACTGTTTTCTGCACAAAAGCGATTCTTGCGAAGCAATGTGAACACTTCTGCTTCCCAGGCACAGAGAAGGTGCTAGCAGGGAATTCTCTGCCTGCCTTTCCCCAGTGCTCTGCAAGCTCTCCAGGACAACATAAAATCTGGGGCTCTGTGCTTTCTTTCCTTCTGAACAAGTGTTAGTGTTTTCTGCACAAAAGCGATTCTTGCGAAGCAATGTGAACACTTCTGCTTCCCAGGCACAGAGAAGGTGCTAGCAGGGAATTCTCTGCCTGCCTTTCCCCAGTGCTCTGCAAGCTCTCCAGGACAACATAGAATCTGGGGCTCTGTGCTTTCTTTCCTTCTGAACAAGTGTTACTGTTTTCTGCACAAAAGCGATTCTGCGAAGCAATGTGAACAGGCACAGAGAAGGTGCTATCAGGGAATTCTCTGCCTGCCTTTCCCCAGTGCTCTGCAAGCTCTCCAGGACAACATAAAATCTGGGGCTCTGTGCTTTCTTTCCTTCTGAACAAGTGGTACTGTTTTCTGCACAAAAGCGATTCTTGCGAAGCAATGTGAACACTTCTGCTTCCCAGGCACAGAGAAGGTGCTAGCAGGGAATTCTCTGCCTGCCTTTCCCCAGTGCTCTGCAAGCTCTCCAGGACAACATAGAATCTGGGGCTCTGTGCTTTCTTTCCTTCTGAACAAGTGTTACTGTTTTCTGCACAAAAGCGATTCTGCGAAGCAATGTGAACAGGCACAGAGAAGGTGCTAGCAGGGAATTCTCTGCCTGCCTTTCCCCAGTGCTCTGCAAGCTCTCCAGGACAACATAAAATCTGGGGCTCTGTGCTTTCTTTCCTTCTGAACAAGTGGTACTGTTTTCTGCACAAAAGCGATTCTTGCGAAGCAATGTGAACACTTCTGCTTCCCAGGCACAGAGAAGGTGCTAGCAGGGAATTCTCTGCCTGCCTTTCCCCAGTGCTCTGCAAGCTCTCCAGGACAACATAGAATCTGGGGCTCTGTGCTTTCTTTCCTTCTGAACAAGTGTTACTGTTTTCTGCACAAAAGCGATTCTGCGAAGCAATGTGAACAGGCACAGAGAAGGTGCTATCAGGGAATTCTCTGCCTGCCTTTCCCCAGTGCTCTGCAAGCTCTCCAGGACAACATAAAATCTGGGGCTCTGTGCTTTCTTTCCTTCTGAACAAGTGTTACTGTTTTCTGCACAAAAGCGATTCTTGCGAAGCAATGTGAACACTTCTGCTTCCCAGGCACAGAGAAGGAGCTAGCAAGGATTTCTCTGCCTGCCTTTCCCCAGTGCTCTGCAAGTTCTCCAGGACAACACAGAATCTGGGGCTCTGTGCTTTCTTTCCTTCTGAACAAGTGTTACTGTTTTCTGCACAAAAGCGATTCTTGCGAAGCAATGTGAACACTTCTGCTTCCCAGGCACAGAGAAGGTGCTAGCAAGGAATTCTCTGCCTGCCTTTCCCCAGTGCTCTGCAAGCTCTCCAGGACAACATAGAATCTGGGGCTCTGTGCTTTCTTTCCTTCTGAACAAGTGTTACTGTTTTCTGCACAAAAGCGATTCTGCGAAGCAATGTGAACAGGCACAGAGAAGGTGCTATCAGGGAATTCTCTGCCTGCCTTTCCCCAGTGCTCTGCAAGCTCTCCAGGACAACATAAAATCTGGGGCTCTGTGCTTTCTTTCCTTCTGAACAAGTGTTACTGTTTTCTGCACAAAAGCGATTCTTGCGAAGCAATGTGAACACTTCTGCTTCCCAGGCACAGAGAAGGTGCTAGCAGGGAATTCTCTGCCTGCCTTTCCCCAGTGCTCTGCAAGCTCTCCAGGACAACATAGAATCTGGGGCTCTGTGCTTTCTTTCCTTCTGAACAAGTGTTACTGTTTTCTGCACAAAAGCGATTCTGCGAAGCAATGTGAACAGGCACAGAGAAGGTGCTATCAGGGAATTCTCTGCCTGCCTTTCCCCAGTGCTCTGCAAGCTCTCCAGGACAACATAAAATCTGGGGCTCTGTGCTTTCTTTCCTTCTGAACAAGTGGTACTGTTTTCTGCACAAAAGCGATTCTTGCGAAGCAATGTGAACACTTCTGCTTCCCAGGCACAGAGAAGGTGCTAGCAAGGAATTCTCTGCCTGCCTTTCCCCAGTGCTCTGCAAGCTCTCCAGGACAACATAAAATCTGGGGCTCTGTGCTTTCTTTCCTTCTGAACAAGTGTTAGTGTTTTCTGCACAAAAGCGATTCTTGCGAAGCAATGTGAACACTTCTGCTTCCCAGGCACAGAGAAGGTGCTATCAGGGAATTCTCTGCCTGCCTTTCCCCAGTGCTCTGCAAGCTCTCCAGGACAACATAGAATCTGGGGCTCTGTGCTTTCTTTCCTTCTGAACAAGTGTTACTGTTTTCTGCACAAAAGCGATTCTGCGAAGCAATGTGAACAGGCACAGAGAAGGTGCTAGCAGGGAATTCTCTGCCTGCCTTTCCCCAGTGCTCTGCAAGCTCTCCAGGACAACATAAAATCTGGGGCTCTGTGCTTTCTTTCCTTCTGAACAAGTGTTACTGTTTTCTGCACAGAAGTGATTCTTGCGAAGCAATGTGAACACTTCTGCTTCCCAGGCACAGAGAAGGTGCTAGCAGGGAATTCTCTGCCTGCCTTTCCCCAGTGCTCTGCAAGTTCTCCAGGACAACACAGAATCTGGGGCTCTGTGCTTTCTTTCCTTCTGAACAAGTGTTACTGTTTTCTGCACAAAAGCGATTCTTGCGAAGCAATGTGAACACTTCTGCTTCCCAGGCACAGAGAAGGTGCTAGCAAGGAATTCTCTGCCTGCCTTTCCCCAGTGCTCTGCAAGCTCTCCAGGACAACATAAAATCTGGGGCTCTGTGCTTTCTTTCCTTCTGAACAAGTGTTAGTGTTTTCTGCACAAAAGCGATTCTTGCGAAGCAATGTGAACACTTCTGCTTCCCAGGCACAGAGAAGGTGCTAGCAGGGAATTCTCTGCCTGCCTTTCCCCAGTGCTCTGCAAGCTCTCCAGGACAACATAGAATCTGGGGCTCTGTGCTTTCTTTCCTTCTGAACAAGTGTTACTGTTTTCTGCACAAAAGCGATTCTGCGAAGCAATGTGAACACTTCTGCTTCCCAGGCACAGAGAAGGTGCTAGCAAGGAATTCTCTGCCTGCCTTTCCCCAGTGCTCTGCAAGCTCTCCAGGACAACATAGAATCTGGGGCTCTGTGCTTTCTTTCCTTCTGAACAAGTGTTACTGTTTTCTGCACAAAAGCGATTCTGCAAAGCAATGTGAACAGGCACAGAGAAGGTGCTATCAGGGAATTCTCTGCCTGCCTTTCCCCAGTGCTCTGCAAGCTCTCCAGGACAACATAAAATCTGGGGCTCTGTGCTTTCTTTCCTTCTGAACAAGTGTTACTGTTTTCTGCACAAAAGCGATTCTTGCGAAGCAATGTGAACACTTCTGCTTCCCAGGCACAGAGAAGGTGCTAGCAGGGAATTCTCTGCCTGCCTTTCCCCAGTGCTCTGCAAGCTCTCCAGGACAACATAAAATCTGGGGCTCTGTGCTTTCTTTCCTTCTGAACAAGTGTTAGTGTTTTCTGCACAAAAGCGATTCTTGCGAAGCAATGTGAACACTTCTGCTTCCCAGGCACAGAGAAGGTGCTAGCAGGGAATTCTCTGCCTGCCTTTCCCCAGTGCTCTGCAAGCTCTCCAGGACAACATAGAATCTGGGGCTCTGTGCTTTCTTTCCTTCTGAACAAGTGTTACTGTTTTCTGCACAAAAGCGATTCTGCGAAGCAATGTGAACAGGCACAGAGAAGGTGCTATCAGGGAATTCTCTGCCTGCCTTTCCCCAGTGCTCTGCAAGCTCTCCAGGACAACATAAAATCTGGGGCTCTGTGCTTTCTTTCCTTCTGAACAAGTGGTACTGTTTTCTGCACAAAAGCGATTCTTGCGAAGCAATGTGAACACTTCTGCTTCCCAGGCACAGAGAAGGTGCTAGCAGGGAATTCTCTGCCTGCCTTTCCCCAGTGCTCTGCAAGCTCTCCAGGACAACATAGAATCTGGGGCTCTGTGCTTTCTTTCCTTCTGAACAAGTGTTACTGTTTTCTGCACAAAAGCGATTCTGCGAAGCAATGTGAACAGGCACAGAGAAGGTGCTAGCAGGGAATTCTCTGCCTGCCTTTCCCCAGTGCTCTGCAAGCTCTCCAGGACAACATAAAATCTGGGGCTCTGTGCTTTCTTTCCTTCTGAACAAGTGGTACTGTTTTCTGCACAAAAGCGATTCTTGCGAAGCAATGTGAACACTTCTGCTTCCCAGGCACAGAGAAGGTGCTAGCAGGGAATTCTCTGCCTGCCTTTCCCCAGTGCTCTGCAAGCTCTCCAGGACAACATAGAATCTGGGGCTCTGTGCTTTCTTTCCTTCTGAACAAGTGTTACTGTTTTCTGCACAAAAGCGATTCTGCGAAGCAATGTGAACACTTCTGCTTCCCAGGCACAGAGAAGGTGCTAGCAGGGAATTCTCTGCCTGCCTTTCCCCAGTGCTCTGCAAGTTCTCCAGGACAACACAGAATCTGGGGCTCTGTGCTTTCTTTCCTTCTGAACAAGTGTTACTGTTTTCTGCACAAAAGCGATTCTTGCGAAGCAATGTGAACACTTCTGCTTCCCAGGCACAGAGAAGGTGCTAGCAAGGAATTCTCTGCCTGCCTTTCCCCAGTGCTCTGCAAGCTCTCCAGGACAACATAGAATCTGGGGCTCTGTGCTTTCTTTCCTTCTGAACAAGTGTTACTGTTTTCTGCACAAAAGCGATTCTGCGAAGCAATGTGAACAGGCACAGAGAAGGTGCTATCAGGGAATTCTCTGCCTGCCTTTCCCCAGTGCTCTGCAAGCTCTCCAGGACAACATAAAATCTGGGGCTCTGTGCTTTCTTTCCTTCTGAACAAGTGTTACTGTTTTCTGCACAAAAGCGATTCTTGCGAAGCAATGTGAACACTTCTGCTTCCCAGGCACAGAGAAGGTGCTAGCAGGGAATTCTCTGCCTGCCTTTCCCCAGTGCTCTGCAAGCTCTCCAGGACAACATAGAATCTGGGGCTCTGTGCTTTCTTTCCTTCTGAACAAGTGTTACTGTTTTCTGCACAAAAGCGATTCTGCGAAGCAATGTGAACAGGCACAGAGAAGGTGCTATCAGGGAATTCTCTGCCTGCCTTTCCCCAGTGCTCTGCAAGCTCTCCAGGACAACATAAAATCTGGGGCTCTGTGCTTTCTTTCCTTCTGAACAAGTGTTACTGTTTTCTGCACAAAAGCGATTCTTGCGAAGCAATGTGAACACTTCTGCTTCCCAGGCACAGAGAAGGTGCTAGCAGGGAATTCTCTGCCTGCCTTTCCCCAGTGCTCTGCAAGCTCTCCAGGACAACATAGAATCTGGGGCTCTGTGCTTTCTTTCCTTCTGAACAAGTGTTACTGTTTTCTGCACAAAAGCGATTCTGCGAAGCAATGTGAACAGGCACAGAGAAGGTGCTAGCAGGGAATTCTCTGCCTGCCTTTCCCCAGTGCTCTGCAAGCTCTCCAGGACAACATAAAATCTGGGGCTCTGTGCTTTCTTTCCTTCTGAACAAGTGTTAGTGTTTTCTGCACAAAAGCGATTCTTGCGAAGCAATGTGAACACTTCTGCTTCCCAGGCACACAGAAGGTGCTAGCAGGGAATTCTCTGCCTGCCTTTCCCCAGTGCTCTGCAAGCTCTCCAGGACAACATAGAATCTGGGGCTCTGTGCTTTCTTTCCTTCTGAACAAGTGTTACTGTTTTCTGCACAAAAGCGATTCTGCGAAGCAATGTGAACAGGCACAGAGAAGGTGCTATCAGGGAATTCTCTGCCTGCCTTTCCCCAGTGCTCTGCAAGCTCTCCAGGACAACATAAAATCTGGGGCTCTGTGCTTTCTTTCCTTCTGAACAAGTGTTACTGTTTTCTGCACAAAAGCGATTCTGCGAAGCAATGTGAACAGGCACAGAGAAGGTGCTATCAGGGAATTCTCTGCCTGCCTTTCCCCAGTGCTCTGCAAGCTCTCCAGGACAACATAAAATCTGGGGCTCTGTGCTTTCTTTCCTTCTGAACAAGTGGTACTGTTTTCTGCACAAAAGCGATTCTTGCGAAGCAATGTGAACACTTCTGCTTCCCAGGCACAGAGAAGGTGCTAGCAAGGAATTCTCTGCCTGCCTTTCCCCAGTGCTCTGCAAGCTCTCCAGGACAACATAAAATCTGGGGCTCTGTGCTTTCTTTCCTTCTGAACAAGTGTTAGTGTTTTCTGCACAAAAGCGATTCTTGCGAAGCAATGTGAACACTTCTGCTTCCCAGGCACAGAGAAGGTGCTATCAGGGAATTCTCTGCCTGCCTTTCCCCAGTGCTCTGCAAGCTCTCCAGGACAACATAGAATCTGGGGCTCTGTGCTTTCTTTCCTTCTGAACAAGTGTTACTGTTTTCTGCACAAAAGCGATTCTGCGAAGCAATGTGAACAGGCACAGAGAAGGTGCTAGCAGGGAATTCTCTGCCTGCCTTTCCCCAGTGCTCTGCAAGCTCTCCAGGACAACATAAAATCTGGGGCTCTGTGCTTTCTTTCCTTCTGAACAAGTGTTACTGTTTTCTGCACAGAAGTGATTCTTGCGAAGCAATGTGAACACTTCTGCTTCCCAGGCACAGAGAAGGTGCTAGCAGGGAATTCTCTGCCTGCCTTTCCCCAGTGCTCTGCAAGTTCTCCAGGACAACACAGAATCTGGGGCTCTGTGCTTTCTTTCCTTCTGAACAAGTGTTACTGTTTTCTGCACAAAAGCGATTCTTGCGAAGCAATGTGAACACTTCTGCTTCCCAGGCACAGAGAAGGTGCTAGCAAGGAATTCTCTGCCTGCCTTTCCCCAGTGCTCTGCAAGCTCTCCAGGACAACATAAAATCTGGGGCTCTGTGCTTTCTTTCCTTCTGAACAAGTGTTAGTGTTTTCTGCACAAAAGCGATTATTGCGAAGCAATGTGAACACTTCTGCTTCCCAGGCACAGAGAAGGTGCTAGCAGGGAATTCTCTGCCTGCCTTTCCCCAGTGCTCTGCAAGCTCTCCAGGACAACATAGAATCTGGGGCTCTGTGCTTTCTTTCCTTCTGAACAAGTGTTACTGTTTTCTGCACAAAAGCGATTCTGCGAAGCAATGTGAACACTTCTGCTTCCCAGGCACAGAGAAGGTGCTAGCAAGGAATTCTCTGCCTGCCTTTCCCCAGTGCTCTGCAAGCTCTCCAGGACAACATAGAATCTGGGGCTCTGTGCTTTCTTTCCTTCTGAACAAGTGTTACTGTTTTCTGCACAAAAGCGATTCTGCGAAGCAATGTGAACAGGCACAGAGAAGGTGCTATCAGGGAATTCTCTGCCTGCCTTTCCCCAGTGCTCTGCAAGCTCTCCAGGACAACATAAAATCTGGGGCTCTGTGCTTTCTTTCCTTCTGAACAAGTGGTACTGTTTTCTGCACAAAAGCGATTCTTGCGAAGCAATGTGAACACTTCTGCTTCCCAGGCACAGAGAAGGTGCTAGCAGGGAATTCTCTGCCTGCCTTTCCCCAGTGCTCTGCAAGCTCTCCAGGACAACATAGAATCTGGGGCTCTGTGCTTTCTTTCCTTCTGAACAAGTGTTACTGTTTTCTGCACAAAAGCGATTCTGCGAAGCAATGTGAACAGGCACAGAGAAGGTGCTAGCAGGGAATTCTCTGCCTGCCTTTCCCCAGTGCTCTGCAAGCTCTCCAGGACAACATAAAATCTGGGGCTCTGTGCTTTCTTTCCTTCTGAACAAGTGGTACTGTTTTCTGCACAAAAGCGATTCTTGCGAAGCAATGTGAACACTTCTGCTTCCCAGGCACAGAGAAGGTGCTAGCAGGGAATTCTCTGCCTGCCTTTCCCCAGTGCTCTGCAAGCTCTCCAGGACAACATAGAATCTGGGGCTCTGTGCTTTCTTTCCTTCTGAACAAGTGTTACTGTTTTCTGCACAAAAGCGATTCTGCGAAGCAATGTGAACAGGCACAGAGAAGGTGCTATCAGGGAATTCTCTGCCTGCCTTTCCCCAGTGCTCTGCAAGCTCTCCAGGACAACATAAAATCTGGGGCTCTGTGCTTTCTTTCCTTCTGAACAAGTGGTACTGTTTTCTGCACAAAAGCTATTCTTGCGAAGCAATGTGAACACTTCTGCTTCCCAGGCACAGAGAAGGTGCTAGCAAGGAATTCTCTGCCTGCCTTTCCCCAGTGCTCTGCAAGCTCTCCAGGACAACATAGAATCTGGGGCTCTGTGCTTTCTTTCCTTCTGAACAAGTGTTAGTGTTTTCTGCACAAAAGCGATTATTGCGAAGCAATGTGAACACTTCTGCTTCCCAGGCACAGAGAAGGTGCTAGCAGGGAATTCTCTGCCTGCCTTTCCCCAGTGCTCTGCAAGTTCTCCAGGACAACACAGAATCTGGGGCTCTGTGCTTTCTTTCCTTCTGAACAAGTGTTACTGTTTTCTGCACAAAAGCGATTCTTGCGAAGCAATGTGAACACTTCTGCTTCCCAGGCACAGAGAAGGTGCTAGCAAGGAATTCTCTGCCTGCCTTTCCCCAGTGCTCTGCAAGCTCTCCAGGACAACATAGAATCTGGGGCTCTGTGCTTTCTTTCCTTCTGAACAAGTGTTACTGTTTTCTGCACAAAAGCGATTCTGCGAAGCAATGTGAACAGGCACAGAGAAGGTGCTATCAGGGAATTCTCTGCCTGCCTTTCCCCAGTGCTCTGCAAGCTCTCCAGGACAACATAAAATCTGGGGCTCTGTGCTTTCTTTCCTTCTGAACAAGTGGTACTGTTTTCTGCACAAAAGCGATTCTTGCGAAGCAATGTGAACACTTCTGCTTCCCAGGCACAGAGAAGGTGCTAGCAGGGAATTCTCTGCCTGCCTTTCCCCAGTGCTCTGCAAGCTCTCCAGGACAACATAGAATCTGGGGCTCTGTGCTTTCTTTCCTTCTGAACAAGTGTTACTGTTTTCTGCACAAAAGCGATTCTGCGAAGCAATGTGAACAGGCACAGAGAAGGTGCTATCAGGGAATTCTCTGCCTGCCTTTCCCCAGTGCTCTGCAAGCTCTCCAGGACAACATAAAATCTGGGGCTCTGTGCTTTCTTTCCTTCTGAACAAGTGTTACTGTTTTCTGCACAAAAGCGATTCTTGCGAAGCAATGTGAACACTTCTGCTTCCCAGGCACAGAGAAGGTGCTAGCAGGGAATTCTCTGCCTGCCTTTCCCCAGTGCTCTGCAAGCTCTCCAGGACAACATAGAATCTGGGGCTCTGTGCTTTCTTTCCTTCTGAACAAGTGTTACTGTTTTCTGCACAAAAGCGATTCTGCGAAGCAATGTGAACAGGCACAGAGAAGGTGCTAGCAGGGAATTCTCTGCCTGCCTTTCCCCAGTGCTCTGCAAGCTCTCCAGGACAACATAAAATCTGGGGCTCTGTGCTTTCTTTCCTTCTGAACAAGTGTTAGTGTTTTCTGCACAAAAGCGATTCTTGCGAAGCAATGTGAACACTTCTGCTTCCCAGGCACAGAGAAGGTGCTAGCAGGGAATTCTCTGCCTGCCTTTCCCCAGTGCTCTGCAAGCTCTCCAGGACAACATAGAATCTGGGGCTCTGTGCTTTCTTTCCTTCTGAACAAGTGTTACTGTTTTCTGCACAAAAGCGATTCTGCGAAGCAATGTGAACAGGCACAGAGAAGGTGCTATCAGGGAATTCTCTGCCTGCCTTTCCCCAGTGCTCTGCAAGCTCTCCAGGACAACATAAAATCTGGGGCTCTGTGCTTTCTTTCCTTCTGAACAAGTGGTACTGTTTTCTGCACAAAAGCGATTCTTGCGAAGCAATGTGAACACTTCTGCTTCCCAGGCACAGAGAAGGTGCTAGCAAGGAATTCTCTGCCTGCCTTTCCCCAGTGCTCTGCAAGCTCTCCAGGACAACATAAAATCTGGGGCTTTGTGCTTTCTTTCCTTCTGAACAAGTGTTACTGTTTTCTGCACAAAAGCGATTCTTGCGAAGCAATGTGAACACTTCTGCTTCCCAGGCACAGAGAAGGTGCTAGCAAGGAATTCTCTGCCTGCCTTTCCCCAGTGCTCTGCAAGCTCTCCAGGACAACATAAAATCTGGGGCTCTGTGCTTTCTTTCCTTCTGAACAAGTGTTACTGTTTTCTGCACAAAAGTGATTCTTGCGAAGCAATGTGAACACTTCTGCTTCCCAGGCACAGAGAAGGTGCTAGCAGGGAATTCTCTGCCTGCCTTTCCCCAGTGCTCTGCAAGTTCTCCAGGACAACACAGAATCTGGGGCTCTGTGCTTTCTTTCCTTCTGAACAAGTGTTACTGTTTTCTGCACAAAAGCGATTCTTGCGAAGCAATGTGAACACTTCTGCTTCCCAGGCACAGAGAAGGTGCTAGCAAGGAATTCTCTGCCTGCCTTTCCCCAGTGCTCTGCAAGCTCTCCAGGACAACATAAAATCTGGGGCTCTGTGCTTTCTTTCCTTCTGAACAAGTGTTAGTGTTTTCTGCACAAAAGCGATTATTGCGAAGCAATGTGAACACTTCTGCTTCCCAGGCACAGAGAAGGTGCTAGCAGGGAATTCTCTGCCTGCCTTTCCCCAGTGCTCTGCAAGCTCTCCAGGACAACATAGAATCTGGGGCTCTGTGCTTTCTTTCCTTCTGAACAAGTGTTACTGTTTTCTGCACAAAAGCGATTCTGCGAAGCAATGTGAACAGGCACAGAGAAGGTGCTAGCAGGGAATTCTCTGCCTGCCTTTCCCCAGTGCTCTGCAAGCTCTCCAGGACAACATAAAATCTGGGGCTCTGTGCTTTCTTTCCTTCTGAACAAGTGTTACTGTTTTCTGCACAAAAGCGATTCTTGCGAAGCAATGTGAACACTTCTGCTTCCCAGGCACAGAGAAGGTGCTAGCAGGGAATTCTCTGCCTGCCTTTCCCCAGTGCTCTGCAAGCTCTCCAGGACAACATAAAATCTGGGGCTCTGTGCTTTCTTTCCTTCTGAACAAGTGTTAGTGTTTTCTGCACAAAAGCGATTCTTGCGAAGCAATGTGAACACTTCTGCTTCCCAGGCACAGAGAAGGTGCTAGCAGGGAATTCTCTGCCTGCCTTTCCCCAGTGCTCTGCAAGCTCTCCAGGACAACATAGAATCTGGGGCTCTGTGCTTTCTTTCCTTCTGAACAAGTGTTACTGTTTTCTGCACAAAAGCGATTCTGCGAAGCAATGTGAACAGGCACAGAGAAGGTGCTATCAGGGAATTCTCTGCCTGCCTTTCCCCAGTGCTCTGCAAGCTCTCCAGGACAACATAAAATCTGGGGCTCTGTGCTTTCTTTCCTTCTGAACAAGTGGTACTGTTTTCTGCACAAAAGCGATTCTTGCGAAGCAATGTGAACACTTCTGCTTCCCAGGCACAGAGAAGGTGCTAGCAAGGAATTCTCTGCCTGCCTTTCCCCAGTGCTCTGCAAGCTCTCCAGGACAACATAAAATCTGGGGCTTTGTGCTTTCTTTCCTTCTGAACAAGTGTTACTGTTTTCTGCACAAAAGCGATTCTTGCGAAGCAATGTGAACACTTCTGCTTCCCAGGCACAGAGAAGGTGCTAGCAAGGAATTCTCTGCCTGCCTTTCCCCAGTGCTCTGCAAGCTCTCCAGGACAACATAAAATCTGGGGCTCTGTGCTTTCTTTCCTTCTGAACAAGTGTTACTGTTTTCTGCACAAAAGCGATTCTGCGAAGCAATGTGAACAGGCACAGAGAAGGTGCTATCAGGGAATTCTCTGCCTGCCTTTCCCCAGTGCTCTGCAAGCTCTCCAGGACAACATAAAATCTGGGGCTCTGTGCTTTCTTTCCTTCTGAACAAGTGTTAGTGTTTTCTGCACAAAAGCGATTCTTGCGAAGCAATGTGAACACTTCTGCTTCCCAGGCACAGAGAAGGTGCTAGCAAGGAATTCTCTGCCTGCCTTTCCCCAGTGCTCTGCAAGCTCTCCAGGACAACATAAAATCTGGGGCTTTGTGCTTTCTTTCCTTCTGAACAAGTGTTACTGTTTTCTGCACAAAAGCGATTCTTGCGAAGCAATGTGAACACTTCTGCTTCCCAGGCACAGAGAAGGTGCTAGCAAGGAATTCTCTGCCTGCCTTTCCCCAGTGCTCTAAAAGCTCTCCAGGACAACATAAAATCTGGGGCTCTGTGCTTTCTTTCCTTCTGAACAAGTGTTAGTGTTTTCTGCACAAAAGCGATTCTGCGAAGCAATGTGAACAGGCACAGAGAAGGTGCTAGCAGGGAATTCTCTGCCTGCCTTTCCCCAGTGCTCTGCAAGCTCTCCAGGACAACATAAAATCTGGGGCTCTGTGCTTTCTTTCGTTCTGAACAAGTGTTACTGTTTTCTGCACAAAAGCGATTCTGCGAAGCAATGTGAACAGGCACAGAGAAGGTGCTATCAGGGAATTCTCTGCCTGCCTTTCCCCAGTGCTCTGCAAGCTCTCCAGGACAACATAGAATCTGGGGCTCTGTGCTTTCTTTCATTCTGAACAAGTGTTAGTGTTTTCTGCACAAAAGCGATTCTTGCGAAGCAATGTGAACACTTCTGCTTCCCAGGCACAGAGAAGGTGCTAGCAGGGAATTCTCTGCCTGCCTTTCCCCAGTGCTCTGCAAGCTCTCCAGGACAACATAGAATCTGGGGCTCTGTGCTTTCTTTCCTTCTGAACAAGTGTTACTGTTTTCTGCACAAAAGCGATTCTGCGAAGCAATGTGAACAGGCACAGAGAAGGTGCTATCAGGGAATTCTCTGCCTGCCTTTCCCCAGTGCTCTGCAAGCTCTCCAGGACAACATAGAATCTGGGGCTCTGTGCTTTCTTTCCTTCTGAACAAGTGTTAGTGTTTTCTGCACAAAAGCGATTCTGCGAAGCAATGTGAACACTTCTGCTTCCCAGGCACAGAGAAGGTGCTAGCAAGGAATTCTCTGCCTGCCTTTCCCCAGTGCTCTGCAAGCTCTCCAGGACAACATAAAATCTGGGGCTCTGTGCTTTCTTTCCTTCTGAACAAGTGTTAGTGTTTTCTGCACAAAAGCGATTATTGCGAAGCAATGTGAACACTTCTGCTTCCCAGGCACAGAGAAGGTGCTAGCAGGGAATTCTCTGCCTGCCTTTCCCCAGTGCTCTGCAAGCTCTCCAGGACAACATAGAATCTGGGGCTCTGTGCTTTCTTTCCTTCTGAACAAGTGTTACTGTTTTCTGCACAAAAGCGATTCTGCGAAGCAATGTGAACACTTCTGCTTCCCAGGCACAGAGAAGGTGCTAGCAAGGAATTCTCTGCCTGCCTTTCCCCAGTGCTCTGCAAGCTCTCCAGGACAACATAGAATCTGGGGCTCTGTGCTTTCTTTCCTTCTGAACAAGTGTTACTGTTTTCTGCACAAAAGCGATTCTGCGAAGCAATGTGAACACTTCTGCTTCCCAGGCACAGAGAAGGTGCTAGCAAGGAATTCTCTGCCTGCCTTTCCCCAGTGCTCTGCAAGCTCTCCAGGACAACATAAAATCTGGGGCTCTGTGCTTTCTTTCGTTCTGAACAAGTGTTACTGTTTTCTGCACAAAAGCGATTCTGCGAAGCAATGTGAACAGGCACAGAGAAGGTGCTATCAGGGAATTCTCTGCCTGCCTTTCCCCAGTGCTCTGCAAGCTCTCCAGGACAACATAAAATCTGGGGCTCTGTGCTTTCTTTCCTTCTGAACAAGTGGTACTGTTTTCTGCACAAAAGCGATTCTTGCGAAGCAATGTGAACACTTCTGCTTCCCAGGCACAGAGAAGGTGCTAGCAAGGAATTCTCTGCCTGCCTTTCCCCAGTGCTCTGCAAGCTCTCCAGGACAACATAAAATCTGGGGCTTTGTGCTTTCTTTCCTTCTGAACAAGTGTTACTGTTTTCTGCACAAAAGCGATTCTGCGAAGCAATGTGAACACTTCTGCTTCCCAGGCACAGAGAAGGTGCTAGCAAGGAATTCTCTGCCTGCCTTTCCCCAGTGCTCTAAAAGCTCTCCAGGACAACATAAAATCTGGGGCTCTGTGCTTTCTTTCGTTCTGAACAAGTGTTACTGTTTTCTGCACAAAAGCGATTCTGCGAAGCAATGTGAACAGGCACAGAGAAGGTGCTAGCATGGAATTCTCTGCCTGCCTTTCCCCAGTGCTCTGCAAGCTCTCCAGGACAACATAAAATCTGGGGCTCTGTGCTTTCTTTCCTTCTGAACAAATGTTAGTGTTTTCTGCACAAAAGCGATTCTTGCGAAGCAATGTGAACACTTCTGCTTCCCAGGCACAGAGAAGGTGCTAGCAGGGAATTCTCTGCCTGCCTTTCCCCAGTGCTCTGCAAGCTCTCCAGGACAACATAGAATCTGGGGCTCTGTGCTTTCTTTCGTTCTGAACAAGTGTTACTGTTTTCTGCACAAAAGCGATTCTGCGAAGCAATGTGAACAGGCACAGAGAAGGTGCTAGCAGGGAATTCTCTGCCTGCCTTTCCCCAGTGCTCTGCAAGCTCTCCAGGACAACATAAAATCTGGGGCTCTGTGCTTTCTTTCCTTCTGAACAAGTGTTAGTGTTTTCTGCACAAAAGCGATTCTTGCGAAGCAATGTGAACACTTCTGCTTCCCAGGCACAGAGAAGGTGCTAGCAGGGAATTCTCTGCCTGCCTTTCCCCAGTGCTCTGCAAGCTCTCCAGGACAACATAGAATCTGGGGCTCTGTGCTTTCTTTCCTTCTGAACAAGTGTTACTGTTTTCTGCACAAAAGCGATTCTGCGAAGCAATGTGAACAGGCACAGAGAAGGTGCTATCAGGGAATTCTCTGCCTGCCTTTCCCCAGTGCTCTGCAAGCTCTCCAGGACAACATAAAATCTGGGGCTCTGTGCTTTCTTTCCTTCTGAACAAGTGTTACTGTTTTCTGCACAAAAGCGATTCTTGCGAAGCAATGTGAACACTTCTGCTTCCCAGGCACAGAGAAGGTGCTAGCAGGGAATTCTCTGCCTGCCTTTCCCCAGTGCTCTGCAAGCTCTCCAGGACAACATAAAATCTGGGGCTTTGTGCTTTCTTTCGTTCTGAACAAGTGTTACTGTTTTCTGCACAAAAGCGATTCTTGCGAAGCAATGTGAACACTTCTGCTTCCCAGGCACAGAGAAGGTGCTAGCAAGGAATTCTCTGCCTGCCTTTCCCCAGTGCTCTAAAAGCTCTCCAGGACAACATAAAATCTGGGGCTCTGTGCTTTCTTTCGTTCTGAACAAGTGTTACTGTTTTCTGCACAAAAGCGATTCTGCGAAGCAATGTGAACAGGCACAGAGAAGGTGCTATCAGGGAATTCTCTGCCTGCCTTTCCCCAGTGCTCTGCAAGCTCTCCAGGACAACATAAAATCTGGGGCTCTGTGCTTTCTTTCCTTCTGAACAAGTGTTACTGTTTTCTGCACAAAAGCGATTCTTGCGAAGCAATGTGAACACTTCTGCTTCCCAGGCACAGAGAAGGTGCTAGCAAGGAATTCTCTGCCTGCCTTTCCCCAGTGCTCTGCAAGCTCTCCAGGACAACATAAAATCTGGGGCTTTGTGCTTTCTTTCCTTCTGAACAAGTGTTACTGTTTTCTGCACAAAAGCGATTCTTGCGAAGCAATGTGAACACTTCTGCTTCCCAGGCACAGAGAAGGTGCTAGCAAGGAATTCTCTGCCTGCCTTTCCCCAGTGCTCTAAAAGCTCTCCAGGACAACATAAAATCTGGGGCTCTGTGCTTTCTTTCCTTCTGAACAAGTGTTACTGTTTTCTGCACAAAAGCGATTCTGCGAAGCAATGTGAACAGGCACAGAGAAGGTGCTAGCAGGGAATTCTCTGCCTGCCTTTCCCCAGTGCTCTGCAAGCTCTCCAGGACAACATAAAATCTGGGGCTCTGTGCTTTCATTCGTTCTGAACAAGTGTTACTGTTTTCTGCACAAAAGCGATTCTGCGAAGCAATGTGAACAGGCACAGAGAAGGTGCTATCAGGGAATTCTCTGCCTGCCTTTCCCCAGTGCTCTGCAAGCTCTCCAGGACAACATAGAATCTGGGGCTCTGTGCTTTCTTTCATTCTGAACAAGTGTTAGTGTTTTCTGCACAAAAGCGATTCTTGCGAAGCAATGTGAACACTTCTGCTTCCCAGGCACAGAGAAGGTGCTAGCAGGGAATTCTCTGCCTGCCTTTCCCCAGTGCTCTGCAAGCTCTCCAGGACAACATAAAATCTGGGGCTCTGTGCTTTCTTTCCTTCTGAACAAGTGTTACTGTTTTCTGCACAAAAGCGATTCTGCGAAGCAATGTGAACAGGCACAGAGAAGGTGCTATCAGGGAATTCTCTGCCTGCCTTTCCCCAGTGCTCTGCAAGCTCTCCAGGACAACATAGAATCTGGGGCTCTGTGCTTTCTTTCCTTCCGAACAAGTGTTAGTGTTTTCTGCACAAAAGCGATTCTGCGAAGCAATGTGAACACTTCTGCTTCCCAGGCACAGAGAAGGTGCTAGCAAGGAATTCTCTGCCTGCCTTTCCCCAGTGCTCTGCAAGCTCTCCAGGACAACATAAAATCTGGGGCTCTGTGCTTTCTTTCCTTCTGAACAAGTGTTAGTGTTTTCTGCACAAAAGCGATTATTGCGAAGCAATGTGAACACTTCTGCTTCCCAGGCACAGAGAAGGTGCTAGCAGGGAATTCTCTGCCTGCCTTTCCCCAGTGCTCTGCAAGCTCTCCAGGACAACATAGAATCTGGGGCTCTGTGCTTTCTTTCCTTCTGAACAAGTGTTACTGTTTTCTGCACAAAAGCGATTCTGCGAAGCAATGTGAACACTTCTGCTTCCCAGGCACAGAGAAGGTGCTAGCAAGGAATTCTCTGCCTGCCTTTCCCCAGTGCTCTGCAAGCTCTCCAGGACAACATAGAATCTGGGGCTCTGTGCTTTCTTTCCTTCTGAACAAGTGTTACTGTTTTCTGCACAAAAGCGATTCTGCGAAGCAATGTGAACAGGCACAGAGAAGGTGCTATCAGGGAATTCTCTGCCTGCCTTTCCCCAGTGCTCTGCAAGCTCTCCAGGACAACATAGAATCTGGGGCTCTGTGCTTTCTTTCCTTCTGAACAAGTGTTACTGTTTTCTGCACAAAAGCGATTCTGCGAAGCAATGTGAACACTTCTGCTTCCCAGGCACAGAGAAGGTGCTAGCAAGGAATTCTCTGCCTGCCTTTCCCCAGTGCTCTGCAAGCTCTCCAGGACAACATAAAATCTGGGGCTCTGTGCTTTCTTTCGTTCTGAACAAGTGTTACAGTTTTCTGCACAAAAGCGATTCTGCGAAGCAATGTGAACAGGCACAGAGAAGGTGCTATCAGGGAATTCTCTGCCTGCCTTTCCCCAGTGCTCTGCAAGCTCTCCAGGACAACATAAAATCTGGGGCTCTGTGCTTTCTTTCCTTCTGAACAAGTGGTACTGTTTTCTGCACAAAAGCGATTCTTGCGAAGCAATGTGAACACTTCTGCTTCCCAGGCACAGAGAAGGTGCTAGCAAGGAATTCTCTGCCTGCCTTTCCCCAGTGCTCTAAAAGCTCTCCAGGACAACATAAAATCTGGGGCTCTGTGCTTTCTTTCGTTCTGAACAAGTGTTACTGTTTTCTGCACAAAAGCGATTCTGCGAAGCAATGTGAACAGGCACAGAGAAGGTGCTATCAGGGAATTCTCTGCCTGCCTTTCCCCAGTGCTCTGCAAGCTCTCCAGGACAACATAGAATCTGGGGCTCTGTGCTTTCTTTCCTTCCGAACAAGTGTTAGTGTTTTCTGCACAAAAGCGATTCTGCGAAGCAATGTGAACACTTCTGCTTCCCAGGCACAGAGAAGGTGCTAGCAAGGAATTCTCTGCCTGCCTTTCCCCAGTGCTCTGCAAGCTCTCCAGGACAACATAAAATCTGGGGCTCTGTGCTTTCTTTCCTTCTGAACAAGTGTTACTGTTTTCTGCACAAAAGCGATTCTTGCGAAGCAATGTGAACACTTCTGCTTCCCAGGCACAGAGAAGGTGCTAGCAGGGAATTCTCTGCCTGCCTTTCCCCAGTGCTCTGCAAGCTCTCCAGGACAACATAGAATCTGGGGCTCTGTGCTTTCTTTCCTTCTGAACAAGTGTTACTGTTTTCTGCACAAAAGCGATTCTGCGAAGCAATGTGAACACTTCTGCTTCCCAGGCACAGAGAAGGTGCTAGCAAGGAATTCTCTGCCTGCCTTTCCCCAGTGCTCTGCAAGCTCTCCAGGACAACATAGAATCTGGGGCTCTGTGCTTTCTTTCCTTCTGAACAAGTGTTACTGTTTTCTGCACAAAAGCGATTCTGCGAAGCAATGTGAACAGGCACAGAGAAGGTGCTATCAGGGAATTCTCTGCCTGCCTTTCCCCAGTGCTCTGCAAGCTCTCCAGGACAACATAGAATCTGGGGCTCTGTGCTTTCTTTCCTTCTGAACAAGTGTTACTGTTTTCTGCACAAAAGCGATTCTGCGAAGCAATGTGAACACTTCTGCTTCCCAGGCACAGAGAAGGTGCTAGCAAGGAATTCTCTGCCTGCCTTTCCCCAGTGCTCTGCAAGCTCTCCAGGACAACATAAAATCTGGGGCTCTGTGCTTTTTTTCGTTCTGAACAAGTGTTACAGTTTTCTGCACAAAAGCGATTCTGCGAAGCAATGTGAACAGGCACAGAGAAGGTGCTATCAGGGAATTCTCTGCCTGCCTTTCCCCAGTGCTCTGCAAGCTCTCCAGGACAACATAAAATCTGGGGCTCTGTGCTTTCTTTCCTTCTGAACAAGTGGTACTGTTTTCTGCACAAAAGCGATTCTTGCGAAGCAATGTGAACACTTCTGCTTCCCAGGCACAGAGAAGGTGCTAGCAAGGAATTCTCTGCCTGCCTTTCCCCAGTGCTCTAAAAGCTCTCCAGGACAACATAAAATCTGGGGCTCTGTGCTTTCTTTCGTTCTGAACAAGTGTTACTGTTTTCTGCACAAAAGCGATTCTGCGAAGCAATGTGAACAGGCACAGAGAAGGTGCTATCAGGGAATTCTCTGCCTGCCTTTCCCCAGTGCTCTGCAAGCTCTCCAGGACAACATAAAATCTGGGGCTCTGTGCTTTCTTTCCTTCTGAACAAGTGTTACTGTTTTCTGCACAAAAGCGATTCTTGCGAAGCAATGTGAACACTTCTGCTTCCCAGGCACAGAGAAGGTGCTAGCAAGGAATTCTCTGCCTGCCTTTCCCCAGTGCTCTGCAAGCTCTCCAGGACAACATAAAATCTGGGGCTTTGTGCTTTCTTTCCTTCTGAACAAGTGTTACTGTTTTCTGCACAAAAGCGATTCTTGCGAAGCAATGTGAACACTTCTGCTTCCCAGGCACAGAGAAGGTGCTAGCAAGGAATTCTCTGCCTGCCTTTCCCCAGTGCTCTAAAAGCTCTCCAGGACAACATAAAATCTGGGGCTCTGTGCTTTCTTTCGTTCTGAACAAGTGTTACTGTTTTCTGCACAAAAGCGATTCTGCGAAGCAATGTGAACAGGCACAGAGAAGGTGCTAGCAGGGAATTCTCTGCCTGCCTTTCCCCAGTGCTCTGCAAGCTCTCCAGGACAACATAAAATCTGGGGCTCTGTGCTTTCTTTCCTTCTGAACAAGTGTTAGTGTTTTCTGCACAAAAGCGATTCTTGCGAAGCAATGTGAACACTTCTGCTTCCCAGGCACAGAGAAGGTGCTAGCAGGGAATTCTCTGCCTGCCTTTCCCCAGTGCTCTGCAAGCTCTCCAGGACAACATAGAATCTGGGGCTCTGTGCTTTCTTTCGTTCTGAACAAGTGTTACTGTTTTCTGCACAAAAGCGATTCTGCGAAGCAATGTGAACAGGCACAGAGAAGGTGCTAGCAGGGAATTCTCTGCCTGCCTTTCCCCAGTGCTCTGCAAGCTCTCCAGGACAACATAAAATCTGGGGCTCTGTGCTTTCTTTCCTTCTGAACAAGTGTTAGTGTTTTCTGCACAAAAGCGATTCTTGCGAAGCAATGTGAACACTTCTGCTTCCCAGGCACAGAGAAGGTGCTAGCAGGGAATTCTCTGCCTGCCTTTCCCCAGTGCTCTGCAAGCTCTCCAGGACAACATAGAATCTGGGGCTCTGTGCTTTCTTTCCTTCTGAACAAGTGTTACTGTTTTCTGCACAAAAGCGATTCTGCGAAGCAATGTGAACAGGCACAGAGAAGGTGCTATCAGGGAATTCTCTGCCTGCCTTTCCCCAGTGCTCTGCAAGCTCTCCAGGACAACATAAAATCTGGGGCTCTGTGCTTTCTTTCCTTCTGAACAAGTGTTAGTGTTTTCTGCACAAAAGCGATTCTTGCGAAGCAATGTGAACACTTCTGCTTCCCAGGCACAGAGAAGGTGCTAGCAAGGAATTCTCTGCCTGCCTTTCCCCAGTGCTCTGCAAGCTCTCCAGGACAACATAAAATCTGGGGCTTTGTGCTTTCTTTCCTTCTGAACAAGTGTTACTGTTTTCTGCACAAAAGCGATTCTTGCGAAGCAATGTGAACACTTCTGCTTCCCAGGCACAGAGAAGGTGCTAGCAAGGAATTCTCTGCCTGCCTTTCCCCAGTGCTCTAAAAGCTCTCCAGGACAACATAAAATCTGGGGCTCTGTGCTTTCTTTCCTTCTGAACAAGTGTTACTGTTTTCTGCACAAAAGCGATTCTGCGAAGCAATGTGAACAGGCACAGAGAAGGTGCTAGCAGGGAATTCTCTGCCTGCCTTTCCCCAGTGCTCTGCAAGCTCTCCAGGACAACATAAAATCTGGGGCTCTGTGCTTTCTTTCCTTCTGAACAAGTGTTACTGTTTTCTGCACAAAAGCGATTATTGCGAAGCAATGTGAACACTTCTGCTTCCCAGGCACAGAGAAGGTGCTAGCAGGGAATTCTCTGCCTGCCTTTCCCCAGTGCTCTGCAAGCTCTCCAGGACAACATAGAATCTGGGGCTCTGTGCTTTCTTTCCTTCTGAACAAGTGTTACTGTTTTCTGCACAAAAGCGATTCTGCGAAGCAATGTGAACACTTCTGCTTCCCAGGCACAGAGAAGGTGCTAGCAAGGAATTCTCTGCCTGCCTTTCCCCAGTGCTCTGCAAGCTCTCCAGGACAACATAAAATCTGGGGCTCTGTGCTTTCTTTCCTTCTGAACAAGTGTTAGTGTTTTCTGCACAAAAGCGATTATTGCGAAGCAATGTGAACACTTCTGCTTCCCAGGCACAGAGAAGGTGCTAGCAGGGAATTCTCTGCCTGCCTTTCCCCAGTGCTCTGCAAGCTCTCCAGGACAACATAGAATCTGGGGCTCTGTGCTTTCTTTCCTTCTGAACAAGTGTTACTGTTTTCTGCACAAAAGCGATTCTGCGAAGCAATGTGAACACTTCTGCTTCCCAGGCACAGAGAAGGTGCTAGCAAGGAATTCTCTGCCTGCCTTTCCCCAGTGCTCTGCAAGCTCTCCAGGACAACATAGAATCTGGGGCTCTGTGCTTTCTTTCCTTCTGAACAAGTGTTACTGTTTTCTGCACAAAAGCGATTCTGCGAAGCAATGTGAACAGGCACAGAGAAGGTGCTATCAGGGAATTCTCTGCCTGCCTTTCCCCAGTGCTCTGCAAGCTCTCCAGGACAACATAGAATCTGGGGCTCTGTGCTTTCTTTCCTTCTGAACAAGTGTTACTGTTTTCTGCACAAAAGCGATTCTGCGAAGCAATGTGAACACTTCTGCTTCCCAGGCACAGAGAAGGTGCTAGCAAGGAATTCTCTGCCTGCCTTTCCCCAGTGCTCTGCAAGCTCTCCAGGACAACATAAAATCTGGGGCTCTGTGCTTTCTTTCCTTCTGAACAAGTGTTACTGTTTTCTGCACAAAAGCGATTCTGCGAAGCAATGTGAACAGGCACAGAGAAGGTGCTAGCAGGGAATTCTCTGCCTGCCTTTCCCCAGTGCTCTGCAAGCTCTCCAGGACAACATAAAATCTGGGGCTCTGTGCTTTCATTCGTTCTGAACAAGTGTTACTGTTTTCTGCACAAAAGCGATTCTGCGAAGCAATGTGAACAGGCACAGAGAAGGTGCTATCAGGGAATTCTCTGCCTGCCTTTCCCCAGTGCTCTGCAAGCTCTCCAGGACAACATAGAATCTGGGGCTCTGTGCTTTCTTTCATTCTGAACAAGTGTTAGTGTTTTCTGCACAAAAGCGATTCTTGCGAAGCAATGTGAACACTTCTGCTTCCCAGGCACAGAGAAGGTGCTAGCAGGGAATTCTCTGCCTGCCTTTCCCCAGTGCTCTGCAAGCTCTCCAGGACAACATAGAATCTGGGGCTCTGTGCTTTCTTTCGTTCTGAACAAGTGTTACTGTTTTCTGCACAAAAGCGATTCTGCGAAGCAATGTGAACAGGCACAGAGAAGGTGCTATCAGGGAATTCTCTGCCTGCCTTTCCCCAGTGCTCTGCAAGCTCTCCAGGACAACATAGAATCTGGGGCTCTGTGCTTTCTTTCCTTCTGAACAAGTGTTAGTGTTTTCTGCACAAAAGCGATTCTGCGAAGCAATGTGAACACTTCTGCTTCCCAGGCACAGAGAAGGTGCTAGCAAGGAATTCTCTGCCTGCCTTTCCCCAGTGCTCTGCAAGCTCTCCAGGACAACATAAAATCTGGGGCTCTGTGCTTTCTTTCCTTCTGAACAAGTGTTAGTGTTTTCTGCACAAAAGCGATTATTGCGAAGCAATGTGAACACTTCTGCTTCCCAGGCACAGAGAAGGTGCTAGCAGGGAATTCTCTGCCTGCCTTTCCCCAGTGCTCTGCAAGCTCTCCAGGACAACATAAAATCTGGGGCTCTGTGCTTTCTTTCCTTCTGAACAAGTGGTACTGTTTTCTGCACAAAAGCGATTCTTGCGAAGCAATGTGAACACTTCTGCTTCCCAGGCACAGAGAAGGTGCTAGCAGGGAATTCTCTGCCTGCCTTTCCCCAGTGCTCTGCAAGCTCTCCAGGACAACATAGAATCTGGGGCTCTGTGCTTTCTTTCGTTCTGAACAAGTGTTACTGTTTTCTGCACAAAAGCGATTCTGCGAAGCAATGTGAACAGGCACAGAGAAGGTGCTAGCAGGGAATTCTCTGCCTGCCTTTCCCCAGTGCTCTGCAAGCTCTCCAGGACAACATAAAATCTGGGGCTCTGTGCTTTCTTTCCTTCTGAACAAGTGTTAGTGTTTTCTGCACAAAAGCGATTCTTGCGAAGCAATGTGAACACTTCTGCTTCCCAGGCACAGAGAAGGTGCTAGCAGGGAATTCTCTGCCTGCCTTTCCCCAGTGCTCTGCAAGCTCTCCAGGACAACATAGAATCTGGGGCTCTGTGCTTTCTTTCCTTCTGAACAAGTGTTACTGTTTTCTGCACAAAAGCGATTCTGCGAAGCAATGTGAACAGGCACAGAGAAGGTGCTATGAGGGAATTCTCTGCCTGCCTTTCCCCAGTGCTCTGCAAGCTCTCCAGGAGAACATAAAATCTGGGGCTCTGTGCTTTCTTTCCTTCTGAACAAGTGTTAGTGTTTTCTGCACAAAAGCGATTCTTGCGAAGCAATGTGAACACTTCTGCTTCCCAGGCACAGAGAAGGTGCTAGCAAGGAATTCTCTGCCTGCCTTTCCCCAGTGCTCTGCAAGCTCTCCAGGACAACATAAAATCTGGGGCTTTGTGCTTTGTTTCCTTCTGAACAAGTGTTACTGTTTTCTGCACAAAAGCGATTCTTGCGAAGCAATGTGAACACTTCTGCTTCCCAGGCACAGAGAAGGTGCTAGCAAGGAATTCTCTGCCTGCCTTTCCCCAGTGCTCTAAAAGCTCTCCAGGACAACATAAAATCTGGGGCTCTGTGCTTTCTTTCCTTCTGAACAAGTGTTACTGTTTTCTGCACAAAAGCGATTCTGCGAAGCAATGTGAACAGGCACAGAGAAGGTGCTAGCAGGGAATTCTCTGCCTGCCTTTCCCCAGTGCTCTGCAAGCTCTCCAGGACAACATAAAATCTGGGGCTCTGTGCTTTCTTTCCTTCTGAACAAGTGTTACTGTTTTCTGCACAAAAGCGATTCTTGCGAAGCAATGTGAACACTTCTGCTTCCCAGGCACAGAGAAGGTGCTAGCAAGGAATTCTCTGCCTGCCTTTCCCCAGTGCTCTGCAAGCTCTCCAGGACAACATAAAATCTGGGGCTTTGTGCTTTCTTTCCTTCTGAACAAGTGTTACTGTTTTCTGCACAAAAGCGATTCTTGCGAAGCAATGTGAACACTTCTGCTTCCCAGGCACAGAGAAGGTGCTAGCAAGGAATTCTCTGCCTGCCTTTCCCCAGTGCTCTAAAAGCTCTCCAGGACAACATAAAATCTGGGGCTCTGTGCTTTCTTTCCTTCTGAACAAGTGTTACTGTTTTCTGCACAAAAGCGATTCTGCGAAGCAATGTGAACAGGCACAGAGAAGGTGCTAGCAGGGAATTCTCTGCCTGCCTTTCCCCAGTGCTCTGCAAGCTCTCCAGGACAACATAGAATCTGGGGCTCTGTGCTTTCTTTCGTTCTGAACAAGTGTTACTGTTTTCTGTACAAAAGCGATTCTGCGAAGCAATGTGAACAGGCACAGAGAAGGTGCTATCAGGGAATTCTCTGCCTGCCTTTCCCCAGTGCTCTGCAAGCTCTCCAGGACAACATAGAATCTGGGGCTCTGTGCTTTCTTTCCTTCTGAACAAGTGTTAGTGTTTTCTGCACAAAAGCGATTCTGCGAAGCAATGTGAACACTTCTGCTTCCCAGGCACAGAGAAGGTGCTAGCAAGGAATTCTCTGCCTGCCTTTCCCCAGTGCTCTGCAGGCTCTCCAGGACAACATAAAATCTGGGGCTCTGTGCTTTCTTTCCTTCTGAACAAGTGTTAGTGTTTTCTGCACAAAAGCGATTATTGCGAAGCAATGTGAACACTTCTGCTTCCCAGGCACAGAGAAGGTGCTAGCAGGGAATTCTCTGCCTGCCTTTCCCCAGTGCTCTGCAAGCTCTCCAGGACAACATAAAATCTGGGGCTCTGTGCTTTCTTTCCTTCTGAACAAGTGTTACTGTTTTCTGCACAAAAGCGATTCTGCGAAGCAATGTGAACACTTCTGCTTCCCAGGCACAGAGAAGGTGCTAGCAAGGAATTCTCTGCCTGCCTTTCCCCAGTGCTCTGCAAGCTCTCCAGGACAACATAGAATCTGGGGCTCTGTGCTTTCTTTCGTTCTGAACAAGTGTTACTGTTTTCTGCACAAAAGCGATTCTGCGAAGCAATGTGAACAGGCACAGAGAAGGTGCTATCAGGGAATTCTCTGCCTGCCTTTCCCCAGTGCTCTGCAAGCTCTCCAGGACAACATAGAATCTGGGGCTCTGTGCTTTCTTTCCTTCTGAACAAGTGTTACTGTTTTCTGCACAAAAGCGATTCTGCGAAGCAATGTGAACACTTCTGCTTCCCAGGCACAGAGAAGGTGCTAGCAAGGAATTCTCTGCCTGCCTTTCCCCAGTGCTCTGCAAGCTCTCCAGGACAACATAAAATCTGGGGCTCTGTGCTTTCTTTCGTTCTGAACAAGTGTTACTGTTTTCTGCACAAAAGCGATTCTGCGAAGCAATGTGAACAGGCACAGAGAAGGTGCTATCAGGGAATTCTCTGCCTGCCTTTCCCCAGTGCTCTGCAAGCTCTCCAGGACAACATAAAATCTGGGGCTCTGTGCTTTCTTTCCTTCTGAACAAGTGGTACTGTTTTCTGCACAAAAGCGATTCTTGCGAAGCAATGTGAACACTTCTGCTTCCCAGGCACAGAGAAGGTGCTAGCAGGGAATTCTCTGCCTGCCTTTCCCCAGTGCTCTGCAAGCTCTCCAGGACAACATAGAATCTGGGGCTCTGTGCTTTCTTTCGTTCTGAACAAGTGTTACTGTTTTCTGCACAAAAGCGATTCTGCGAAGCAATGTGAACAGGCACAGAGAAGGTGCTAGCAGGGAATTCTCTGCCTGCCTTTCCCCAGTGCTCTGCAAGCTCTCCAGGACAACATAAAATCTGGGGCTCTGTGCTTTCTTTCCTTCTGAACAAGTGTTACTGTTTTCTGCACAAAAGCGATTCTTGCGAAGCAATGTGAACACTTCTGCTTCCCAGGCACAGAGAAGGTGCTAGCAAGGAATTCTCTGCCTGCCTTTCCCCAGTGCTCTGCAAGCTCTCCAGGACAACATAAAATCTGGGGCTTTGTGCTTTCTTTCCTTCTGAACAAGTGTTACTGTTTTCTGCACAAAAGCGATTCTGCGAAGCAATGTGAACACTTCTGCTTCCCAGGCACAGAGAAGGTGCTAGCAGGGAATTCTCTGCCTGCCTTTCCCCAGTGCTCTGCAAGCTCTCCAGGACAACATAGAATCTGGGGCTCTGTGCTTTCTTTCCTTCTGAACAAGTGTTACTGTTTTCTGCACAAAAGCGATTCTGCGAAGCAATGTGAACAGGCACAGAGAAGGTGCTATCAGGGAATTCTCTGCCTGCCTTTCCCCAGTGCTCTGCAAGCTCTCCAGGACAACATAAAATCTGGGGCTCTGTGCTTTCTTTCATTCTGAACAAGTGTTACTGTTTTCTGCACAAAAGCGATTCTTGCGAAGCAATGTGAACACTTCTGCTTCCCAGGCACAGAGAAGGTGCTAGCAGGGAATTCTCTGCCTGCCTTTCCCCAGTGCTCTGCAAGCTCTCCAGGACAACATAGAATCTGGGGCTCTGTGCTTTCTTTCGTTCTGAAGAAGTGTTACTGTTTTCTGCACAAAAGCGATTCTGCGAAGCAATGTGAACAGGCACAGAGAAGGTGCTATCAGGGAATTCTCTGCCTGCCTTTCCCCAGTGCTCTGCAAGCTCTCCAGGACAACATAAAATCTGGGGCTCTGTGCTTTCTTTCGTTCTGAACAAGTGGTACTGTTTTCTGCACAAAAGCGATTCTTGCGAAGCAATGTGAACACTTCTGCTTCCCAGGCACAGAGAAGGTGCTAGCAGGGAATTCTCTGCCTGCCTTTCCCCAGTGCTCTGCAAGCTCTCCAGGACAACATAAAATCTGGGGCTCTGTGCTTTCTTTCCTTCTGAACAAGTGTTAGTGTTTTCTGCACAAAAGCGATTCTTGCGAAGCAATGTGAACACTTCTGCTTCCCAGGCACAGAGAAGGTGCTAGCAGGGAATTCTCTGCCTGCCTTTCCCCAGTGCTCTGCAAGCTCTCCAGGACAACATAGAATCTGGGGCTCTGTGCTTTCTTTCCTTCTGAACAAGTGTTACTGTTTTCTGCACAAAAGTGATTCTGCGAAGCAATGTGAACACTTCTGCTTCCCAGGCACAGAGAAGGTGCTAGCAAGGAATTCTCTGCCTGCCTTTCCCCAGTGCTCTGCAAGCTCTCCAGGACAACATAAAATCTGGGGCTCTGTGCTTTCTTTCCTTCTGAACAAGTGTTAGTGTTTTCTGCACAAAAGCGATTCTGCAAAGCAGTGTGAACACTTCTGCTTCCCAGGCACAGAGAAGGTGCTAGCAAGGAATTCTCTGCCTGCCTTTCCCCAGTGCTCTGCAAGCTCTCCAGGACAACATAAAATCTGGGGCTCTGTGCTTTCTTTCCTTCTGAACAAGTGTTAGTGTTTTCTGCACAAAAGCGATTATTGCGAAGCAATGTGAACACTTCTGCTTCCCAGGCACACAGAAGGTGCTAGCAGGGAATTCTCTGCCTGCCTTTCCCCAGTGCTCTGCAAGCTCTCCAGGACAACATAGAATCTGGGGCTCTGTGCTTTCTTTCCTTCTGAACAAGTATTACTGTTTTCTGCACAAAAGCGATTCTGCGAAGCAATGTGAACAGGCACAGAGAAGGTGCTAGCAGGGAATTCTCTGCCTGCCTTTCCCCAGTGCTCTGCAAGCTCTCCAGGACAACATAGAATCTGGGGCTCTGTGCTTTCTTTCCTTCTGAACAAGTGTTACTGTTTTCTGCACAAAAGCGATTCTGCGAAGCAATGTGAACACTTCTGCTTCCCAGGCACAGAGAAGGTGCTAGCAGGGAATTCTCTGCCTGCCTTTCCCCAGTGCTCTGCAAGCTCTCCAGGACAACATAAAATCTGGGGCTCTGTGCTTTCTTTCCTTCTGAACAAGTGTTACTGTTTTCTGCACAAAAGTGATTCTTGCGAAGCAATGTGAACACTTCTGCTTCCCAGGCACAGAGAAGGTGCTAGCAGGGAATTCTCTGCCTGCCTTTCCCCAGTGCTCTGCAAGTTCTCCAGGACAACACAGAATCTGGGGCTCTGTGCTTTCTTTCCTTCTGAACAAGTGTTACTGTTTTCTGCACAAAAGCGATTCTTGCGAAGCAATGTGAACACTTCTGCTTCCCAGGCACAGAGAAGGTGCTAGCAAGGAATTCTCTGCCTGCCTTTCCCCAGTGCTCTGCAAGCTCTCCAGGACAACATAAAATCTGGGGCTCTGTGCTTTCTTTCCTTCTGAACAAGTGTTAGTGTTTTCTGCACAAAAGCGATTATTGCGAAGCAATGTGAACACTTCTGCTTCCCAGGCACAGAGAAGGTGCTAGCAGGGAATTCTCTGCCTGCCTTTCCCCAGTGCTCTGCAAGCTCTCCAGGACAACATAAAATCTGGGGCTCTGTGCTTTCTTTCCTTCTGAACAAGTGGTACTGTTTTCTGCACAAAAGCGATTCTTGCGAAGCAATGTGAACACTTCTGCTTCCCAGGCACAGAGAAGGTGCTAGCAGGGAATTCTCTGCCTGCCTTTCCCCAGTGCTCTGCAAGCTCTCCAGGACAACATAGAATCTGGGGCTCTGTGCTTTCTTTCGTTCTGAACAAGTGTTACTGTTTTCTGCACAAAAGCGATTCTGCGAAGCAATGTGAACAGGCACAGAGAAGGTGCTAGCAGGGAATTCTCTGCCTGCCTTTCCCCAGTGCTCTGCAAGCTCTCCAGGACAACATAAAATCTGGGGCTCTGTGCTTTCTTTCCTTCTGAACAAGTGTTAGTGTTTTCTGCACAAAAGCGATTCTTGCGAAGCAATGTGAACACTTCTGCTTCCCAGGCACAGAGAAGGTGCTAGCAGGGAATTCTCTGCCTGCCTTTCCCCAGTGCTCTGCAAGCTCTCCAGGACAACATAGAATCTGGGGCTCTGTGCTTTCTTTCCTTCTGAACAAGTGTTACTGTTTTCTGCACAAAAGCGATTCTGCGAAGCAATGTGAACAGGCACAGAGAAGGTGCTATGAGGGAATTCTCTGCCTGCCTTTCCCCAGTGCTCTGCAAGCTCTCCAGGAGAACATAAAATCTGGGGCTCTGTGCTTTCTTTCCTTCTGAACAAGTGTTAGTGTTTTCTGCACAAAAGCGATTCTTGCGAAGCAATGTGAACACTTCTGCTTCCCAGGCACAGAGAAGGTGCTAGCAAGGAATTCTCTGCCTGCCTTTCCCCAGTGCTCTGCAAGCTCTCCAGGACAACATAAAATCTGGGGCTTTGTGCTTTGTTTCCTTCTGAACAAGTGTTACTGTTTTCTGCACAAAAGCGATTCTTGCGAAGCAATGTGAACACTTCTGCTTCCCAGGCACAGAGAAGGTGCTAGCAAGGAATTCTCTGCCTGCCTTTCCCCAGTGCTCTAAAAGCTCTCCAGGACAACATAAAATCTGGGGCTCTGTGCTTTCTTTCCTTCTGAACAAGTGTTACTGTTTTCTGCACAAAAGCGATTCTGCGAAGCAATGTGAACAGGCACAGAGAAGGTGCTAGCAGGGAATTCTCTGCCTGCCTTTCCCCAGTGCTCTGCAAGCTCTCCAGGACAACATAAAATCTGGGGCTCTGTGCTTTCTTTCCTTCTGAACAAGTGTTACTGTTTTCTGCACAAAAGCGATTCTTGCGAAGCAATGTGAACACTTCTGCTTCCCAGGCACAGAGAAGGTGCTAGCAAGGAATTCTCTGCCTGCCTTTCCCCAGTGCTCTGCAAGCTCTCCAGGACAACATAAAATCTGGGGCTTTGTGCTTTCTTTCCTTCTGAACAAGTGTTACTGTTTTCTGCACAAAAGCGATTCTTGCGAAGCAATGTGAACACTTCTGCTTCCCAGGCACAGAGAAGGTGCTAGCAAGGAATTCTCTGCCTGCCTTTCCCCAGTGCTCTAAAAGCTCTCCAGGACAACATAAAATCTGGGGCTCTGTGCTTTCTTTCCTTCTGAACAAGTGTTACTGTTTTCTGCACAAAAGCGATTCTGCGAAGCAATGTGAACAGGCACAGAGAAGGTGCTAGCAGGGAATTCTCTGCCTGCCTTTCCCCAGTGCTCTGCAAGCTCTCCAGGACAACATAGAATCTGGGGCTCTGTGCTTTCTTTCCTTCTGAACAAGTGTTACTGTTTTCTGTAGAAAAGCGATTCTGCGAAGCAATGTGAACAGGCACAGAGAAGGTGCTATCAGGGAATTCTCTGCCTGCCTTTCCCCAGTGCTCTGCAAGCTCTCCAGGACAACATAGAATCTGGGGCTCTGTGCTTTCTTTCCTTCTGAACAAGTGTTAGTGTTTTCTGCACAAAAGCGATTCTGCGAAGCAATGTGAACACTTCTGCTTCCCAGGCACAGAGAAGGTGCTAGCAAGGAATTCTCTGCCTGCCTTTCCCCAGTGCTCTGCAAGCTCTCCAGGACAACATAAAATCTGGGGCTCTGTGCTTTCTTTCCTTCTGAACAAGTGTTAGTGTTTTCTGCACAAAAGCGATTATTGCGAAGCAATGTGAACACTTCTGCTTCCCAGGCACAGAGAAGGTGCTAGCAGGGAATTCTCTGCCTGCCTTTCCCCAGTGCTCTGCAAGCTCTCCAGGACAACATAAAATCTGGGGCTCTGTGCTTTCTTTCCTTCTGAACAAGTGTTACTGTTTTCTGCACAAAAGCGATTCTGCGAAGCAATGTGAACACTTCTGCTTCCCAGGCACAGAGAAGGTGCTAGCAAGGAATTCTCTGCCTGCCTTTCCCCAGTGCTCTGCAAGCTCTCCAGGACAACATAGAATCTGGGGCTCTGTGCTTTCTTTCCTTCTGAACAAGTGTTACTGTTTTCTGCACAAAAGCGATTCTGCGAAGCAATGTGAACAGGCACAGAGAAGGTGCTATCAGGGAATTCTCTGCCTGCCTTTCCCCAGTGCTCTGCAAGCTCTCCAGGACAACATAGAATCTGGGGCTCTGTGCTTTCTTTCCTTCTGAACAAGTGTTACTGTTTTCTGCACAAAAGCGATTCTGCGAAGCAATGTGAACACTTCTGCTTCCCAGGCACAGAGAAGGTGCTAGCAAGGAATTCTCTGCCTGCCTTTCCCCAGTGCTCTGCAAGCTCTCCAGGACAACATAAAATCTGGGGCTCTGTGCTTTCTTTCGTTCTGAACAAGTGTTACTGTTTTCTGCACAAAAGCGATTCTGCGAAGCAATGTGAACAGGCACAGAGAAGGTGCTATCAGGGAATTCTCTGCCTGCCTTTCCCCAGTGCTCTGCAAGCTCTCCAGGACAACATAAAATCTGGGGCTCTGTGCTTTCTTTCGTTCTGAACAAGTGGTACTGTTTTCTGCACAAAAGCGATTCTTGCGAAGCAATGTGAACACTTCTGCTTCCCAGGCACAGAGAAGGTGCTAGCAGGGAATTCTCTGCCTGCCTTTCCCCAGTGCTCTGCAAGCTCTCCAGGACAACATAAAATCTGGGGCTCTGTGCTTTCTTTCCTTCTGAACAAGTGTTACTGTTTTCTGCACAAAAGCGATTCTGCGAAGCAATGTGAACAGGCACAGAGAAGGTGCTATCAGGGAATTCTCTGCCTGCCTTTCCCCAGTGCTCTGCAAGCTCTCCAGGACAACATAAAATCTGGGGCTCTGTGCTTTCTTTCCTTCTGAACAAGTGTTACTGTTTTCTGCACAAAAGCGATTCTTGCGAAGCAATGTGAACACTTCTGCTTCCCAGGCACAGAGAAGGTGCTAGCAAGGAATTCTCTGCCTGCCTTTCCCCAGTGCTCTGCAAGCTCTCCAGGACAACATAAAATCTGGGGCTTTGTGCTTTCTTTCCTTCTGAACAAGTGTTACTTTTTTCTGCACAAAAGCGATTCTGCGAAGCAATGTGAACACTTCTGCTTCCCAGGCACAGAGAAGGTGCTAGCAGGGAATTCTCTGCCTGCCTTTCCCCAGTGCTCTGCAAGCTCTCCAGGACAACATAAAATCTGGGGCTCTGTGCTTTCTTTCGTTCTGAACAAGTGTTACTGTTTTCTGCACAAAAGCGATTCTGCGAAGCAATGTGAACAGGCACAGAGAAGGTGCTATGAGGGAATTCTCTGCCTGCCTTTCCCCAGTGCTCTGCAAGCTCTCCAGGAGAACATAAAATCTGGGGCTCTGTGCTTTCTTTCCTTCTGAACAAGTGTTAGTGTTTTCTGCACAAAAGCGATTCTTGCGAAGCAATGTGAACACTTCTGCTTCCCAGGCACAGAGAAGGTGCTAGCAAGGAATTCTCTGCCTGCCTTTCCCCAGTGCTCTGCAAGCTCTCCAGGACAACATAAAATCTGGGGCTTTGTGCTTTGTTTCCTTCTGAACAAGTGTTACTGTTTTCTGCACAAAAGCGATTCTTGCGAAGCAATGTGAACACTTCTGCTTCCCAGGCACAGAGAAGGTGCTAGCAAGGAATTCTCTGCCTGCCTTTCCCCAGTGCTCTAAAAGCTCTCCAGGACAACATAAAATCTGGGGCTCTGTGCTTTCTTTCCTTCTGAACAAGTGTTACTGTTTTCTGCACAAAAGCGATTCTGCGAAGCAATGTGAACAGGCACAGAGAAGGTGCTAGCAGGGAATTCTCTGCCTGCCTTTCCCCAGTGCTCTGCAAGCTCTCCAGGACAACATAAAATCTGGGGCTCTGTGCTTTCTTTCCTTCTGAACAAGTGTTACTGTTTTCTGCACAAAAGCGATTCTTGCGAAGCAATGTGAACACTTCTGCTTCCCAGGCACAGAGAAGGTGCTAGCAAGGAATTCTCTGCCTGCCTTTCCCCAGTGCTCTGCAAGCTCTCCAGGACAACATAAAATCTGGGGCTTTGTGCTTTCTTTCCTTCTGAACAAGTGTTACTGTTTTCTGCACAAAAGCGATTCTTGCGAAGCAATGTGAACACTTCTGCTTCCCAGGCACAGAGAAGGTGCTAGCAAGGAATTCTCTGCCTGCCTTTCCCCAGTGCTCTAAAAGCTCTCCAGGACAACATAAAATCTGGGGCTCTGTGCTTTCTTTCCTTCTGAACAAGTGTTACTGTTTTCTGCACAAAAGCGATTCTGCGAAGCAATGTGAACAGGCACAGAGAAGGTGCTAGCAGGGAATTCTCTGCCTGCCTTTCCCCAGTGCTCTGCAAGCTCTCCAGGACAACATAGAATCTGGGGCTCTGTGCTTTCTTTCCTTCTGAACAAGTGTTACTGTTTTCTGTAGAAAAGCGATTCTGCGAAGCAATGTGAACAGGCACAGAGAAGGTGCTATCAGGGAATTCTCTGCCTGCCTTTCCCCAGTGCTCTGCAAGCTCTCCAGGACAACATAGAATCTGGGGCTCTGTGCTTTCTTTCCTTCTGAACAAGTGTTAGTGTTTTCTGCACAAAAGCGATTCTGCGAAGCAATGTGAACACTTCTGCTTCCCAGGCACAGAGAAGGTGCTAGCAAGGAATTCTCTGCCTGCCTTTCCCCAGTGCTCTGCAAGCTCTCCAGGACAACATAAAATCTGGGGCTCTGTGCTTTCTTTCCTTCTGAACAAGTGTTAGTGTTTTCTGCACAAAAGCGATTATTGCGAAGCAATGTGAACACTTCTGCTTCCCAGGCACAGAGAAGGTGCTAGCAGGGAATTCTCTGCCTGCCTTTCCCCAGTGCTCTGCAAGCTCTCCAGGACAACATAAAATCTGGGGCTCTGTGCTTTCTTTCCTTCTGAACAAGTGTTACTGTTTTCTGCACAAAAGCGATTCTGCGAAGCAATGTGAACACTTCTGCTTCCCAGGCACAGAGAAGGTGCTAGCAAGGAATTCTCTGCCTGCCTTTCCCCAGTGCTCTGCAAGCTCTCCAGGACAACATAGAATCTGGGGCTCTGTGCTTTCTTTCCTTCTGAACAAGTGTTACTGTTTTCTGCACAAAAGCGATTCTGCGAAGCAATGTGAACAGGCACAGAGAAGGTGCTATCAGGGAATTCTCTGCCTGCCTTTCCCCAGTGCTCTGCAAGCTCTCCAGGACAACATAGAATCTGGGGCTCTGTGCTTTCTTTCCTTCTGAACAAGTGTTACTGTTTTCTGCACAAAAGCGATTCTGCGAAGCAATGTGAACACTTCTGCTTCCCAGGCACAGAGAAGGTGCTAGCAAGGAATTCTCTGCCTGCCTTTCCCCAGTGCTCTGCAAGCTCTCCAGGACAACATAAAATCTGGGGCTCTGTGCTTTCTTTCGTTCTGAACAAGTGTTACTGTTTTCTGCACAAAAGCGATTCTGCGAAGCAATGTGAACAGGCACAGAGAAGGTGCTATCAGGGAATTCTCTGCCTGCCTTTCCCCAGTGCTCTGCAAGCTCTCCAGGACAACATAAAATCTGGGGCTCTGTGCTTTCTTTCGTTCTGAACAAGTGGTACTGTTTTCTGCACAAAAGCGATTCTTGCGAAGCAATGTGAACACTTCTGCTTCCCAGGCACAGAGAAGGTGCTAGCAGGGAATTCTCTGCCTGCCTTTCCCCAGTGCTCTGCAAGCTCTCCAGGACAACATAAAATCTGGGGCTCTGTGCTTTCTTTCCTTCTGAACAAGTGTTACTGTTTTCTGCACAAAAGCGATTCTGCGAAGCAATGTGAACAGGCACAGAGAAGGTGCTATCAGGGAATTCTCTGCCTGCCTTTCCCCAGTGCTCTGCAAGCTCTCCAGGACAACATAAAATCTGGGGCTCTGTGCTTTCTTTCCTTCTGAACAAGTGTTACTGTTTTCTGCACAAAAGCGATTCTTGCGAAGCAATGTGAACACTTCTGCTTCCCAGGCACAGAGAAGGTGCTAGCAAGGAATTCTCTGCCTGCCTTTCCCCAGTGCTCTGCAAGCTCTCCAGGACAACATAAAATCTGGGGCTTTGTGCTTTCTTTCCTTCTGAACAAGTGTTACTGTTTTCTGCACAAAAGCGATTCTTGCGAAGCAATGTGAACACTTCTGCTTCCCAGGCACAGAGAAGGTGCTAGCAGGGAATTCTCTGCCTGCCTTTCCCCAGTGCTCTGCAAGCTCTCCAGGACAACATAGAATCTGGGGCTCTGTGCTTTCTTTCGTTCTGAAGAAGTGTTACTGTTTTCTGCACAAAAGCGATTCTGCGAAGCAATGTGAACAGGCACAGAGAAGGTGCTATCAGGGAATTCTCTGCCTGCCTTTCCCCAGTGCTCTGCAAGCTCTCCAGGACAACATAAAATCTGGGGCTCTGTGCTTTCTTTCGTTCTGAACAAGTGGTACTGTTTTCTGCACAAAAGCGATTCTTGCGAAGCAATGTGAACACTTCTGCTTCCCAGGCACAGAGAAGGTGCTAGCAGGGAATTCTCTGCCTGCCTTTCCCCAGTGCTCTGCAAGCTCTCCAGGACAACATAAAATCTGGGGCTCTGTGCTTTCTTTCCTTCTGAACAAGTGTTAGTGTTTTCTGCACAAAAGCGATTCTTGCGAAGCAATGTGAACACTTCTGCTTCCCAGGCACAGAGAAGGTGCTAGCAGGGAATTCTCTGCCTGCCTTTCCCCAGTGCTCTGCAAGCTCTCCAGGACAACATAGAATCTGGGGCTCTGTGCTTTCTTTCCTTCTGAACAAGTGTTACTGTTTTCTGCACAAAAGTGATTCTGCGAAGCAATGTGAACACTTCTGCTTCCCAGGCACAGAGAAGGTGCTAGCAAGGAATTCTCTGCCTGCCTTTCCCCAGTGCTCTGCAAGCTCTCCAGGACAACATAAAATCTGGGGCTCTGTGCTTTCTTTCCTTCTGAACAAGTGTTAGTGTTTTCTGCACAAAAGCGATTCTGCAAAGCAGTGTGAACACTTCTGCTTCCCAGGCACAGAGAAGGTGCTAGCAAGGAATTCTCTGCCTGCCTTTCCCCAGTGCTCTGCAAGCTCTCCAGGACAACATAAAATCTGGGGCTCTGTGCTTTCTTTCCTTCTGAACAAGTGTTAGTGTTTTCTGCACAAAAGCGATTATTGCGAAGCAATGTGAACACTTCTGCTTCCCAGGCACACAGAAGGTGCTAGCAGGGAATTCTCTGCCTGCCTTTCCCCAGTGCTCTGCAAGCTCTCCAGGACAACATAGAATCTGGGGCTCTGTGCTTTCTTTCCTTCTGAACAAGTATTACTGTTTTCTGCACAAAAGCGATTCTGCGAAGCAATGTGAACAGGCACAGAGAAGGTGCTAGCAGGGAATTCTCTGCCTGCCTTTCCCCAGTGCTCTGCAAGCTCTCCAGGACAACATAGAATCTGGGGCTCTGTGCTTTCTTTCCTTCTGAACAAGTGTTACTGTTTTCTGCACAAAAGCGATTCTGCGAAGCAATGTGAACACTTCTGCTTCCCAGGCACAGAGAAGGTGCTAGCAGGGAATTCTCTGCCTGCCTTTCCCCAGTGCTCTGCAAGCTCTCCAGGACAACATAAAATCTGGGGCTCTGTGCTTTCTTTCCTTCTGAACAAGTGTTACTGTTTTCTGCACAAAAGTGATTCTTGCGAAGCAATGTGAACACTTCTGCTTCCCAGGCACAGAGAAGGTGCTAGCAGGGAATTCTCTGCCTGCCTTTCCCCAGTGCTCTGCAAGTTCTCCAGGACAACACAGAATCTGGGGCTCTGTGCTTTCTTTCCTTCTGAACAAGTGTTACTGTTTTCTGCACAAAAGCGATTCTTGCGAAGCAATGTGAACACTTCTGCTTCCCAGGCACAGAGAAGGTGCTAGCAAGGAATTCTCTGCCTGCCTTTCCCCAGTGCTCTGCAAGCTCTCCAGGACAACATAAAATCTGGGGCTCTGTGCTTTCTTTCCTTCTGAACAAGTGTTAGTGTTTTCTGCACAAAAGCGATTATTGCGAAGCAATGTGAACACTTCTGCTTCCCAGGCACAGAGAAGGTGCTAGCAGGGAATTCTCTGCCTGCCTTTCCCCAGTGCTCTGCAAGCTCTCCAGGACAACATAAAATCTGGGGCTCTGTGCTTTCTTTCCTTCTGAACAAGTGGTACTGTTTTCTGCACAAAAGCGATTCTTGCGAAGCAATGTGAACACTTCTGCTTCCCAGGCACAGAGAAGGTGCTAGCAGGGAATTCTCTGCCTGCCTTTCCCCAGTGCTCTGCAAGCTCTCCAGGACAACATAGAATCTGGGGCTCTGTGCTTTCTTTCGTTCTGAACAAGTGTTACTGTTTTCTGCACAAAAGCGATTCTGCGAAGCAATGTGAACAGGCACAGAGAAGGTGCTAGCAGGGAATTCTCTGCCTGCCTTTCCCCAGTGCTCTGCAAGCTCTCCAGGACAACATAAAATCTGGGGCTCTGTGCTTTCTTTCCTTCTGAACAAGTGTTAGTGTTTTCTGCACAAAAGCGATTCTTGCGAAGCAATGTGAACACTTCTGCTTCCCAGGCACAGAGAAGGTGCTAGCAGGGAATTCTCTGCCTGCCTTTCCCCAGTGCTCTGCAAGCTCTCCAGGACAACATAGAATCTGGGGCTCTGTGCTTTCTTTCCTTCTGAACAAGTGTTACTGTTTTCTGCACAAAAGCGATTCTGCGAAGCAATGTGAACAGGCACAGAGAAGGTGCTATGAGGGAATTCTCTGCCTGCCTTTCCCCAGTGCTCTGCAAGCTCTCCAGGAGAACATAAAATCTGGGGCTCTGTGCTTTCTTTCCTTCTGAACAAGTGTTAGTGTTTTCTGCACAAAAGCGATTCTTGCGAAGCAATGTGAACACTTCTGCTTCCCAGGCACAGAGAAGGTGCTAGCAAGGAATTCTCTGCCTGCCTTTCCCCAGTGCTCTGCAAGCTCTCCAGGACAACATAAAATCTGGGGCTTTGTGCTTTGTTTCCTTCTGAACAAGTGTTACTGTTTTCTGCACAAAAGCGATTCTTGCGAAGCAATGTGAACACTTCTGCTTCCCAGGCACAGAGAAGGTGCTAGCAAGGAATTCTCTGCCTGCCTTTCCCCAGTGCTCTAAAAGCTCTCCAGGACAACATAAAATCTGGGGCTCTGTGCTTTCTTTCCTTCTGAACAAGTGTTACTGTTTTCTGCACAAAAGCGATTCTGCGAAGCAATGTGAACAGGCACAGAGAAGGTGCTAGCAGGGAATTCTCTGCCTGCCTTTCCCCAGTGCTCTGCAAGCTCTCCAGGACAACATAAAATCTGGGGCTCTGTGCTTTCTTTCCTTCTGAACAAGTGTTACTGTTTTCTGCACAAAAGCGATTCTTGCGAAGCAATGTGAACACTTCTGCTTCCCAGGCACAGAGAAGGTGCTAGCAAGGAATTCTCTGCCTGCCTTTCCCCAGTGCTCTGCAAGCTCTCCAGGACAACATAAAATCTGGGGCTTTGTGCTTTCTTTCCTTCTGAACAAGTGTTACTGTTTTCTGCACAAAAGCGATTCTTGCGAAGCAATGTGAACACTTCTGCTTCCCAGGCACAGAGAAGGTGCTAGCAAGGAATTCTCTGCCTGCCTTTCCCCAGTGCTCTAAAAGCTCTCCAGGACAACATAAAATCTGGGGCTCTGTGCTTTCTTTCCTTCTGAACAAGTGTTACTGTTTTCTGCACAAAAGCGATTCTGCGAAGCAATGTGAACAGGCACAGAGAAGGTGCTAGCAGGGAATTCTCTGCCTGCCTTTCCCCAGTGCTCTGCAAGCTCTCCAGGACAACATAGAATCTGGGGCTCTGTGCTTTCTTTCCTTCTGAACAAGTGTTACTGTTTTCTGTAGAAAAGCGATTCTGCGAAGCAATGTGAACAGGCACAGAGAAGGTGCTATCAGGGAATTCTCTGCCTGCCTTTCCCCAGTGCTCTGCAAGCTCTCCAGGACAACATAGAATCTGGGGCTCTGTGCTTTCTTTCCTTCTGAACAAGTGTTAGTGTTTTCTGCACAAAAGCGATTCTGCGAAGCAATGTGAACACTTCTGCTTCCCAGGCACAGAGAAGGTGCTAGCAAGGAATTCTCTGCCTGCCTTTCCCCAGTGCTCTGCAAGCTCTCCAGGACAACATAAAATCTGGGGCTCTGTGCTTTCTTTCCTTCTGAACAAGTGTTAGTGTTTTCTGCACAAAAGCGATTATTGCGAAGCAATGTGAACACTTCTGCTTCCCAGGCACAGAGAAGGTGCTAGCAGGGAATTCTCTGCCTGCCTTTCCCCAGTGCTCTGCAAGCTCTCCAGGACAACATAAAATCTGGGGCTCTGTGCTTTCTTTCCTTCTGAACAAGTGTTACTGTTTTCTGCACAAAAGCGATTCTGCGAAGCAATGTGAACACTTCTGCTTCCCAGGCACAGAGAAGGTGCTAGCAAGGAATTCTCTGCCTGCCTTTCCCCAGTGCTCTGCAAGCTCTCCAGGACAACATAGAATCTGGGGCTCTGTGCTTTCTTTCCTTCTGAACAAGTGTTACTGTTTTCTGCACAAAAGCGATTCTGCGAAGCAATGTGAACAGGCACAGAGAAGGTGCTATCAGGGAATTCTCTGCCTGCCTTTCCCCAGTGCTCTGCAAGCTCTCCAGGACAACATAGAATCTGGGGCTCTGTGCTTTCTTTCCTTCTGAACAAGTGTTACTGTTTTCTGCACAAAAGCGATTCTGCGAAGCAATGTGAACACTTCTGCTTCCCAGGCACAGAGAAGGTGCTAGCAAGGAATTCTCTGCCTGCCTTTCCCCAGTGCTCTGCAAGCTCTCCAGGACAACATAAAATCTGGGGCTCTGTGCTTTCTTTCGTTCTGAACAAGTGTTACTGTTTTCTGCACAAAAGCGATTCTGCGAAGCAATGTGAACAGGCACAGAGAAGGTGCTATCAGGGAATTCTCTGCCTGCCTTTCCCCAGTGCTCTGCAAGCTCTCCAGGACAACATAAAATCTGGGGCTCTGTGCTTTCTTTCGTTCTGAACAAGTGGTACTGTTTTCTGCACAAAAGCGATTCTTGCGAAGCAATGTGAACACTTCTGCTTCCCAGGCACAGAGAAGGTGCTAGCAGGGAATTCTCTGCCTGCCTTTCCCCAGTGCTCTGCAAGCTCTCCAGGACAACATAAAATCTGGGGCTCTGTGCTTTCTTTCCTTCTGAACAAGTGTTACTGTTTTCTGCACAAAAGCGATTCTGCGAAGCAATGTGAACAGGCACAGAGAAGGTGCTATCAGGGAATTCTCTGCCTGCCTTTCCCCAGTGCTCTGCAAGCTCTCCAGGACAACATAAAATCTGGGGCTCTGTGCTTTCTTTCCTTCTGAACAAGTGTTACTGTTTTCTGCACAAAAGCGATTCTTGCGAAGCAATGTGAACACTTCTGCTTCCCAGGCACAGAGAAGGTGCTAGCAAGGAATTCTCTGCCTGCCTTTCCCCAGTGCTCTGCAAGCTCTCCAGGACAACATAAAATCTGGGGCTTTGTGCTTTCTTTCCTTCTGAACAAGTGTTACTGTTTTCTGCACAAAAGCGATTCTTGCGAAGCAATGTGAACACTTCTGCTTCCCAGGCACAGAGAAGGTGCTAGCAGGGAATTCTCTGCCTGCCTTTCCCCAGTGCTCTGCAAGCTCTCCAGGACAACATAGAATCTGGGGCTCTGTGCTTTCTTTCGTTCTGAAGAAGTGTTACTGTTTTCTGCACAAAAGCGATTCTGCGAAGCAATGTGAACAGGCACAGAGAAGGTGCTATCAGGGAATTCTCTGCCTGCCTTTCCCCAGTGCTCTGCAAGCTCTCCAGGACAACATAAAATCTGGGGCTCTGTGCTTTCTTTCGTTCTGAACAAGTGGTACTGTTTTCTGCACAAAAGCGATTCTTGCGAAGCAATGTGAACACTTCTGCTTCCCAGGCACAGAGAAGGTGCTAGCAGGGAATTCTCTGCCTGCCTTTCCCCAGTGCTCTGCAAGCTCTCCAGGACAACATAAAATCTGGGGCTCTGTGCTTTCTTTCCTTCTGAACAAGTGTTAGTGTTTTCTGCACAAAAGCGATTCTTGCGAAGCAATGTGAACACTTCTGCTTCCCAGGCACAGAGAAGGTGCTAGCAGGGAATTCTCTGCCTGCCTTTCCCCAGTGCTCTGCAAGCTCTCCAGGACAACATAGAATCTGGGGCTCTGTGCTTTCTTTCCTTCTGAACAAGTGTTACTGTTTTCTGCACAAAAGTGATTCTGCGAAGCAATGTGAACACTTCTGCTTCCCAGGCACAGAGAAGGTGCTAGCAAGGAATTCTCTGCCTGCCTTTCCCCAGTGCTCTGCAAGCTCTCCAGGACAACATAAAATCTGGGGCTCTGTGCTTTCTTTCCTTCTGAACAAGTGTTAGTGTTTTCTGCACAAAAGCGATTCTGCAAAGCAGTGTGAACACTTCTGCTTCCCAGGCACAGAGAAGGTGCTAGCAAGGAATTCTCTGCCTGCCTTTCCCCAGTGCTCTGCAAGCTCTCCAGGACAACATAAAATCTGGGGCTCTGTGCTTTCTTTCCTTCTGAACAAGTGTTAGTGTTTTCTGCACAAAAGCGATTATTGCGAAGCAATGTGAACACTTCTGCTTCCCAGGCACACAGAAGGTGCTAGCAGGGAATTCTCTGCCTGCCTTTCCCCAGTGCTCTGCAAGCTCTCCAGGACAACATAGAATCTGGGGCTCTGTGCTTTCTTTCCTTCTGAACAAGTATTACTGTTTTCTGCACAAAAGCGATTCTGCGAAGCAATGTGAACAGGCACAGAGAAGGTGCTAGCAGGGAATTCTCTGCCTGCCTTTCCCCAGTGCTCTGCAAGCTCTCCAGGACAACATAGAATCTGGGGCTCTGTGCTTTCTTTCCTTCTGAACAAGTGTTACTGTTTTCTGCACAAAAGCGATTCTGCGAAGCAATGTGAACACTTCTGCTTCCCAGGCACAGAGAAGGTGCTAGCAGGGAATTCTCTGCCTGCCTTTCCCCAGTGCTCTGCAAGCTCTCCAGGACAACATAAAATCTGGGGCTCTGTGCTTTCTTTCCTTCTGAACAAGTGTTACTGTTTTCTGCACAAAAGTGATTCTTGCGAAGCAATGTGAACACTTCTGCTTCCCAGGCACAGAGAAGGTGCTAGCAGGGAATTCTCTGCCTGCCTTTCCCCAGTGCTCTGCAAGTTCTCCAGGACAACACAGAATCTGGGGCTCTGTGCTTTCTTTCCTTCTGAACAAGTGTTACTGTTTTCTGCACAAAAGCGATTCTTGCGAAGCAATGTGAACACTTCTGCTTCCCAGGCACAGAGAAGGTGCTAGCAAGGAATTCTCTGCCTGCCTTTCCCCAGTGCTCTGCAAGCTCTCCAGGACAACATAAAATCTGGGGCTCTGTGCTTTCTTTCCTTCTGAACAAGTGTTAGTGTTTTCTGCACAAAAGCGATTATTGCGAAGCAATGTGAACACTTCTGCTTCCCAGGCACAGAGAAGGTGCTAGCAGGGAATTCTCTGCCTGCCTTTCCCCAGTGCTCTGCAAGCTCTCCAGGACAACATAAAATCTGGGGCTCTGTGCTTTCTTTCCTTCTGAACAAGTGGTACTGTTTTCTGCACAAAAGCGATTCTTGCGAAGCAATGTGAACACTTCTGCTTCCCAGGCACAGAGAAGGTGCTAGCAGGGAATTCTCTGCCTGCCTTTCCCCAGTGCTCTGCAAGCTCTCCAGGACAACATAGAATCTGGGGCTCTGTGCTTTCTTTCGTTCTGAACAAGTGTTACTGTTTTCTGCACAAAAGCGATTCTGCGAAGCAATGTGAACAGGCACAGAGAAGGTGCTAGCAGGGAATTCTCTGCCTGCCTTTCCCCAGTGCTCTGCAAGCTCTCCAGGACAACATAAAATCTGGGGCTCTGTGCTTTCTTTCCTTCTGAACAAGTGTTAGTGTTTTCTGCACAAAAGCGATTCTTGCGAAGCAATGTGAACACTTCTGCTTCCCAGGCACAGAGAAGGTGCTAGCAGGGAATTCTCTGCCTGCCTTTCCCCAGTGCTCTGCAAGCTCTCCAGGACAACATAGAATCTGGGGCTCTGTGCTTTCTTTCCTTCTGAACAAGTGTTACTGTTTTCTGCACAAAAGCGATTCTGCGAAGCAATGTGAACAGGCACAGAGAAGGTGCTATGAGGGAATTCTCTGCCTGCCTTTCCCCAGTGCTCTGCAAGCTCTCCAGGAGAACATAAAATCTGGGGCTCTGTGCTTTCTTTCCTTCTGAACAAGTGTTAGTGTTTTCTGCACAAAAGCGATTCTTGCGAAGCAATGTGAACACTTCTGCTTCCCAGGCACAGAGAAGGTGCTAGCAAGGAATTCTCTGCCTGCCTTTCCCCAGTGCTCTGCAAGCTCTCCAGGACAACATAAAATCTGGGGCTTTGTGCTTTGTTTCCTTCTGAACAAGTGTTACTGTTTTCTGCACAAAAGCGATTCTTGCGAAGCAATGTGAACACTTCTGCTTCCCAGGCACAGAGAAGGTGCTAGCAAGGAATTCTCTGCCTGCCTTTCCCCAGTGCTCTAAAAGCTCTCCAGGACAACATAAAATCTGGGGCTCTGTGCTTTCTTTCCTTCTGAACAAGTGTTACTGTTTTCTGCACAAAAGCGATTCTGCGAAGCAATGTGAACAGGCACAGAGAAGGTGCTAGCAGGGAATTCTCTGCCTGCCTTTCCCCAGTGCTCTGCAAGCTCTCCAGGACAACATAAAATCTGGGGCTCTGTGCTTTCTTTCCTTCTGAACAAGTGTTACTGTTTTCTGCACAAAAGCGATTCTTGCGAAGCAATGTGAACACTTCTGCTTCCCAGGCACAGAGAAGGTGCTAGCAAGGAATTCTCTGCCTGCCTTTCCCCAGTGCTCTGCAAGCTCTCCAGGACAACATAAAATCTGGGGCTTTGTGCTTTCTTTCCTTCTGAACAAGTGTTACTGTTTTCTGCACAAAAGCGATTCTTGCGAAGCAATGTGAACACTTCTGCTTCCCAGGCACAGAGAAGGTGCTAGCAAGGAATTCTCTGCCTGCCTTTCCCCAGTGCTCTAAAAGCTCTCCAGGACAACATAAAATCTGGGGCTCTGTGCTTTCTTTCCTTCTGAACAAGTGTTACTGTTTTCTGCACAAAAGCGATTCTGCGAAGCAATGTGAACAGGCACAGAGAAGGTGCTAGCAGGGAATTCTCTGCCTGCCTTTCCCCAGTGCTCTGCAAGCTCTCCAGGACAACATAGAATCTGGGGCTCTGTGCTTTCTTTCCTTCTGAACAAGTGTTACTGTTTTCTGTAGAAAAGCGATTCTGCGAAGCAATGTGAACAGGCACAGAGAAGGTGCTATCAGGGAATTCTCTGCCTGCCTTTCCCCAGTGCTCTGCAAGCTCTCCAGGACAACATAGAATCTGGGGCTCTGTGCTTTCTTTCCTTCTGAACAAGTGTTAGTGTTTTCTGCACAAAAGCGATTCTGCGAAGCAATGTGAACACTTCTGCTTCCCAGGCACAGAGAAGGTGCTAGCAAGGAATTCTCTGCCTGCCTTTCCCCAGTGCTCTGCAAGCTCTCCAGGACAACATAAAATCTGGGGCTCTGTGCTTTCTTTCCTTCTGAACAAGTGTTAGTGTTTTCTGCACAAAAGCGATTATTGCGAAGCAATGTGAACACTTCTGCTTCCCAGGCACAGAGAAGGTGCTAGCAGGGAATTCTCTGCCTGCCTTTCCCCAGTGCTCTGCAAGCTCTCCAGGACAACATAAAATCTGGGGCTCTGTGCTTTCTTTCCTTCTGAACAAGTGTTACTGTTTTCTGCACAAAAGCGATTCTGCGAAGCAATGTGAACACTTCTGCTTCCCAGGCACAGAGAAGGTGCTAGCAAGGAATTCTCTGCCTGCCTTTCCCCAGTGCTCTGCAAGCTCTCCAGGACAACATAGAATCTGGGGCTCTGTGCTTTCTTTCCTTCTGAACAAGTGTTACTGTTTTCTGCACAAAAGCGATTCTGCGAAGCAATGTGAACAGGCACAGAGAAGGTGCTATCAGGGAATTCTCTGCCTGCCTTTCCCCAGTGCTCTGCAAGCTCTCCAGGACAACATAGAATCTGGGGCTCTGTGCTTTCTTTCCTTCTGAACAAGTGTTACTGTTTTCTGCACAAAAGCGATTCTGCGAAGCAATGTGAACACTTCTGCTTCCCAGGCACAGAGAAGGTGCTAGCAAGGAATTCTCTGCCTGCCTTTCCCCAGTGCTCTGCAAGCTCTCCAGGACAACATAAAATCTGGGGCTCTGTGCTTTCTTTCGTTCTGAACAAGTGTTACTGTTTTCTGCACAAAAGCGATTCTGCGAAGCAATGTGAACAGGCACAGAGAAGGTGCTATCAGGGAATTCTCTGCCTGCCTTTCCCCAGTGCTCTGCAAGCTCTCCAGGACAACATAAAATCTGGGGCTCTGTGCTTTCTTTCCTTCTGAACAAGTGGTACTGTTTTCTGCACAAAAGCGATTCTTGCGAAGCAATGTGAACACTTCTGCTTCCCAGGCACAGAGAAGGTGCTAGCAGGGAATTCTCTGCCTGCCTTTCCCCAGTGCTCTGCAAGCTCTCCAGGACAACATAGAATCTGGGGCTCTGTGCTTTCTTTCGTTCTGAACAAGTGTTACTGTTTTCTGCACAAAAGCGATTCTGCGAAGCAATGTGAACAGGCACAGAGAAGGTGCTAGCAGGGAATTCTCTGCCTGCCTTTCCCCAGTGCTCTGCAAGCTCTCCAGGACAACATAAAATCTGGGGCTCTGTGCTTTCTTTCCTTCTGAACAAGTGTTACTGTTTTCTGCACAAAAGCGATTCTTGCGAAGCAATGTGAACACTTCTGCTTCCCAGGCACAGAGAAGGTGCTAGCAAGGAATTCTCTGCCTGCCTTTCCCCAGTGCTCTGCAAGCTCTCCAGGACAACATAAAATCTGGGGCTTTGTGCTTTCTTTCCTTCTGAACAAGTGTTACTGTTTTCTGCACAAAAGCGATTCTGCGAAGCAATGTGAACACTTCTGCTTCCCAGGCACAGAGAAGGTGCTAGCAGGGAATTCTCTGCCTGCCTTTCCCCAGTGCTCTGCAAGCTCTCCAGGACAACATAGAATCTGGGGCTCTGTGCTTTCTTTCCTTCTGAACAAGTGTTACTGTTTTCTGCACAAAAGCGATTCTGCGAAGCAATGTGAACAGGCACAGAGAAGGTGCTATCAGGGAATTCTCTGCCTGCCTTTCCCCAGTGCTCTGCAAGCTCTCCAGGACAACATAAAATCTGGGGCTCTGTGCTTTCTTTCATTCTGAACAAGTGTTAGTGTTTTCTGCACAAAAGCGATTCTTGCGAAGCAATGTGAACACTTCTGCTTCCCAGGCACAGAGAAGGTGCTAGCAGGGAATTCTCTGCCTGCCTTTCCCCAGTGCTCTGCAAGCTCTCCAGGACAACATAGAATCTGGGGCTCTGTGCTTTCTTTCGTTCTGAAGAAGTGTTACTGTTTTCTGCACAAAAGCGATTCTGCGAAGCAATGTGAACAGGCACAGAGAAGGTGCTATCAGGGAATTCTCTGCCTGCCTTTCCCCAGTGCTCTGCAAGCTCTCCAGGACAACATAAAATCTGGGGCTCTGTGCTTTCTTTCGTTCTGAACAAGTGGTACTGTTTTCTGCACAAAAGCGATTCTTGCGAAGCAATGTGAACACTTCTGCTTCCCAGGCACAGAGAAGGTGCTAGCAGGGAATTCTCTGCCTGCCTTTCCCCAGTGCTCTGCAAGCTCTCCAGGACAACATAAAATCTGGGGCTCTGTGCTTTCTTTCCTTCTGAACAAGTGTTAGTGTTTTCTGCACAAAAGCGATTCTTGCGAAGCAATGTGAACACTTCTGCTTCCCAGGCACAGAGAAGGTGCTAGCAGGGAATTCTCTGCCTGCCTTTCCCCAGTGCTCTGCAAGCTCTCCAGGACAACATAGAATCTGGGGCTCTGTGCTTTCTTTCCTTCTGAACAAGTGTTACTGTTTTCTGCACAAAAGTGATTCTGCGAAGCAATGTGAACACTTCTGCTTCCCAGGCACAGAGAAGGTGCTAGCAAGGAATTCTCTGCCTGCCTTTCCCCAGTGCTCTGCAAGCTCTCCAGGACAACATAAAATCTGGGGCTCTGTGCTTTCTTTCCTTCTGAACAAGTGTTAGTGTTTTCTGCACAAAAGCGATTCTGCAAAGCAGTGTGAACACTTCTGCTTCCCAGGCACAGAGAAGGTGCTAGCAAGGAATTCTCTGCCTGCCTTTCCCCAGTGCTCTGCAAGCTCTCCAGGACAACATAAAATCTGGGGCTCTGTGCTTTCTTTCCTTCTGAACAAGTGTTAGTGTTTTCTGCACAAAAGCGATTATTGCGAAGCAATGTGAACACTTCTGCTTCCCAGGCACACAGAAGGTGCTAGCAGGGAATTCTCTGCCTGCCTTTCCCCAGTGCTCTGCAAGCTCTCCAGGACAACATAGAATCTGGGGCTCTGTGCTTTCTTTCCTTCTGAACAAGTATTACTGTTTTCTGCACAAAAGCGATTCTGCGAAGCAATGTGAACAGGCACAGAGAAGGTGCTAGCAGGGAATTCTCTGCCTGCCTTTCCCCAGTGCTCTGCAAGCTCTCCAGGACAACATAAAATCTGGGGCTCTGTGCTTTCTTTCCTTCTGAACAAGTGTTACTGTTTTCTGCACAAAAGCGATTCTGCGAAGCAATGTGAACACTTCTGCTTCCCAGGCACAGAGAAGGTGCTAGCAGGGAATTCTCTGCCTGCCTTTCCCCAGTGCTCTGCAAGCTCTCCAGGACAACATAAAATCTGGGGCTCTGTGCTTTCTTTCCTTCTGAACAAGTGTTACTGTTTTCTGCACAAAAGTGATTCTTGCGAAGCAATGTGAACACTTCTGCTTCCCAGGCACAGAGAAGGTGCTAGCAGGGAATTCTCTGCCTGCCTTTCCCCAGTGCTCTGCAAGTTCTCCAGGACAACACAGAATCTGGGGCTCTGTGCTTTCTTTCCTTCTGAACAAGTGTTACTGTTTTCTGCACAAAAGCGATTCTTGCGAAGCAATGTGAACACTTCTGCTTCCCAGGCACAGAGAAGGTGCTAGCAAGGAATTCTCTGCCTGCCTTTCCCCAGTGCTCTGCAAGCTCTCCAGGACAACATAAAATCTGGGGCTCTGTGCTTTCTTTCCTTCTGAACAAGTGTTAGTGTTTTCTGCACAAAAGCGATTATTGCGAAGCAATGTGAACACTTCTGCTTCCCAGGCACAGAGAAGGTGCTAGCAGGGAATTCTCTGCCTGCCTTTCCCCAGTGCTCTGCAAGCTCTCCAGGACAACATAGAATCTGGGGCTCTGTGCTTTCTTTCCTTCTGAACAAGTGTTACTGTTTTCTGCACAAAAGCGATTCTGCGAAGCAATGTGAACAGGCACAGAGAAGGTGCTATCAGGGAATTCTCTGCCTGCCTTTCCCCAGTGCTCTGCAAGCTCTCCAGGACAACATAAAATCTGGGGCTCTGTGCTTTCTTTCCTTCTGAACAAGTGTTACTGTTTTCTGCACAAAAGCGATTCTGCGAAGCAATGTGAACAGGCACAGAGAAGGTGCTATCAGGGAATTCTCTGCCTGCCTTTCCCCAGTGCTCTGCAAGCTCTCCAGGACAACATAAAATCTGGGGCTCTGTGCTTTCTTTCCTTCTGAACAAGTGTTACTGTTTTCTGCACAAAAGCGATTCTTGCGAAGCAATGTGAACACTTCTGCTTCCCAGGCACAGAGAAGGTGCTAGCAAGGAATTCTCTGCCTGCCTTTCCCCAGTGCTCTGCAAGCTCTCCAGGACAACATAAAATCTGGGGCTTTGTGCTTTCTTTCCTTCTGAACAAGTGTTACTGTTTTCTGCACAAAAGCGATTCTTGCGAAGCAATGTGAACACTTCTGCTTCCCAGGCACAGAGAAGGTGCTAGCAAGGAATTCTCTGCCTGCCTTTCCCCAGTGCTCTAAAAGCTCTCCAGGACAACATAAAATCTGGGGCTCTGTGCTTTCTTTCCTTCTGAACAAGTGTTACTGTTTTCTGCACAAAAGCGATTCTGCGAAGCAATGTGAACAGGCACAGAGAAGGTGCTAGCAGGGAATTCTCTGCCTGCCTTTCCCCAGTGCTCTGCAAGCTCTCCAGGACAACATAGAATCTGGGGCTCTGTGCTTTCTTTCGTTCTGAACAAGTGTTACTGTTTTCTGCACAAAAGCGATTCTGCGAAGCAATGTGAACAGGCACAGAGAAGGTGCTATCAGGGAATTCTCTGCCTGCCTTTCCCCAGTGCTCTGCAAGCTCTCCAGGACAACATAAAATCTGGGGCTCTGTGCTTTCTTTCCTTCTGAACAAGTGGTACTGTTTTCTGCACAAAAGCGATTCTTGCGAAGCAATGTGAACACTTCTGCTTCCCAGGCACAGAGAAGTTACTAGCAGGGAATTCTCTGCCTGCCTTTCCCCAGTGCTCTGCAAGCTCTCCAGGACAACATAAAATCTGGGGCTCTGTGCTTTCTTTCCTTCTGAACAAGTGTTAGTGTTTTCTGCACAAAAGCGATTCTTGCGAAGCAATGTGAACACTTCTGCTTCCCAGGCACAGAGAAGGTGCTAGCAGGGAATTCTCTGCCTGCCTTTCCCCAGTGCTCTGCAAGCTCTCCAGGACAACATAGAATCTGGGGCTCTGTGCTTTCTTTCCTTCTGAACAAGTGTTACTGTTTTCTGCACAAAAGCGATTCTGCGAAGCAATGTGAACAGGCACAGAGAAGGTGCTATCAGGGAATTCTCTGCCTGCCTTTCCCCAGTGCTCTGCAAGCTCTCCAGGACAACATAAAATCTGGGGCTCTGTGCTTTCTTTCCTTCTGAACAAGTGTTACTGTTTTCTGCACAAAAGCGATTCTTGCGAAGCAATGTGAACACTTCTGCTTCCCAGGCACAGAGAAGGTGCTAGCAAGGAATTCTCTGCCTGCCTTTCCCCAGTGCTCTGCAAGCTCTCCAGGACAACATAAAATCTGGGGCTTTGTGCTTTCTTTCCTTCTGAACAAGTGTTACTGTTTTCTGCACAAAAGCGATTCTTGCGAAGCAATGTGAACACTTCTGCTTCCCAGGCACAGAGAAGGTGCTAGCAAGGAATTCTCTGCCTGTCTTTCCCCAGTGCTCTAAAAGCTCTCCAGGACAACATAAAATCTGGGGCTCTGTGCTTTCTTTCCTTCTGAACAAGTGTTACTGTTTTCTGCACAAAAGCGATTCTGCGAAGCAATGTGAACAGGCACAGAGAAGGTGCTAGCAGGGAATTCTCTGCCTGCCTTTCCCCAGTGCTCTGCAAGCTCTCCAGGACAACATAGAATCTGGGGCTCTGTGCTTTCTTTCGTTCTGAACAAGTGTTACTGTTTTCTGCACAAAAGCGATTCTGCGAAGCAATGTGAACAGGCACAGAGAAGGTGCTATCAGGGAATTCTCTGCCTGCCTTTCCCCAGTGCTCTGCAAGCTCTCCAGGACAACATAGAATCTGGGGCTCTGTGCTTTCTTTCATTCTGAACAAGTGTTACTGTTTTCTGCACAAAAGCGATTCTTGCGAAGCAATGTGAACACTTCTGCTTCCCAGGCACAGAGAAGGTGCTAGCAGGGAATTCTCTGCCTGCCTTTCCCCAGTGCTCTGCAAGCTCTCCAGGACAACATAGAATCTGGGGCTCTGTGCTTTCTTTCGTTCTGAACAAGTGTTACTGTTTTCTGCACAAAAGCGATTCTGCGAAGCAATGTGAACAGGCACAGAGAAGGTGCTATCAGGGAATTCTCTGCCTGCCTTTCCCCAGTGCTCTGCAAGCTCTCCAGGACAACATAGAATCTGGGGCTCTGTGCTTTCTTTCCTTCTGAACAAGTGTTAGTGTTTTCTGCACAAAAGCGATTCTGCGAAGCAATGTGAACACTTCTGCTTCCCAGGCACAGAGAAGGTGCTAGCAGGGAATTCTCTGCCTGCCTTTCCCCAGTGCTCTGCAAGCTCTCCAGGACAACATAGAATCTGGGGCTCTGTGTTTTCTTTCGTTCTGAACAAGTGTTACTGTTTTCTGCACAAAAGCGATTCTGCGAAGCAATGTGAACAGGCACAGAGAAGGTGCTATCAGGGAATTCTCTGCCTGCCTTTCCCCAGTGCTGTGCAAGCTCTCCAGGACAACATAAAATCTGGGGCTCTGTGCTTTCTTTCCTTCTGAACAAGTGTTACTGTTTTCTGCACAAAAGCGATTCTTGCGAAGCAATGTGAACACTTCTGCTTCCCAGGCACAGAGAAGGTGCTAGCAAGGAATTCTCTGCCTGCCTTTCCCCAGTGCTCTGCAAGCTCTCCAGGACAACATAAAATCTGGGGCTTTGTGCTTTCTTTCCTTCTGAACAAGTGTTACTGTTTTCTGCACAAAAGCGATTCTTGCGAAGCAATGTGAACACTTCTGCTTCCCAGGCACAGAGAAGGTGCTAGCAAGGAATTCTCTGCCTGCCTTTCCCCAGTGCTCTAAAAGCTCTCCAGGACAACATAAAATCTGGGGCTCTGTGCTTTCTTTCCTTCTGAACAAGTGTTACTGTTTTCTGCACAAAAGCGATTCTGCGAAGCAATGTGAACAGGCACAGAGAAGGTGCTAGCAGGGAATTCTCTGCCTGCCTTTCCCCAGTGCTCTGCAAGCTCTCCAGGACAACATAGAATCTGGGGCTCTGTGCTTTCTTTCGTTCTGAACAAGTGTTACTGTTTTCTGCACAAAAGCGATTCTGCGAAGCAATGTGAACAGGCACAGAGAAGGTGCTATCAGGGAATTCTCTGCCTGCCTTTCCCCAGTGCTCTGCAAGCTCTCCAGGACAACATAGAATCTGGGGCTCTGTGCTTTCTTTCATTCTGAACAAGTGTTACTGTTTTCTGCACAAAAGCGATTCTTGCGAAGCAATGTGAACACTTCTGCTTCCCAGGCACAGAGAAGGTGCTAGCAGGGAATTCTCTGCCTGCCTTTCCCCAGTGCTCTGCAAGCTCTCCAGGACAACATAGAATCTGGGGCTCTGTGCTTTCTTTCCTTCTGAACAAGTGTTACTGTTTTCTGCACAAAAGCGATTCTGCGAAGCAATGTGAACAGGCACAGAGAAGGTGCTATCAGGGAATTCTCTGCCTGCCTTTCCCCAGTGCTCTGCAAGCTCTCCAGGACAACATAGAATCTGGGGCTCTGTGCTTTCTTTCCTTCTGAACAAGTGTTAGTGTTTTCTGCACAAAAGCGATTCTGCGAAGCAATGTGAACACTTCTGCTTCCCAGGCACAGAGAAGGTGCTATCAGGGAATTCTCTGCCTGCCTTTCCCCAGTGCTCTGCAAGCTCTCCAGGACAACATAGAATCTGGGGCTCTGTGCTTTCTTTCGTTCTGAACAAGTGGTACTGTTTTCTGCACAAAAGCGATTCTTGCGAAGCAATGTGAACACTTCTGCTTCCCAGGCACAGAGAAGGTGCTAGCAAGGAAATGTCTGCCTGCCTTTCCCCAGTGCTCTGCAAGCTCTCCAGGACAACATAAAATCTGGGGCTTTGTGCTTTCTTTCCTTCTGAACAAGTGTTACTGTTTTCTGCACAAAAGCGATTCTGCGAAGCAATGTGAACACTTCTGCTTCCCAGGCACAGAGAAGGTGCTAGCAAGGAATTCTCTGCCTGCCTTTCCCCAGTGCTCTGCAAGCTCTCCAGGACAACATAGAATCTGGGGCTCTGTGCTTTCTTTCCTTCTGAACAAGTGTTACTGTTTTCTGCACAAAAGCGATTCTGCGAAGCAATGTGAACAGGCACAGAGAAGGTGCTATCAGGGAATTCTCTGCCTGCCTTTCCCCAGTGCTCTGCAAGCTCTCCAGGACAACATAGAATCTGGGGCTCTGTGCTTTCTTTCGTTCTGAACAAGTGTTACTGTTTTCTGCACAAAAGCGATTCTGCGAAGCAATGTGAACACTTCTGCTTCCCAGGCACAGAGAAGGTGCTAGCAAGGAATTCTCTGCCTGCCTTTCCCCAGTGCTCTGCAAGCTCTCCAGGACAACATAAAATCTGGGGCTCTGTGCTTTTTTTCGTTCTGAACAAGTGTTACTGTTTTCTGCACAAAAGCGATTCTGCGAAGCAATGTGAACAGGCACAGAGAAGGTGCTATCAGGGAATTCTCTGCCTGCCTTTCCCCAGTGCTCTGCAAGCTCTCCAGGACAACATAAAATCTGGGGCTCTGTGCTTTCTTTCCTTCTGAACAAGTGGTACTGTTTTCTGCACAAAAGCGATTCTTGCGAAGCAATGTGAACACTTCTGCTTCCCAGGCACAGAGAAGGTGCTAGCAAGGAATTCTCTGCCTGCCTTTCCCCAGTGCTCTGCAAGCTCTCCAGGACAACATAAAATCTGGGGCTTTGTGCTTTCTTTCCTTCTGAACAAGTGTTACTGTTTTCTGCACAAAAGCGATTCTGCGAAGCAATGTGAACACTTCTGCTTCCCAGGCACAGAGAAGGTGCTAGCAAGGAATTCTCTGCCTGCCTTTCCCCAGTGCTCTGCAAGCTCTCCAGGACAACATAAAATCTGGGGCTTTGTGCTTTCTTTCCTTCTGAACAAGTGTTACTGTTTTCTGCACAAAAGCGATTCTTGCGAAGCAATGTGAACACTTCTGCTTCCCAGGCACAGAGAAGGTGCTAGCAAGGAATTCTCTGCCTGCCTTTCCCCAGTGCTCTAAAAGCTCTCCAGGACAACATAAAATCTGGGGCTCTGTGCTTTCTTTCCTTCTGAACAAGTGTTACTGTTTTCTGCACAAAAGCGATTCTGCGAAGCAATGTGAACAGGCACAGAGAAGGTGCTAGCAGGGAATTCTCTGCCTGCCTTTCCCCAGTGCTCTGCAAGCTCTCCAGGACAACATAGAATCTGGGGCTCTGTGCTTTCTTTCGTTCTGAACAAGTGTTACTGTTTTCTGCACAAAAGCGATTCTGCGAAGCAATGTGAACAGGCACAGAGAAGGTGCTATCAGGGAATTCTCTGCCTGCCTTTCCCCAGTGCTCTGCAAGCTCTCCAGGACAACATAGAATCTGGGGCTCTGTGCTTTCTTTCATTCTGAACAAGTGTTACTGTTTTCTGCACAAAAGCGATTCTTGCGAAGCAATGTGAACACTTCTGCTTCCCAGGCACAGAGAAGGTGCTAGCAGGGAATTCTCTGCCTGCCTTTCCCCAGTGCTCTGCAAGCTCTCCAGGACAACATAGAATCTGGGGCTCTGTGCTTTCTTTCGTTCTGAACAAGTGTTACTGTTTTCTGCACAAAAGCGATTCTGCGAAGCAATGTGAACAGGCACAGAGAAGGTGCTATCAGGGAATTCTCTGCCTGCCTTTCCCCAGTGCTCTGCAAGCTCTCCAGGACAACATAGAATCTGGGGCTCTGTGCTTTCTTTCCTTCTGAACAAGTGTTAGTGTTTTCTGCACAAAAGCGATTCTGCGAAGCAATGTGAACACTTCTGCTTCCCAGGCACAGAGAAGGTGCTATCAGGGAATTCTCTGCCTGCCTTTCCCCAGTGCTCTGCAAGCTCTCCAGGACAACATAGAATCTGGGGCTCTGTGCTTTCTTTCGTTCTGAACAAGTGGTACTGTTTTCTGCACAAAAGCGATTCTTGCGAAGCAATGTGAACACTTCTGCTTCCCAGGCACAGAGAAGGTGCTAGCAAGGAAATCTCTGCCTGCCTTTCCCCAGTGCTCTGCAAGCTCTCCAGGACAACATAAAATCTGGGGCTTTGTGCTTTCTTTCCTTCTGAACAAGTGTTACTGTTTTCTGCACAAAAGCGATTCTGCGAAGCAATGTGAACACTTCTGCTTCCCAGGCACAGAGAAGGTGCTAGCAAGGAATTCTCTGCCTGCCTTTCCCCAGTGCTCTGCAAGCTCTCCAGGACAACATAGAATCTGGGGCTCTGTGCTTTCTTTCCTTCTGAACAAGTGTTACTGTTTTCTGCACAAAAGCGATTCTGCGAAGCAATGTGAACAGGCACAGAGAAGGTGCTATCAGGGAATTCTCTGCCTGCCTTTCCCCAGTGCTCTGCAAGCTCTCCAGGACAACATAGAATCTGGGGCTCTGTGCTTTCTTTCGTTCTGAACAAGTGTTACTGTTTTCTGCACAAAAGCGATTCTGCGAAGCAATGTGAACACTTCTGCTTCCCAGGCACAGAGAAGGTGCTAGCAAGGAATTCTCTGCCTGCCTTTCCCCAGTGCTCTGCAAGCTCTCCAGGACAACATAAAATCTGGGGCTCTGTGCTTTCTTTCGTTCTGAACAAGTGGTACTGTTTTCTGCACAAAAGCGATTCTGCGAAGCAATGTGAACAGGCACAGAGAAGGTGCTATCAGGGAATTCTCTGCCTGCCTTTCCCCAGTGCTCTGCAAGCTCTCCAGGACAACATAAAATCTGGGGCTCTGTGCTTTCTTTCCTTCTGAACAAGTGGTACTGTTTTCTGCACAAAAGCGATTCTTGCGAAGCAATGTGAACACTTCTGCTTCCCAGGCACAGAGAAGGTGCTAGCAAGGAATTCTCTGCCTGCCTTTCCCCAGTGCTCTGCAAGCTCTCCAGGACAACATAAAATCTGGGGCTTTGTGCTTTCTTTCCTTCTGAACAAGTGTTACTGTTTTCTGCACAAAAGCGATTCTGCGAAGCAATGTGAACACTTCTGCTTCCCAGGCACAGAGAAGGTGCTAGCAAGGAATTCTCTGCCTGCCTTTCCCCAGTGCTCTAAAAGCTCTCCAGGACAACATAAAATCTGGGGCTCTGTGCTTTCTTTCCTTCTGAACAAGTGTTACTGTATTCTGCACAAAAGCGATTCTGCGAAGCAATGTGAACAGGCGCAGAGAAGGTGCTAGCATGGAATTCTCTGCCTGCCTTTCCCCAGTGCTCTGCAAGCTCTCCAGGACAACATAAAATCTGGGGCTCTGTGCTTTCTTTCCTTCTGAACAAGTGGTACTGTTTTCTGCACAAAAGCGATTCTTGCGAAGCAATGTGAACACTTCTGCTTCCCAGGCACAGAGAAGGTGCTAGCAGGGAATTCTCTGCCTGCCTTTCCCCAGTGCTCTGCAAGCTCTCCAGGACAACATAGAATCTGGGGCTCTGTGCTTTCTTTCGTTCTGAACAAGTGTTACTGTTTTCTGCACAAAAGCGATTCTGCGAAGCAATGTGAACAGGCACAGAGAAGGTGCTATCAGGGAATTCTCTGCCTGCCTTTCCCCAGTGCTCTGCAAGCTCTCCAGGACAACATAGAATCTGGGGCTCTGTGCTTTCTTTCATTCTGAACAAGTGTTACTGTTTTCTGCACAAAAGCGATTCTTGCGAAGCAATGTGAACACTTCTGCTTCCCAGGCACAGAGAAGGTGCTAGCAGGGAATTCTCTGCCTGCCTTTCCCCAGTGCTCTGCAAGCTCTCCAGGACAACATAGAATCTGGGGCTCTGTGCTTTCTTTCGTTCTGAACAAGTGTTACTGTTTTCTGCACAAAAGCGATTCTGCGAAGCAATGTGAACAGGCACAGAGAAGGTGCTATCAGGGAATTCTCTGCCTGCCTTTCCCCAGTGCTCTGCAAGCTCTCCAGGACAACATAGAATCTGGGGCTCTGTGCTTTCTTTCATTCTGAACAAGTGTTACTGTTTTCTGCACAAAAGCGATTCTTGCGAAGCAATGTGAACACTTCTGCTTCCCAGGCACAGAGAAGGTGCTAGCAGGGAATTCTCTGACTGCCTTTCCCCAGTGCTCTGCAAGCTCTCCAGGACAACATAGAATCTGGGGCTCTGTGCTTTCTTTCCTTCTGAACAAGTGTTAGTGTTTTCTGCACAAAAGCGATTCTGCGAAGCAATGTGAACACTTCTGCTTCCCAGGCACAGAGAAGGTGCTAGCAAGGAATTCTCTGCCTGCCTTTCCCCAGTGCTCTGCAAGCTCTCCAGGACAACATAAAATCTGGGGCTCTGTGCTTTCTTTCCTTCTGAACAAGTGTTAGTGTTTTCTGCACAAAAGCGATTATTGCGAAGCAATGTGAACACTTCTGCTTCCCAGGCACACAGAAGGTGCTAGCAGGGAATTCTCTGCCTGCCTTTCCCCAGTGCTCTGCAAGCTCTCCAGGACAACATAGAATCTGGGGCTCTGTGCTTTCTTTCGTTCTGAACAAGTGTTACTGTTTTCTGCACAAAAGCGATTCTGCGAAGCAATGTGAACAGGCACAGAGAAGGTGCTATCAGGGAATTCTCTGCCTGCCTTTCCCCAGTGCTCTGCAAGCTCTCCAGGACAACATAAAATCTGGGGCTCTGTTCTTTCTTTCCTTCTGAACAAGTGTTAGTGTTTTCTGCACAAAAGCGATTCTTGCGAAGCAATGTGAACACTTCTGCTTCCCAGGCACAGAGAAGGTGCTAGCAAGGAATTCTCTGCCTGCCTTTCCCCAGTGCTCTGCAAGCTCTCCAGGACAACATAGAATCTGGGGCTCTGTGCTTTCTTTCCTTCTGAACAAGTGTTACTGTTTTCTGCACAAAAGCGATTCTGCGAAGCAATGTGAACAGGCACAGAGAAGGTGCTATCAGGGAATTCTCTGCCTGCCTTTCCCCAGTGCTCTGCAAGCTCTCCAGGACAACATAGAATCTGGGGCTCTGTGCTTTCTTTCCTTCTGAACAAGTGTTAGTGTTTTCTGCACAAAAGCGATTCTGCGAAGCAATGTGAACACTTCTGCTTCCCAGGCACAGAGAAGGTGCTAGCAGGGAATTCTCTGCCTGCCTTTCCCCAGTGCTCTGCAAGCTCTCCAGGACAACATAGAATCTGGGGCTCTGTGTTTTCTTTCGTTCTGAACAAGTGTTACTGTTTTCTGCACAAAAGCGATTCTGCGAAGCAATGTGAACAGGCACAGAGAAGGTGCTATCAGGGAATTCTCTGCCTGCCTTTCCCCAGTGCTGTGCAAGCTCTCCAGGACAACATAAAATCTGGGGCTCTGTGCTTTCTTTCCTTCTGAACAAGTGTTACTGTTTTCTGCACAAAAGCGATTCTTGCGAAGCAATGTGAACACTTCTGCTTCCCAGGCACAGAGAAGGTGCTAGCAAGGAATTCTCTGCCTGCCTTTCCCCAGTGCTCTGCAAGCTCTCCAGGACAACATAAAATCTGGGGCTTTGTGCTTTCTTTCCTTCTGAACAAGTGTTACTGTTTTCTGCACAAAAGCGATTCTTGCGAAGCAATGTGAACACTTCTGCTTCCCAGGCACAGAGAAGGTGCTAGCAAGGAATTCTCTGCCTGCCTTTCCCCAGTGCTCTAAAAGCTCTCCAGGACAACATAAAATCTGGGGCTCTGTGCTTTCTTTCCTTCTGAACAAGTGTTACTGTTTTCTGCACAAAAGCGATTCTGCGAAGCAATGTGAACAGGCACAGAGAAGGTGCTAGCAGGGAATTCTCTGCCTGCCTTTCCCCAGTGCTCTGCAAGCTCTCCAGGACAACATAGAATCTGGGGCTCTGTGCTTTCTTTCGTTCTGAACAAGTGTTACTGTTTTCTGCACAAAAGCGATTCTGCGAAGCAATGTGAACAGGCACAGAGAAGGTGCTATCAGGGAATTCTCTGCCTGCCTTTCCCCAGTGCTCTGCAAGCTCTCCAGGACAACATAGAATCTGGGGCTCTGTGCTTTCTTTCATTCTGAACAAGTGTTAGTGTTTTCTGCACAAAAGCGATTCTTGCGAAGCAATGTGAACACTTCTGCTTCCCAGGCACAGAGAAGGTGCTAGCAGGGAATTCTCTGCCTGCCTTTCCCCAGTGCTCTGCAAGCTCTCCAGGACAACATAGAATCTGGGGCTCTGTGCTTTCTTTCCTTCTGAACAAGTGTTACTGTTTTCTGCACAAAAGCGATTCTGCGAAGCAATGTGAACAGGCACAGAGAAGGTGCTATCAGGGAATTCTCTGCCTGCCTTTCCCCAGTGCTCTGCAAGCTCTCCAGGACAACATAGAATCTGGGGCTCTGTGCTTTCTTTCCTTCTGAACAAGTGTTAGTGTTTTCTGCACAAAAGCGATTCTGCGAAGCAATGTGAACACTTCTGCTTCCCAGGCACAGAGAAGGTGCTATCAGGGAATTCTCTGCCTGCCTTTCCCCAGTGCTCTGCAAGCTCTCCAGGACAACATAGAATCTGGGGCTCTGTGCTTTCTTTCGTTCTGAACAAGTGGTACTGTTTTCTGCACAAAAGCGATTCTTGCGAAGCAATGTGAACACTTCTGCTTCCCAGGCACAGAGAAGGTGCTAGCAAGGAAATGTCTGCCTGCCTTTCCCCAGTGCTCTGCAAGCTCTCCAGGACAACATAAAATCTGGGGCTTTGTGCTTTCTTTCCTTCTGAACAAGTGTTACTGTTTTCTGCACAAAAGCGATTCTGCGAAGCAATGTGAACACTTCTGCTTCCCAGGCACAGAGAAGGTGCTAGCAAGGAATTCTCTGCCTGCCTTTCCCCAGTGCTCTGCAAGCTCTCCAGGACAACATAGAATCTGGGGCTCTGTGCTTTCTTTCCTTCTGAACAAGTGTTACTGTTTTCTGCACAAAAGCGATTCTGCGAAGCAATGTGAACAGGCACAGAGAAGGTGCTATCAGGGAATTCTCTGCCTGCCTTTCCCCAGTGCTCTGCAAGCTCTCCAGGACAACATAGAATCTGGGGCTCTGTGCTTTCTTTCGTTCTGAACAAGTGTTACTGTTTTCTGCACAAAAGCGATTCTGCGAAGCAATGTGAACACTTCTGCTTCCCAGGCACAGAGAAGGTGCTAGCAAGGAATTCTCTGCCTGCCTTTCCCCAGTGCTCTGCAAGCTCTCCAGGACAACATAAAATCTGGGGCTCTGTGCTTTCTTTCGTTCTGAACAAGTGTTACTGTTTTCTGCACAAAAGCGATTCTGCGAAGCAATGTGAACAGGCACAGAGAAGGTGCTATCAGGGAATTCTCTGCCTGCCTTTCCCCAGTGCTCTGCAAGCTCTCCAGGACAACATAAAATCTGGGGCTCTGTGCTTTCTTTCCTTCTGAACAAGTGGTACTGTTTTCTGCACAAAAGCGATTCTTGCGAAGCAATGTGAACACTTCTGCTTCCCAGGCACAGAGAAGGTGCTAGCAAGGAATTCTCTGCCTGCCTTTCCCCAGTGCTCTGCAAGCTCTCCAGGACAACATAAAATCTGGGGCTTTGTGCTTTCTTTCCTTCTGAAGAAGTGTTACTGTTTTCTGCACAAAAGCGATTCTGCGAAGCAATGTGAACACTTCTGCTTCCCAGGCACAGAGAAGGTGCTAGCAAGGAATTCTCTGCCTGCCTTTCCCCAGTGCTCTGCAAGCTCTCCAGGACAACATAAAATCTGGGGCTTTGTGCTTTCTTTCCTTCTGAACAAGTGTTACTGTTTTCTGCACAAAAGCGATTCTTGCGAAGCAATGTGAACACTTCTGCTTCCCAGGCACAGAGAAGGTGCTAGCAAGGAATTCTCTGCCTGCCTTTCCCCAGTGCTCTAAAAGCTCTCCAGGACAACATAAAATCTGGGGCTCTGTGCTTTCTTTCCTTCTGAACAAGTGTTACTGTTTTCTGCACAAAAGCGATTCTGCGAAGCAATGTGAACAGGCACAGAGAAGGTGCTAGCAGGGAATTCTCTGCCTGCCTTTCCCCAGTGCTCTGCAAGCTCTCCAGGACAACATAGAATCTGGGGCTCTGTGCTTTCTTTCGTTCTGAACAAGTGTTACTGTTTTCTGCACAAAAGCGATTCTGCGAAGCAATGTGAACAGGCACAGAGAAGGTGCTATCAGGGAATTCTCTGCCTGCCTTTCCCCAGTGCTCTGCAAGCTCTCCAGGACAACATAGAATCTGGGGCTCTGTGCTTTCTTTCATTCTGAACAAGTGTTACTGTTTTCTGCACAAAAGCGATTCTTGCGAAGCAATGTGAACACTTCTGCTTCCCAGGCACAGAGAAGGTGCTAGCAGGGAATTCTCTGCCTGCCTTTCCCCAGTGCTCTGCAAGCTCTCCAGGACAACATAGAATCTGGGGCTCTGTGCTTTCTTTCGTTCTGAACAAGTGTTACTGTTTTCTGCACAAAAGCGATTCTGCGAAGCAATGTGAACAGGCACAGAGAAGGTGCTATCAGGGAATTCTCTGCCTGCCTTTCCCCAGTGCTCTGCAAGCTCTCCAGGACAACATAGAATCTGGGGCTCTGTGCTTTCTTTCCTTCTGAACAAGTGTTAGTGTTTTCTGCACAAAAGCGATTCTGCGAAGCAATGTGAACACTTCTGCTTCCCAGGCACAGAGAAGGTGCTATCAGGGAATTCTCTGCCTGCCTTTCCCCAGTGCTCTGCAAGCTCTCCAGGACAACATAGAATCTGGGGCTCTGTGCTTTCTTTCGTTCTGAACAAGTGGTACTGTTTTCTGCACAAAAGCGATTCTTGCGAAGCAATGTGAACACTTCTGCTTCCCAGGCACAGAGAAGGTGCTAGCAAGGAAATCTCTGCCTGCCTTTCCCCAGTGCTCTGCAAGCTCTCCAGGACAACATAAAATCTGGGGCTTTGTGCTTTCTTTCCTTCTGAACAAGTGTTACTGTTTTCTGCACAAAAGCGATTCTGCGAAGCAATGTGAACACTTCTGCTTCCCAGGCACAGAGAAGGTGCTAGCAAGGAATTCTCTGCCTGCCTTTCCCCAGTGCTCTGCAAGCTCTCCAGGACAACATAGAATCTGGGGCTCTGTGCTTTCTTTCCTTCTGAACAAGTGTTACTGTTTTCTGCACAAAAGCGATTCTGCGAAGCAATGTGAACAGGCACAGAGAAGGTGCTATCAGGGAATTCTCTGCCTGCCTTTCCCCAGTGCTCTGCAAGCTCTCCAGGACAACATAGAATCTGGGGCTCTGTGCTTTCTTTCGTTCTGAACAAGTGTTACTGTTTTCTGCACAAAAGCGATTCTGCGAAGCAATGTGAACACTTCTGCTTCCCAGGCACAGAGAAGGTGCTAGCAAGGAATTCTCTGCCTGCCTTTCCCCAGTGCTCTGCAAGCTCTCCAGGACAACATAAAATCTGGGGCTCTGTGCTTTCTTTCGTTCTGAACAAGTGTTACTGTTTTCTGCACAAAAGCGATTCTGCGAAGCAATGTGAACAGGCACAGAGAAGGTGCTATCAGGGAATTCTCTGCCTGCCTTTCCCCAGTGCTCTGCAAGCTCTCCAGGACAACATAAAATCTGGGGCTCTGTGCTTTCTTTCCTTCTGAACAAGTGTTACTGTTTTCTGCACAAAAGCGATTCTTGCGAAGCAATGTGAACACTTCTGCTTCCCAGGCACAGAGAAGGTGCTAGCAAGGAATTCTCTGCCTGCCTTTCCCCAGTGCTCTGCAAGCTCTCCAGGACAACATAAAATCTGGGGCTTTGTGCTTTCTTTCCTTCTGAACAAGTGTTACTGTTTTCTGCACAAAAGCGATTCTGCGAAGCAATGTGAACACTTCTGCTTCCCAGGCACAGAGAAGGTGCTAGCAAGGAATTCTCTGCCTGCCTTTCCCCAGTGCTCTAAAAGCTCTCCAGGACAACATAAAATCTGGGGCTCTGTGCTTTCTTTCCTTCTGAACAAGTGTTACTGTATTCTGCAAAAAAGCGATTCTGCGAAGCAATGTGAACAGGCGCAGAGAAGGTGCTAGCATGGAATTCTCTGCCTGCCTTTCCCCAGTGCTCTGCAAGCTCTCCAGGACAACATAAAATCTGGGGCTCTGTGCTTTCTTTCCTTCTGAACAAGTGGTACTGTTTTCTGCACAAAAGCGATTCTTGCGAAGCAATGTGAACACTTCTGCTTCCCAGGCACAGAGAAGGTGCTAGCAGGGAATTCTCTGCCTGCCTTTCCCCAGTGCTCTGCAAGCTCTCCAGGACAACATAGAATCTGGGGCTCTGTGCTTTCTTTCGTTCTGAACAAGTGTTACTGTTTTCTGCACAAAAGCGATTCTGCGAAGCAATGTGAACAGGCACAGAGAAGGTGCTATCAGGGAATTCTCTGCCTGCCTTTCCCCAGTGCTCTGCAAGCTCTCCAGGACAACATAGAATCTGGGGCTCTGTGCTTTCTTTCATTCTGAACAAGTGTTACTGTTTTCTGCACAAAAGCGATTCTTGCGAAGCAATGTGAACACTTCTGCTTCCCAGGCACAGAGAAGGTGCTAGCAGGGAATTCTCTGACTGCCTTTCCCCAGTGCTCTGCAAGCTCTCCAGGACAACATAAAATCTGGGGCTCTGTGCTTTCTTTCCTTCTGAACAAGTGTTAGTGTTTTCTGCACAAAAGCGATTCTGCGAAGCAATGTGAACACTTCTGCTTCCCAGGCACAGAGAAGGTGCTAGCAAGGAATTCTCTGCCTGCCTTTCCCCAGTGCTCTGCAAGCTCTCCAGGACAACATAGAATCTGGGGCTCTGTGCTTTCTTTCATTCTGAACAAGTGTTACTGTTTTCTGCACAAAAGCGATTCTTGCGAAGCAATGTGAACACTTCTGCTTCCCAGGCACAGAGAAGGTGCTAGCAGGGAATTCTCTGCCTGCCTTTCCCCAGTGCTCTGCAAGCTCTCCAGGACAACATAGAATCTGGGGCTCTGTGCTTTCTTTCGTTCTGAACAAGTGTTACTGTTTTCTGCACAAAAGCGATTCTGCGAAGCAATGTGAACAGGCACAGAGAAGGTGCTATCAGGGAATTCTCTGCCTGCCTTTCCCCAGTGCTCTGCAAGCTCTCCAGGACAACATAGAATCTGGGGCTCTGTGCTTTCTTTCATTCTGAACAAGTGTTACTGTTTTCTGCACAAAAGCGATTCTTGCGAAGCAATGTGAACACTTCTGCTTCCCAGGCACAGAGAAGGTGCTAGCAGGGAATTCTCTGACTGCCTTTCCCCAGTGCTCTGCAAGCTCTCCAGGACAACATAAAATCTGGGGCTCTGTGCTTTCTTTCCTTCTGAACAAGTGTTAGTGTTTTCTGCACAAAAGCGATTATTGCGAAGCAATGTGAACACTTCTGCTTCCCAGGCACACAGAAGGTGCTAGCAGGGAATTCTCTGCCTGCCTTTCCCCAGTGCTCTGCAAGCTCTCCAGGACAACATAGAATCTGGGGCTCTGTGCTTTCTTTCGTTCTGAACAAGTGTTACTGTTTTCTGCACAAAAGCGATTCTGCGAAGCAATGTGAACAGGCACAGAGAAGGTGCTATCAGGGAATTCTCTGCCTGCCTTTCCCCAGTGCTCTGCAAGCTCTCCAGGACAACATAAAATCTGGGGCTCTGTGCTTTCTTTCCTTCTGAACAAGTGTTAGTGTTTTCTGCACAAAAGCGATTCTTGCGAAGCAATGTGAACACTTCTGCTTCCCAGGCACAGAGAAGGTGCTAGCAAGGAATTCTCTGCCTGCCTTTCCCCAGTGCTCTGCAAGCTCTCCAGGACAACATAGAATCTGGGGCTCTGTGCTTTCTTTCCTTCTGAACAAGTGTTACTGTTTTCTGCACAAAAGCGATTCTGCGAAGCAATGTGAACAGGCACAGAGAAGGTGCTATCAGGGAATTCTCTGCCTGCCTTTCCCCAGTGCTCTGCAAGCTCTCCAGGACAACATAAAATCTGGGGCTCTGTGCTTTCTTTCCTTCTGAACAAGTGGTACTGTTTTCTGCACAAAAGCGATTCTTGCGAAGCAATGTGAACACTTCTGCTTCCCAGGCACAGAGAAGGTGCTAGCAGGGAATTCTCTGCCTGCCTTTCCCCAGTGCTCTGCAAGCTCTCCAGGACAACATAAAATCTGGGGCTCTGTGCTTTCTTTCCTTCTGAACAAGTGTTAGTGTTTTCTGCACAAAAGCGATTCTTGCGAAGCAATGTGAACACTTCTGCTTCCCAGGCACAGAGAAGGTGCTAGCAGGGAATTCTCTGCCTGCCTTTCCCCAGTGCTCTGCAAGCTCTCCAGGACAACATAGAATCTGGGGCTCTGTGCTTTCTTTCCTTCTGAACAAGTGTTACTGTTTTCTGCACAAAAGCGATTCTGCGAAGCAATGTGAACAGGCACAGAGAAGGTGCTATCAGGGAATTCTCTGCCTGCCTTTCCCCAGTGCTCTGCAAGCTCTCCAGGACAACATAAAATCTGGGGCTCTGTGCTTTCTTTCCTTCTGAACAAGTGTTACTGTTTTCTGCACAAAAGCGATTCTTGCGAAGCAATGTGAACACTTCTGCTTCCCAGGCACAGAGAAGGTGCTAGCAAGGAATTCTCTGCCTGCCTTTCCCCAGTGCTCTGCAAGCTCTCCAGGACAACATAAAATCTGGGGCTTTGGGCTTTCTTTCCTTCTGAACAAGTGTTACTGTTTTCTGCACAAAAGCGATTCTTGCGAAGCAATGTGAACACTTCTGCTTCCCAGGCACAGAGAAGGTGCTAGCAAGGAATTCTCTGCCTGCCTTTCCCCAGTGCTCTAAAAGCTCTCCAGGACAACATAAAATCTGGGGCTCTGTGCTTTCTTTCCTTCTGAACAAGTGTTACTGTTTTCTGCACAAAAGCGATTCTGCGAAGCAATGTGAACAGGCACAGAGAAGGTGCTAGCAGGGAATTCTCTGCCTGCCTTTCCCCAGTGCTCTGCAAGCTCTCCAGGACAACATAAAATCTGGGGCTCTGTGCTTTCTTTCGTTCTGAACAAGTGTTACTGTTTTCTGCACAAAAGCGATTCTGCGAAGCAATGTGAACAGGCACAGAGAAGGTGCTATCAGGGAATTCTCTGCCTGCCTTTCCCCAGTGCTCTGCAAGCTCTCCAGGACAACATAGAATCTGGGGCTCTGTGCTTTCTTTCATTCTGAACAAGTGTTACTGTTTTCTGCACAAAAGCGATTCTTGCGAAGCAATGTGAACACTTCTGCTTCCCAGGCACAGAGAAGGTGCTAGCAGGGAATTCTCTGCCTGCCTTTCCCCAGTGCTCTGCAAGCTCTCCAGGACAACATAGAATCTGGGGCTCTGTGCTTTCTTTTGTTCTGAACAAGTGTTACTGTTTTCTGCACAAAAGCGATTCTGCGAAGCAATGTGAACAGGCACAGAGAAGGTGCTATCAGGGAATTCTCTGCCTGCCTTTCCCCAGTGCTCTGCAAGCTCTCCAGGACAACATAGAATCTGGGGCTCTGTGCTTTCTTTCCTTCTGAACAAGTGTTAGTGTTTTCTGCACAAAAGCGATTCTGCGAAGCAATGTGAACACTTCTGCTTCCCAGGCACAGAGAAGGTGCTAGCAAGGAATTCTCTGCCTGCCTTTCCCCAGTGCTCTGCAAGCTCTCCAGGACAACATAGAATCTGGGGCTCTGTGCTTTCTTTCCTTCTGAACAAGTGTTACTGTTTTCTGCACAAAAGCGATTCTGCGAAGCAATGTGAACACTTCTGCTTCCCAGGCACAGAGAAGGTGCTAGCAAGGAATTCTCTGCCTGCCTTTCCCCAGTGCTCTGCAAGCTCTCCAGGACAACATAGAATCTGGGGCTCTGTGCTTTCTTTCCTTCTGAACAAGTGTTACTGTTTTCTGCACAAAAGCGATTCTGCGAAGCAATGTGAACAGGCACAGAGAAGGTGCTATCAGGGAATTCTCTGCCTGCCTTTCCCCAGTGCTCTGCAAGCTCTCCAGGACAACATAGAATCTGGGGCTCTGTGCTTTCTTTCATTCTGAACAAGTGTTACTGTTTTCTGCACAAAAGCGATTCTTGCGAAGCAATGTGAACACTTCTGCTTCCCAGGCACAGAGAAGGTGCTAGCAGGGAATTCTCTGACTGCCTTTCCCCAGTGCTCTGCAAGCTCTCCAGGACAACATAAAATCTGGGGCTCTGTGCTTTCTTTCCTTCTGAACAAGTGTTAGTGTTTTCTGCACAAAAGCGATTCTGCGAAGCAATGTGAACACTTCTGCTTCCCAGACACAGAGAAGGTGCTAGCAAGGAATTCTCTGCCTGCCTTTCCCCAGTGCTCTGCAAGCTCTCCAGGACAACATAAAATCTGGGGCTCTGTGCTTTCTTTCCTTCTGAACAAGTGTTAGTGTTTTCTGCACAAAAGCGATTATTGCGAAGCAATGTGAACACTTCTGCTTCCCAGGCACACAGAAGGTGCTAGCAGGGAATTCTCTGCCTGCCTTTCCCCAGTGCTCTGCAAGCTCTCCAGGACAACATAGAATCTGGGGCTCTGTGCTTTCTTTCGTTCTGAACAAGTGTTACTGTTTTCTGCACAAAAGCGATTCTGCGAAGCAATGTGAACAGGCACAGAGAAGGTGCTATCAGGGAATTCTCTGCCTGCCTTTCCCCAGTGCTCTGCAAGCTCTCCAGGACAACATAAAATCTGGGGCTCTGTTCTTTCTTTCCTTCTGAACAAGTGTTAGTGTTTTCTGCACAAAAGCGATTCTTGCGAAGCAATGTGAACACTTCTGCTTCCCAGGCACAGAGAAGGTGCTAGCAAGGAATTCTCTGCCTGCCTTTCCCCAGTGCTCTGCAAGCTCTCCAGGACAACATAGAATCTGGGGCTCTGTGCTTTCTTTCGTTCTGAACAAGTGTTACTGTTTTCTGCACAAAAGCGATTCTGCGAAGCAATGTGAACAGGCACAGAGAAGGTGCTATCAGGGAATTCTCTGCCTGCCTTTCCCCAGTGCTCTGCAAGCTCTCCAGGACAACATAGAATCTGGGGCTCTGTGCTTTCTTTCATTCTGAACAAGTGTTACTGTTTTCTGCACAAAAGCGATTCTTGCGAAGCAATGTGAACACTTCTGCTTCCCAGGCACAGAGAAGGTGCTAGCAGGGAATTCTCTGCCTGCCTTTCCCCAGTGCTCTGCAAGCTCTCCAGGACAACATAGAATCTGGGGCTCTGTGCTTTCTTTCCTTCTGAACAAGTGTTACTGTTTTCTGCACAAAAGCGATTCTGCGAAGCAATGTGAACAGGCACAGAGAAGGTGCTATCAGGGAATTCTCTGCCTGCCTTTCCCCAGTGCTCTGCAAGCTCTCCAGGACAACATAGAATCTGGGGCTCTGTGCTGTCTTTCCTTCTGAACAAGTGTTACTGTTTTCTGCACAAAAGCGATTCTTGCGAAGCAATGTGAACACTTCTGCTTCCCAGGCACAGAGAAGGTGCTAGCAAGGAATTCTCTGCCTGCCTTTCCCCAGTGCTCTGCAAGCTCTCCAGGACAACATAAAATCTGGGGCTCTGTGCTTTCTTTCCTTCTGAACAAGTGTTACTGTTTTCTGCACAAAAGCGATTCTTGCGAAGCAATGTGAACACTTCTGCTTCCCAGGCACAGAGAAGGTGCTAGCAAGGAATTCTCTGCCTGCCTTTCCCCAGTGCTCTGCAAGCTCTCCAGGACAACATAAAATCTGGGGCTCTGTGCTTTCTTTCGTTCTGAACAAGTGTTACTGTTTTCTGCACAAAAGCGATTCTGCGAAGCAATGTGAACAGGCACAGAGAAGGTGCTATCAGGGAATTCTCTGCCTGCCTTTCCCCAGTGCTCTGCAAGCTCTCCAGGACAACATAAAATCTGGGGCTCTGTGCTTTCTTTCCTTCTGAACAAGTGGTACTGTTTTCTGCACAAAAGCGATTCTTGCGAAGCAATGTGAACACTTCTGCTTCCCAGGCACAGAGAAGGTGCTAGCAAGGAATTCTCTGCCTGCCTTTCCCCAGTGCTCTGCAAGCTCTCCAGGACAACATAAAATCTGGGGCTTTGTGCTTTCTTTCCTTCTGAACAAGTGTTACTGTTTTCTGCACAAAAGCGATTCTGCGAAGCAATGTGAACACTTCTGCTTCCCAGGCACAGAGAAGGTGCTAGCAAGGAATTCTCTGCCTGCCTTTCCCCAGTGCTCTGCAAGCTCTCCAGGACAACATAGAATCTGGGGCTCTGTGCTTTCTTTCCTTCTGAACAAGTGTTACTGTTTTCTGCACAAAAGCGATTCTGCGAAGCAATGTGAACAGGCGCAGAGAAGGTGCTAGCATGGAATTCTCTGCCTGCCTTTCCCCAGTGCTCTGCAAGCTCTCCAGGACAACATAAAATCTGGGGCTCTGTGCTTTCTTTCCTTCTGAACAAGTGTTAGTGTTTTCTGCACAAAAGCGATTCTTGCGAAGCAATGTGAACACTTCTGCTTCCCAGGCACAGAGAAGGTGCTAGCAGGGAATTCTCTGCCTGCCTTTCCCCAGTGCTCTGCAAGCTCTCCAGGACAACATAAAATCTGGGGCTCTGTGCTTTCTTTCGTTCTGAACAAGTGTTACTGTTTTCTGCACAAAAGCGATTCTGCGAAGCAATGTGAACAGGCACAGAGAAGGTGCTATCAGGGAATTCTCTGCCTGCCTTTCCCCAGTGCTCTGCAAGCTCTCCAGGACAACATAGAATCTGGGGCTCTGTGCTTTCTTTCATTCTGAACAAGTGTTACTGTTTTCTGCACAAAAGCGATTCTTGCGAAGCAATGTGAACACTTCTGCTTCCCAGGCACAGAGAAGGTGCTAGCAGGGAATTCTCTGCCTGCCTTTCCCCAGTGCTCTGCAAGCTCTCCAGGACAACATAGAATCTGGGGCTCTGTGCTTTCTTTCGTTCTGAACAAGTGTTACTGTTTTCTGCACAAAAGCGATTCTGCGAAGCAATGTGAACAGGCACAGAGAAGGTGCTATCAGGGAATTCTCTGCCTGCCTTTCCCCAGTGCTCTGCAAGCTCTCCAGGACAACATAGAATCTGGGGCTCTGTGCTTTCTTTCATTCTGAACAAGTGTTACTGTTTTCTGCACAAAAGCGATTCTTGCGAAGCAATGTGAACACTTCTGCTTCCCAGGCACAGAGAAGGTGCTAGCAGGGAATTCTCTGACTGCCTTTCCCCAGTGCTCTGCAAGCTCTCCAGGACAACATAAAATCTGGGGCTCTGTGCTTTCTTTCCTTCTGAACAAGTGTTAGTGTTTTCTGCACAAAAGCGATTCTGCGAAGCAATGTGAACACTTCTGCTTCCCAGGCACAGAGAAGGTGCTAGCAAGGAATTCTCTGCCTGCCTTTCCCCAGTGCTCTGCAAGCTCTCCAGGACAACATAAAATCTGGGGCTCTGTGCTTTCTTTCCTTCTGAACAAGTGTTAGTGTTTTCTGCACAAAAGCGATTATTGCGAAGCAATGTGAACACTTCTGCTTCCCAGGCACACAGAAGGTGCTAGCAGGGAATTCTCTGCCTGCCTTTCCCCAGTGCTCTGCAAGCTCTCCAGGACAACATAGAATCTGGGGCTCTGTGCTTTCTTTCATTCTGAACAAGTGTTACTGTTTTCTGCACAAAAGCGATTCTTGCGAAGCAATGTGAACACTTCTGCTTCCCAGGCACAGAGAAGGTGCTAGCAGGGAATTCTCTGCCTGCCTTTCCCCAGTGCTCTGCAAGCTCTCCAGGACAACATAGAATCTGGGGCTCTGTGCTTTCTTTCCTTCTGAACAAGTGTTACTGTTTTCTGCACAAAAGCGATTCTGCGAAGCAATGTGAACAGGCACAGAGAAGGTGCTATCAGGGAATTCTCTGCCTGCCTTTCCCCAGTGCTCTGCAAGCTCTCCAGGACAACATAGAATCTGGGGCTCTGTGCTTTCTTTCCTTCTGAACAAGTGTTAGTGTTTTCTGCACAAAAGCGATTCTGCGAAGCAATGTGAACACTTCTGCTTCCCAGGCACAGAGAAGGTGCTAGCAAGGAATTCTCTGCCTGCCTTTCCCCAGTGCTCTGCAAGCTCTCCAGGACAACATAAAATCTGGGGCTCTGTGCTTTCTTTCCTTCTGAACAAGTGTTAGTGTTTTCTGCACAAAAGCGATTATTGCGAAGCAATGTGAACACTTCTGCTTCCCAGGCACAGAGAAGGTGCTAGCAGGGAATTCTCTGCCTGCCTTTCCCCAGTGCTCTGCAAGCTCTCCAGGACAACATAGAATCTGGGGCTCTGTGCTTTCTTTCCTTCTGAACAAGTGTTACTGTTTTCTGCACAAAAGCGATTCTGCGAAGCAATGTGAACACTTCTGCTTCCCAGGCACAGAGAAGGTGCTAGCAAGGAATTCTCTGCCTGCCTTTCCCCAGTGCTCTGCAAGCTCTCCAGGACAACATAGAATCTGGGGCTCTGTGCTTTCTTTCCTTCTGAACAAGTGTTACTGTTTTCTGCACAAAAGCGATTCTGCGAAGCAATGTGAACAGGCACAGAGAAGGTGCTATCAGGGAATTCTCTGCCTGCCTTTCCCCAGTGCTCTGCAAGCTCTCCAGGACAACATAGAATCTGGGGCTCTGTGCTTTCTTTCCTTCTGAACAAGTGTTACTTTTTTCTGCACAAAAGCGATTCTGCGAAGCAATGTGAACACTTCTGCTTCCCAGGCACAGAGAAGGTGCTAGCAGGGAATTCTCTGCCTGCCTTTCCCCAGTGCTCTGCAAGCTCTCCAGGACAACATAAAATCTGGGGCTCTGTGCTTTCTTTCGTTCTGAACAAGTGTTACTGTTTTCTGCACAAAAGCGATTCTGCGAAGCAATGTGAACAGGCACAGAGAAGGTGCTATCAGGGAATTCTCTGCCTGCCTTTCCCCAGTGCTCTGCAAGCTCTCCAGGACAACATAAAATCTGGGGCTCTGTGCTTTCTTTCCTTCTGAACAAGTGGTACTGTTTTCTGCACAAAAGCGATTCTTGCGAAGCAATGTGAACACTTCTGCTTCCCAGGCACAGAGAAGGTGCTAGCAGGGAATTCTCTGCCTGCCTTTCCCCAGTGCTCTGCAAGCTCTCCAGGACAACATAAAATCTGGGGCTTTGTGCTTTCTTTCCTTCTGAACAAGTGTTACTGTTTTCTGCACAAAAGCGATTCTGCGAAGCAATGTGAACACTTCTGCTTCCCAGGCACAGAGAAGGTGCTAGCAAGGAATTCTCTGCCTGCCTTTCCCCAGTGCTCTGCAAGCTCTCCAGGACAACATAGAATCTGGGGCTCTGTGCTTTCTTTCCTTCTGAACAAGTGTTACTGTTTTCTGCACAAAAGCGATTCTGCGAAGCAATGTGAACAGGCGCAGAGAAGGTGCTAGCATGGAATTCTCTGCCTGCCTTTCCCCAGTGCTCTGCAAGCTCTCCAGGACAACATAAAATCTGGGGCTCTGTGCTTTCTTTCCTTCTGAACAAGTGTTAGTGTTTTCTGCACAAAAGCGATTCTTGCGAAGCAATGTGAACACTTCTGCTTCCCAGGCACAGAGAAGGTGCTAGCAAGGAATTCTCTGCCTGCCTTTCCCCAGTGCTCTGCAAGCTCTCCAGGACAACATAGAATCTGGGGCTCTGTGCTTTCTTTCGTTCTGAACAAGTGTTACTGTTTTCTGCACAAAAGCGATTCTGCGAAGCAATGTGAACAGGCACAGAGAAGGTGCTATCAGGGAATTCTCTGCCTGCCTTTCCCCAGTGCTCTGCAAGCTCTCCAGGACAACATAGAATCTGGGGCTCTGTGCTTTCTTTCATTCTGAACAAGTGTTACTGTTTTCTGCACAAAAGCGATTCTTGCGAAGCAATGTGAACACTTCTGCTTCCCAGGCACAGAGAAGGTGCTAGCAGGGAATTCTCTGCCTGCCTTTCCCCAGTGCTCTGCAAGCTCTCCAGGACAACATAGAATCTGGGGCTCTGTGCTTTCTTTCGTTCTGAACAAGTGTTACTGTTTTCTGCACAAAAGCGATTCTGCGAAGCAATGTGAACAGGCACAGAGAAGGTGCTATCAGGGAATTCTCTGCCTGCCTTTCCCCAGTGCTCTGCAAGCTCTCCAGGACAACATAGAATCTGGGGCTCTGTGCTTTCTTTCATTCTGAACAAGTGTTACTGTTTTCTGCACAAAAGCGATTCTTGCGAAGCAATGTGAACACTTCTGCTTCCCAGGCACAGAGAAGGTGCTAGCAGGGAATTCTCTGACTGCCTTTCCCCAGTGCTCTGCAAGCTCTCCAGGACAACATAAAATCTGGGGCTCTGTGCTTTCTTTCCTTCTGAACAAGTGTTAGTGTTTTCTGCACAAAAGCGATTCTGCGAAGCAATGTGAACACTTCTGCTTCCCAGGCACAGAGAAGGTGCTAGCAGGGAATTCTCTGCCTGCCTTTCCCCAGTGCTCTGCAAGCTCTCCAGGACAACATAGAATCTGGGGCTCTGTGCTTTCTTTCGTTCTGAACAAGTGTTACTGTTTTCTGCACAAAAGCGATTCTGCGAAGCAATGTGAACAGGCACAGAGAAGGTGCTATCAGGGAATTCTCTGCCTGCCTTTCCCCAGTGCTCTGCAAGCTCTCCAGGACAACATAAAATCTGGGGCTCTGTTCTTTCTTTCCTTCTGAACAAGTGTTAGTGTTTTCTGCACAAAAGCGATTCTTGCGAAGCAATGTGAACACTTCTGCTTCCCAGGCACAGAGAAGGTGCTAGCAAGGAATTCTCTGCCTGCCTTTCCCCAGTGCTCTGCAAGCTCTCCAGGACAACATAGAATCTGGGGCTCTGTGCTTTCTTTCGTTCTGAACAAGTGTTACTGTTTTCTGCACAAAAGCGATTCTGCGAAGCAATGTGAACAGGCACAGAGAAGGTGCTATCAGGGAATTCTCTGCCTGCCTTTCCCCAGTGCTCTGCAAGCTCTCCAGGACAACATAGAATCTGGGGCTCTGTGCTTTCTTTCATTCTGAACAAGTGTTACTGTTTTCTGCACAAAAGCGATTCTTGCGAAGCAATGTGAACACTTCTGCTTCCCAGGCACAGAGAAGGTGCTAGCAGGGAATTCTCTGCCTGCCTTTCCCCAGTGCTCTGCAAGCTCTCCAGGACAACATAGAATCTGGGGCTCTGTGCTTTCTTTCCTTCTGAACAAGTGTTACTGTTTTCTGCACAAAAGCGATTCTGCGAAGCAATGTGAACAGGCACAGAGAAGGTGCTATCAGGGAATTCTCTGCCTGCCTTTCCCCAGTGCTCTGCAAGCTCTCCAGGACAACATAGAATCTGGGGCTCTGTGCTTTCTTTCCTTCTGAACAAGTGTTACTGTTTTCTGCACAAAAGCGATTCTTGCGAAGCAATGTGAACACTTCTGCTTCCCAGGCACAGAGAAGGTGCTAGCAAGGAATTCTCTGCCTGCCTTTCCCCAGTGCTCTGCAAGCTCTCCAGGACAACATAAAATCTGGGGCTCTGTGCTTTCTTTCCTTCTGAACAAGTGTTACTGTTTTCTGCACAAAAGCGATTCTGCGAAGCAATGTGAACAGGCACAGAGAAGGTGCTATCAGGGAATTCTCTGCCTGCCTTTCCCCAGTGCTCTGCAAGCTCTCCAGGACAACATAAAATCTGGGGCTCTGTGCTTTCTTTCCTTCTGAACAAGTGGTACTGTTTTCTGCACAAAAGCGATTCTTGCGAAGCAATGTGAACACTTCTGCTTCCCAGGCACAGAGAAGGTGCTAGCAAGGAATTCTCTGCCTGCCTTTCCCCAGTGCTCTGCAAGCTCTCCAGGACAACATAAAATCTGGGGCTTTGTGCTTTCTTTCCTTCTGAACAAGTGTTACTGTTTTCTGCACAAAAGCGATTCTGCGAAGCAATGTGAACACTTCTGCTTCCCAGGCACAGAGAAGGTGCTAGCAAGGAATTCTCTGCCTGCCTTTCCCCAGTGCTCTGCAAGCTCTCCAGGACAACATAAAATCTGGGGCTCTGTGCTTTCTTTCCTTCTGAACAAGTGTTAGTGTTTTCTGCACAAAAGCGATTCTTGCGAAGCAATGTGAACACTTCTGCTTCCCAGGCACAGAGAAGGTGCTAGCAGGGAATTCTCTGCCTGCCTTTCCCCAGTGCTCTGCAAGCTCTCCAGGACAACATAGAATCTGGGGCTCTGTGCTTTCTTTCCTTCTGAACAAGTGTTACTTTTTTCTGCACAAAAGCGATTCTGCGAAGCAATGTGAACACTTCTGCTTCCCAGGCACAGAGAAGGTGCTAGCAGGGAATTCTCTGCCTGCCTTTCCCCAGTGCTCTGCAAGCTCTCCAGGACAACATAAAATCTGGGGCTCTGTGCTTTCTTTCCTTCTGAACAAGTGTTACTGTTTTCTGCACAAAAGCGATTCTGCGAAGCAATGTGAACAGGCACAGAGAAGGTGCTATCAGGGAATTCTCTGCCTGCCTTTCCCCAGTGCTCTGCAAGCTCTCCAGGACAACATAAAATCTGGGGCTCTGTGCTTTCTTTCCTTCTGAACAAGTGGTACTGTTTTCTGCACAAAAGCGATTCTTGCGAAGCAATGTGAACACTTCTGCTTCCCAGGCACAGAGAAGGTGCTAGCAGGGAATTCTCTGCCTGCCTTTCCCCAGTGCTCTGCAAGCTCTCCAGGACAACATAAAATCTGGGGCTTTGTGCTTTCTTTCCTTCTGAACAAGTGTTACTGTTTTCTGCACAAAAGCGATTCTGCGAAGCAATGTGAACACTTCTGCTTCCCAGGCACAGAGAAGGTGCTAGCAAGGAATTCTCTGCCTGCCTTTCCCCAGTGCTCTGCAAGCTCTCCAGGACAACATAGAATCTGGGGCTCTGTGCTTTCTTTCCTTCTGAACAAGTGTTACTGTTTTCTGCACAAAAGCGATTTTGCGAAGCAATGTGAACAGGCGCAGAGAAGGTGCTAGCATGGAATTCTCTGCCTGCCTTTCCCCAGTGCTCTGCAAGCTCTGCAGGACAACATAAAATCTGGGGCTCTGTGCTTTCTTTCCTTCTGAACAAGTGTTAGTGTTTTCTGCACAAAAGCGATTCTTGCGAAGCAATGTGAACACTTCTGCTTCCCAGGCACAGAGAAGGTGCTAGCAAGGAATTCTCTGCCTGCCTTTCCCCAGTGCTCTGCAAGCTCTCCAGGACAACATAGAATCTGGGGCTCTGTGCTTTCTTTCGTTCTGAACAAGTGTTACTGTTTTCTGCACAAAAGCGATTCTGCGAAGCAATGTGAACAGGCACAGAGAAGGTGCTATCAGGGAATTCTCTGCCTGCCTTTCCCCAGTGCTCTGCAAGCTCTCCAGGACAACATAGAATCTGGGGCTCTGTGCTTTCTTTCATTCTGAACAAGTGTTACTGTTTTCTGCACAAAAGCGATTCTTGCGAAGCAATGTGAACACTTCTGCTTCCCAGGCACAGAGAAGGTGCTAGCAGGGAATTCTCTGCCTGCCTTTCCCCAGTGCTCTGCAAGCTCTCCAGGACAACATAGAATCTGGGGCTCTGTGCTTTCTTTCGTTCTGAACAAGTGTTACTGTTTTCTGCACAAAAGCGATTCTGCGAAGCAATGTGAACAGGCACAGAGAAGGTGCTATCAGGGAATTCTCTGCCTGCCTTTCCCCAGTGCTCTGCAAGCTCTCCAGGACAACATAGAATCTGGGGCTCTGTGCTTTCTTTCATTCTGAACAAGTGTTACTGTTTTCTGCACAAAAGCGATTCTTGCGAAGCAATGTGAACACTTCTGCTTCCCAGGCACAGAGAAGGTGCTAGCAGGGAATTCTCTGACTGCCTTTCCCCAGTGCTCTGCAAGCTCTCCAGGACAACATAAAATCTGGGGCTCTGTGCTTTCTTTCCTTCTGAACAAGTGTTAGTGTTTTCTGCACAAAAGCGATTCTGCGAAGCAATGTGAACACTTCTGCTTCCCAGGCACAGAGAAGGTGCTAGCAAGGAATTCTCTGCCTGCCTTTCCCCAGTGCTCTGCAAGCTCTCCAGGACAACATAAAATCTGGGGCTCTGTGCTTTCTTTCCTTCTGAACAAGTGTTAGTGTTTTCTGCACAAAAGCGATTATTGCGAAGCAATGTGAACACTTCTGCTTCCCAGGCACAGAGAAGGTGCTAGCAAGGAATTCTCTGCCTGCCTTTCCCCAGTGCTCTGCAAGCTCTCCAGGACAACATAGAATCTGGGGCTCTGTGCTTTCTTTCGTTCTGAACAAGTGTTACTGTTTTCTGCACAAAAGCGATTCTGCGAAGCAATGTGAACAGGCACAGAGAAGGTGCTATCAGGGAATTCTCTGCCTGCCTTTCCCCAGTGCTCTGCAAGCTCTCCAGGACAACATAAAATCTGGGGCTCTGTTCTTTCTTTCCTTCTGAACAAGTGTTAGTGTTTTCTGCACAAAAGCGATTCTTGCGAAGCAATGTGAACACTTCTGCTTCCCAGGCACAGAGAAGGTGCTAGCAAGGAATTCTCTGCCTGCCTTTCCCCAGTGCTCTGCAAGCTCTCCAGGACAACATAGAATCTGGGGCTCTGTGCTTTCTTTCGTTCTGAACAAGTGTTACTGTTTTCTGCACAAAAGCGATTCTGCGAAGCAATGTGAACAGGCACAGAGAAGGTGCTATCAGGGAATTCTCTGCCTGCCTTTCCCCAGTGCTCTGCAAGCTCTCCAGGACAACATAGAATCTGGGGCTCTGTGCTTTCTTTCATTCTGAACAAGTGTTACTGTTTTCTGCACAAAAGCGATTCTTGCGAAGCAATGTGAACACTTCTGCTTCCCAGGCACAGAGAAGGTGCTATCAGGGAATTCTCTGCCTGCCTTTCCCCAGTGCTCTGCAAGCTCTCCAGGACAACATAGAATCTGGGGCTCTGTGCTTTCTTTCCTTCTGAACAAGTGTTACTGTTTTCTGCACAAAAGCGATTCTGCGAAGCAATGTGAACAGGCACAGAGAAGGTGCTAGCAGGGAATTCTCTGCCTGCCTTTCCCCAGTGCTCTGCAAGCTCTCCAGGACAACATAGAATCTGGGGCTCTGTGCTTTCTTTCCTTCTGAACAAGTGTTACTGTTTTCTGCACAAAAGCGATTCTTGCGAAGCAATGTGAACACTTCTGCTTCCCAGGCACAGAGAAGGTGCTAGCAAGGAATTCTCTGCCTGCCTTTCCCCAGTGCTCTGCAAGCTCTCCAGGACAACATAAAATCTGGGGCTCTGTGCTTTCTTTCCTTCTGAACAAGTGTTACTGTTTTCTGCACAAAAGCGATTCTGCGAAGCAATGTGAACAGGCACAGAGAAGGTGCTATCAGGGAATTCTCTGCCTGCCTTTCCCCAGTGCTCTGCA